>NC_134781.1:32470099-32475099 GCF_046742065.1 Oratosquilla oratoria | reverse complement strand
ACATAAAAGTATGTTAGAAGACACAAGGATAACATTAAATAAGATAATGGAAGATGGAGGAAGAATAGTTATGATGGGCGACTTTAATTGCAAAGAAGTCTGCTGGGAAGAGATGAGAGTAAATGGTGGAGACGGCTCATGGGGAAATGTTCTACTCGAGATGATTATTGACCATACAATGACACAGTGGATACAGGAGAACACTAGGTATAGAAATGAAGAAGAACCATCGAGACTAGACCTAATAATCACATCTGAACCTAGAATAGTGGAAAAGATTGAATATAAAACACTAATAGGTAAAATTGGCCACATATTGATTGAACTGGAACTAAATGAGGAAAAACACATGAAAAGAAATGAACAATATAGAAAAGGAAGAATGATGTATGAAAAAACAAACTTTGATAAAATAAGATAATTCTTTCAAAAAGAAAACTGGGAAGGAATATACAAAGAAGAAACAACAGTGGAAGAGAAATGGAATATTTTGAAAAAAAAAAAGATAAAAAATGAATGGAAAAGTGTGTCCCAAGACAAAAATAAGAAAAAGAATATGTAAAGTGCTGGTACAACAAAAGTTGTAGGGAGTTAAAAGACAAAAGCTTGGACCAAATAGAAGAAAGACAAAAGACCTGAAAAATGGGAAATATATACTTGTTATAGAAATGAATATGTACAAGTGTGCAGAGAGGAAAGAGAAAATATGAAAAAGATGTCATAGAAAAATGTAAAGATCAACCAAAATTATTTTACAGATTTGTAAACAACAAACTGAAAAACAAACAAGATTTGGAGAAATTAAGACAAGGAGGAGTTGAATACACAGAGGAAATAGAAATGGCGGAAATTATGAACAAGCATTTTAAATCAGTGTTTACAAGGGAGAACATACAACCTGAAGAGATCGAATGGAAAGAGAAAGTTCCCCCTATGAAAGAAATAAAAGCAACAAAGAATGAAATAATGAAACACTTGAGTAATCTTGATGTCAGAAAATCGCATGGACCAGATGAAATAGCAAACTGGATTCTGAAAGAATGCAGCAATGAACTGGCAGACAAAATACATAGCATAATAATCAGTTCCTTGAAAGAAGGAAAAGTTCCAAAAGATTGGAAAAAAGCAAATATAGTACCTATATATAAAGGGGGAAATAAAGAAGACCCTACCAACTATAGACCAGTCTCTCTAACAAGTACAATAGCAAAAATTTGTGAAAGAATTGTCAAAAGTAGATGGGTAAAATATAAAAAAAAAAAAAACGTGCTAAATCCAAGGCAATTTGGATTCAGACAAGGACGATCATGCGTCACCAACTTAATATGTTTCTATTCAAGGCTAATAGATATAATACAAGAAAGAGATGGGTGGGCGGATTGTGAATTTCTAACATAAAAAAAGCTTTTGACAAAGTACCACATAAGAAGTTGCTTAAGAAATTAGAAACTTAAGGAGGAATACAGGGCAAACTGCTTAAATGGATGGAAGACTTTTTGCAAGAAAGAAAAATGAGAGTAGTGATAAGAGACAAACACTCAAATTGGGATGAAGTAATAAGTGGTGTTCCGCAAGGAACAGTTCTGGCCCCAATAATGTTTGCTATATACATTAATGATATGGATGAAGAAATTGAGTTATGTGAGCTTCTTTGCAGATGATGCAAAACTATTAAAAAAAATGAACACAGAAGAAGATTGTGAATCACTACAGAGTGATCTCAATAAAGTATGGGATTGGAGTAGGAAGTGGGAGATGGAGTTCAACACTAAAAAGTGTTGTATAATGGAATTTGGAAAAAGCAAAAACAGAATAATAGGATCATATAAATTGGGAGAAGGAATAAAAAAAGTTAAAAATGAGAAGGACCTGGGAATCATTGTTATGAATGATATGTCACCTGAGAAACATATAAATAAGATATTTGGAGAAACTTATAATTATAAGAACAATCAAAGTGGCATTTACATACCTGGAGGAAGAAATGGTGAAGAAAATACTAATCACTCTGATAAGACCATGATTGGAATATGCAGCAACGATGTGGTCACCAAGTACAAAAAAATGTATAAAAAAACTTGAAGGAATACAAAGAGCAATTACAAAACTGGCACCAACACTCTCAAAACTATCGTATGAAGAGAGACTAGCAAAACTTGAGCTACAGACACTAGAGCAAAGAAGAGAGGGAGGAGATTTGATAGCTATTTACAGATTCATGAAAGGCATAGAAATTATTGATAGAGAGGATCTAATAAAATGGGATGATAGAAATACAAGAGGACACGGAAAGAAAATCAAGAAAGACAGCTATAGAAGAGATCTGAAAAAGAACAGCTTTCCTCACACAGTTATAGGCAGTTGGAACAAGTTAGATGAGAAAGTGGTGTGTGCAAAAACAATACATGAATTTAAAAATATTTTAGATAAAATGAGATATGAAGACGGGACAAAACGAGCACAGCTCTCCTTCCCGTAAAATATAACTAGGTAAATACATCTAGGTAAATACACACACACACACACACACACACACACACACACACACACACACACACACACACACACACACACACACACACACACACACACACACACACACACACACACACACACACACACACACACACATATATATATGTATGAATATTCATATATATATATATATATATATATTTATGTATATACATATATATATTGCTATAGTTGGGCAGCAGATCCTCTTTAAAGCAAATGTCATTAAAATTTGCAGCAGCTTCTGCGTTCACGAGTTTTTTGCTGACATTCTCAACTTTTCTAATGCTGGCGCGCTGAGTCGTGCTAAGTTCTTTAATTACCTGACCAAATAGCATTGGGGGTATAAGTAAAGGCATCGGAATTATCTTCTCTAATTTTATGCAGAGCTTTCGCCTAACTGTTAGGCATCTTCAGTGCTAATGAGTACAGTGTGTGGGAAATGATCTTATATACACAATACACAGATCACAGACACATGCGTGCTGATCCGGTTGACCAATCAGGAGGCAGGAACACTAAGCTCCGCCCCCAGGCCTAGCGGCTGATCCGTAAGGTGACCTCGATGTCTTTTGATGTGGGAATCATAAATGGATCCGGAGTCTGTCTGTTCATCGTGGGGTCTTTATCTTTTATGTATAAGGCTTCTAGGATATGAAGGCGTGTGTGGTTTGTTTCTGTCTGTAAAATAGTGATGCCCTCCTCCAAATACTTTCTTGTCAGTGGGGTCTGATGTACGTCTTCGTGGTGTCGCTTGATAGCGCCATTGGAGAGGTGAAGGGTGAGACGCCTCGTGAGCTTCGTCGTAGTCATCCCTATGTATGTTTCATTGAGGGCTTCACAGTGACAGTTCCCTTTTCTGCAGGAGTATTCATACACGAGATGGCTACGCTGAAGTTCCGGTGTCCTCTGGCAGGGGTTGTTCTTTATAAGGAGTTGGGATGTCTTTATGTTTTTATAGAAAATAACCAGATCTATTTTGTCGTTGTCGTTGGTGGGTTTCACGTCTTTGTGGATGATTTTTCTAAGGGCTTCCTCATCGGCTCTATAATGGGTGGACATGGTGTTTTGGTAGAAAATTTTAATCCTGGCTTCTCCTACTGGCTTTTCTGCTGGGGTTGAATACCATCTATCAAGGTGCTTGTTAATGGCAAATTGCACCTCTCTATTAGAGAAGCCATTGTTTACCAGGACCTGCGTCGTTCTGTCGAGCTCTGCGTGGGTTCGGGCCCAGTCGCTACAGTGCGTCAGTGCCCTTCTGACATAAGCATCGATTGTGGACCTCCGGTAGCGTTGAGGACATTCACTGTTGCCGTTGAGGTAGAGTCCTGGGTTGGTGGGCTTTGTATATACTCCGGTCCTAAAACCTTGAGAACTGGCTTTCACCCCAGGCTACTGCTATGGGAATGTAAAAACTCATAAGATGAACAACCCACTGCGACCCATCATCTCTCAGATTCCGACTCCTTCCTATCATTTAGCCAAAAGATTGAACGCCCTCCTAACACCCTTCATTCCTAAGGACTACAGCATTGAGTCTACCGCTGACTTTCTGTCCATCCTCAAAGGTGTCGATGCCAAAGGTGATATCGCATCCCTCGACGCGGAGTCTCTCTTCACCCACGTCCCCGTGGATAGGACCATAGATTACATCCTACAGGTAGTCTACCCTGAGGATGGCCCTGCAAAGATAAAGATCCCCAAAAATCTCCTACGCCAACTACTGGAGATTTGTACCAAGGAAGCCCCTTTCTATGGTCCCAATAAACAACTCTACAGGCAAGTTGATGGTGTGGCTATGGGCTCGCCCCTTGGAGTCCTCTTCGCCAATTTTTTCATGGGGATGGTGGAGAGAGAGGTCTTCAGTACTACCAGAAAGCCTCCCATATACGTTCGTTACGTAGACGATATTTTCGTCCTCGTGAGGGACCGTAGGGAGCTTGAAGACCTGAGGAGCAACCTACAGCGCGTCTCCGGCCTAAACTTTACTTCAGAGAACAGTATCAGTAAGCAGCTCCCTTTCCTAGATGTAAAGGTTGAAGCCAGTTCTCAAGGTTTTAGGCCCGGAGTATACACCAAGCCCACCAACTAAGGATTCTGCCTCAATGAAAATAGTGAATGCCCACAACGCTACCGGGGGTCCACAATCTTCCCCCTCCTCCACCACCTCTTCTTTCCTCCTCCTCCTCCTCCTCCTCCTCCTCCTCCTCCTCCTCCTCCTCTTCCTCCTCCGCCTCCTCCTCCTCTTATGTAAACCCAGGAACACCCTTGTTTGGTCAGCGTTTTCCCGCCACGTAACTCCATCACCACCTCCTTCCCCTCCCTCCATAACTCTACTTCCCTCTTTTCCCTCCCCAACTCCGTTTCCCCCCTCCTCCTTATCTCCCAGCCCCCTTCCTTTTCCTCCACGATTCTCCTACTTCCCACCTTATATTCCTCTTCACTCTCTCTACACACTCCCTCCACCCACCCTGACCCTCCACTTC
>NC_134781.1:32460099-32465099 GCF_046742065.1 Oratosquilla oratoria | reverse complement strand
CTTCCCCTCACTGCCATCTCTTCCATTATCAACTCTCCATCTGTACCTTTTACCTTTTCTTCCCTACTTGATTCGCCTCCTCTTCCTCTCTTAATTTCTTTCCAAAACATCATTTTATTACTTTCAAAATTTTCTGTCATACTCCTACCCCATTTCACATCTGCTCTCCTCTTTGCCTCCTTTACCTTTTGCTTTACTTCTCTTTTCTTTTCTTTGTACGTCTCATATGACTCCCCTGTCCTCTTTTGTAACCAATCTGTGAATGCTCGCTTCTTCTCTTCTACAACCTTCTTTGTTTCCTCATCCCACCATTCACTACCCTTTCTTCTATTTCCCCCTGTCCTTCTTGTTCCACACACCATCCTTGCACACTTTAAGACTCCCTCCTTGAACCATCCCCATTCCTCCTCCACACCCATCTCTGCTCTATCCTTTACTCCCTCCCACTCCTCCTTCAGCTTCTTTTCGTACTCCTTCTCCTTTTCCTTTTCATTCAAGGAGTTCACTCTAAGAACCTCCCTACCTTTAGTCCCTTTCCTCCTTCTCCATCTATCCTCCACTCTCAATTTACCTTCCACCAAAAAATGATCTGATATTCCCCCACCCTCTCCCCTTAGCACATGTACATCCTTAACTCTTCCTATCATAATCCTATTTACCACTACATAATCCATTAGCGCTCTATCTACCACCCTTCCCTCCACCACCCTCTCCCATATGTACTTATGCTTGACTTTCTTCCGAAAGACTGTATTTGCTATCATCAACTCTCTTTCTAGACACATTTCCACCATCAACTCTCCACTACGATTCTTTCCTGGAACTCCACACTTCCCAACCACTCCATCGATTGGACCATTTCCCACTCTAGCATTAAGGTCTCCCAGTACTATTACATTGACATTTCTTCCCAAACCCTCTATGCACTCATTTAAATCTATCCAAAAGGCCTCCCTTTCTTCCATGCTCTTCTCACTGCCCGGCCCATATGCACTTACAAAGACCCACATCTCCTTTCCCAGTTTCACCTTCATCCACATAATCCTTGAGGAAACCTCCTTCCACTCCACTACCCCTTTACCTATCTCCTCACTTACTAGAATAGCCACCCCTTCCCTCCCTCGCCCTCTCTTCACTCCTGATAACCTACCACTTACACTCCCAAACATACACTCACCCTTCCCTTTCAACTTAGTTTCACTCAAAGCCAACACATCCAACTTTCTTCTCACAAACATACTACCTATCTCTTTCCTTTTACTCTCATCTGTACCACATCCACGCACATTAAAAGACCCAAACCTTAGGGTGCTGGCCCGAGGCCCTCCAGCACCCCTTATGCCTTTCCTTTTCGTTTTAGGAAATTGCCCCTTGGGGCTACAGGGAGAAGGATGCCTAGTCCCTCTCCCCGTCCCTTTCTTCTCGCCTCTTACGATCCAAGTGGGAAACTTGGTGGCAGTATTCTTTTCCCCCACCACAGGGAATTCCCCCAATCAGAAAGAGAATACTCAGAGAAATGGTACAGGACAGCAACAAGGGGTTGGGGGACAGCATAACGGAGGGACAGTCGTAGTATAAAAGTGTCATCATTTCTCTATGAACAGAATTTCTTCTATCATAGACAAAATGATGTGTGACTCTGGTCCGTAGGGGCGCCCCATATAGACCCTAAAGTATCGACTGCATGCTACTTTGCCACAATAACAAGCAGCCAATACCCCAGACGGGGATATATATATATATATATATATATATATATATGTATATATATATATGTATATATATATGTATATATATATATATATATATATATATATATATGTATATATATATATAAATATATATATATATATATATATATGCATATATATATATATATATCAAGGATAGAACTAGATGCGGAAAGATACAACTGCGGGTTCCTATGAGCATAGCTCTTCTCCCGCATAATACAACTAGGTAAATACACACACACACACACACACACACACACACACACACACACACACACACACACACACACACACACACACACACACACACACACACACACACACACACACACACACACACACACACACACATATATATTCTATTACTACTACAACATACTACTAACATAAGAACATAAGAATAAAGGAGACTGCAAGAGACCATAAGGCCTACACTAGGCAGCTCCGTATCCATTACCACCTGTCGTCCCCATCCATAAAGTTGTCTAATCGTTTTTTAAAACAACTGATAGTTTCAGCGATTATTACATGGTTACTAAGCTTATTCCATTCATCGACCACCCTATTAGTAAACCAATTCTTGCCTATTTCCTTCTTAAATCTAAATTTGTCCAGTTTATACGCATTACTGCGAGTCCTGCCCTGTTGTTTTATTATGATGACCTTGTTTGTATCTCCCTTGTTATAACCTATGATCCACTTGAACACTTCTATTAGATCACCCCGCACTCTGCGTCTTTCCAGAGAGTGTAAGTTTAGGTGCCTAAGCCTCTCTTCGTAAGGCAAATTTCCGAGTCCATGTATCATTTTGGTCATTCTTCTCTGTACTGATTCTAGTGAATTGATGTCCATTCTGTAGGACGGAGACCAAAACTGTACCGCATAGTCAAGGATGGGTCTAACTATCGCTAGATAGAGTTTGATAATTACCTCTGCACTTCTATTCGTTACCGTCCTAGCAATGAAACCTAATGCCCTGTTAGCTTTATTTCCGGCGCTAATGCACTGCTTCCTGGTTTTAAGGTCCGGACTCACCAGAACTCCCAAGTCCCTCTAGCACTCAGATTTGTCTAAAAACGTGTTATCTAAGATGTATCTACTTTTGGGGTTGTTTAGCACTACGTTTAACACTCTACACAATGAACAACAAGGGACCCATAACCGAGCCCTGGGGGACCCCGCTAGTAACACTGCCCCATCTAGATTTTATTCCATTTATGGTGACCCGCTGTTTTCTGTTACTAATCCAAGCTCTAATCCATTCTAACACTTTTCCTCCTATGCCATGGGGTTTGATTTTATTTAGTAGTCTCTGTTGAGGCACCTTGTCGAACGCTTTGCTAAAGTCAAGGTAAATAACATCGTAATTTTCATTGTTATCTGACGCCTTATATACTTTAGTGTAAAAGGATAGAAGATTAGTCACACATGACTTACCCTTGGAGAAACCATGCTGTGAATCACGAATTAAATTATGCCCTTCGATGTGTTCTCTGAGTCTATTTACTATTATTGATTCAAGCATTTTTCCTATAACCGATGTCAAACTGATTGGCCTGTAGTTGCATATGGACGATCTATCTCCCTTCTTAAAAACAGGAACAACGTTTGCCTGCCTCCAAGCAGTTGGCACAAAACCAGTGTCTACGATTTATTGAATATTTCAGTTAACTGGTCGCAGATTTCAAATTTACACTCCTTAGGCATTCTTGGAAAAAATTCGTCTGGACCCGGAGGTTTTGTAGCTTTAAGTCTTTCAATCTGCTTGACTACTTCTTCTTTACTAATGCTGATATTAGATAGACTACTTTCTTCATCCCCTCTGTAAATCGGATCACAGTCAGGTACTTTATCTAACCTCTCATTAGTAAACACCGATAGAAGATAATTGTTAAACTCCTCACTCATTTTTTCCTCCGATTCTATCATGTCATTTTCATCGTTTTTAATTGGTCCTATTCTTTCTTTATTTTTTGTTCTATAGAGGTGAAAGAAACCCTTTGGGTTGGATTTTGCTTGACTGGCCACCTTGGTTTCATAATTACGTTTCGCAGTACGTGTATTCCTTTTAACCAGCTTTGCCATTTGGTTATATCTTGATCTAAGGTGTGATTCCCCGTTTTTTATTTTTACGTAAAGTCCTCTTTTCATTCCGATCTCATGTTTCAATCTGTCCTCACCCATTTGGAAGTATTACTACTACTATTACTACTACTGCTACTTCTACTATTACTACTACCACTACTTGTATTACTACTACTACTACTACTACTACTACTACTACTACTACTACTACTACTACTACTACTACTACTACTACTACTACTACTACTACTACTACTACTTTTTTTTCATACGACCTCCATCCTCGTCGAACTGTGTGGTGGAAGCAGCAGGATCTGTCTCCCACAGACACAGTTCATTGGCCCCTCTCCCGCCAACGACTGTGGTCGACGTCCCTTTTATTTATATATTTAATTTTCAATAATGCCTAATACAAAAGTTCATTTATCCTACTGTCAACCACCGTCTGCTCAAAATCTAGGTTTTGTATATGTGCTGATTTGGGCGGTGGGGACCTGGTACCTCTCAGGCATAGGAGGGCTGATCTTAGGAGTGAGAATGACAGTCTACATCTCATCCAAGAAACAATGCTGCATTTTGGTTGTTGTTTCTTTTCAGCCATCACCTCTGCCAGCCGAGCGTAGAATGCCTTTGCTCTAGGACCCATCCCACCTGAAGTCGTAAAGGTTATAGGAGTGAATGAGCCCTGGTCTACATTCTGTATACGCTCTTCGTACATCCTGATCTTCTTATGTTCGTTCCGGAAGTGGGATGCCTCAATGGTTAGGTTGCTGTAACAGGAGGCCATCGGATCAAATATTCGCATGTCAATGAAAGCCAACTGTCCCCGTGTCCAGAAACCTCTTGGGCTGACATCCACTCTTTCTTCATTTGATGTGTTGGACGTGCGGTTTCTGAAGTTCTCCCCTCCTAGTGGGAGTAATGTTGGTTCGATAGTCACATCCTTGCACACCTGCTGAAGCATTTGGGCAGTGAGATCTCTTACCTCATCATGTCGCATGCAAATGAATCCACCCTGCTTGCATATCATCGCATGGTCTGGAGTAAACTGTATACCACAGGAGCATCTGTTAGGCAGCCCTCCCAATGGCCATCCATACCTCAGGGGAATGACATCCGTGAATTCTCTTTTGTTTAAGGTGAATCCCTTTGCCCTGATTTGTAGTACTGTCAGCCAATTAG
>NC_134781.1:32445099-32450099 GCF_046742065.1 Oratosquilla oratoria | reverse complement strand
TGAGAAGTATGATGGGGGTTACTAGGCTAGATAGAGTGAGAAATGAGGAGGTGAGGAGAAGAACGGGGGTAGAAAGGGAGTTGGGAGATAGGGTTGATGAAAGAGTATTAGGATTGTTTGGACACATGGAAAGAATGAGTGAAGGAAGACTAGTAAAAGAGGTATGGAAGGCAGATGTGGAGGGAGTGAACATGAGGGGACGTCCTAGGATGAGGTGGATGGATGGGGTGAAGGGGGCTTTGGGGAAGAGGGGAATGTCTGTTGAGGAAGGACAGGAGAGGACAGAAGACAGGGGTGAATGGAGAATGGTTGTATATGGATGATGTTGTGATGCATGAGGTGAGGTGAGGTAGTATGTGTGAGCAAAATTTGACGCAGCCCGAAGGGATTTCTCCCCGTCTTCTCCTTTTATGGAAAGGGGACGGAGAGGGGGGGGGGGTTGCTGATTTAATGAAGCGGTCTTGCTGTGGATGTGCTGTGTCTTGCGACACTGCTTCAGACCCAGGGCAGTGGACAAGGTGCAGGGATGACCCGTCATCCAGGAGGTGCTAAGATAAGAGGGAGGGTGGAGGGGTGTGGAGTGTATTCAGGGATGGAATGGGTGGGAATGATTTTATGCCTTTTCCTTTTTGGCTACCTCCCTTGAAAGGGGGAAAAAGCCTTGGTATATGTATGTATGTATGTATGTATGGTTAGGTGAGTGATTCTTCACGAACTACTCCTAGGTTTTTGCAGATAGACCCCCTATTACCATATATATTCTGAAACCTTATAACCCAAGGCAATTGGAAAACTATCTTTCATTTTTCTGTCTGTCTGCTTGTTTGCTTATTATTTTTTTTCAGGAACTCCTCCTATGGTTTTGCATATAGACCCCCACAACCATATATGTCTTTTAGAAGACAACACCGTCATTCTCGCCAAGGAATCAGAAAAGTCTAGACTTTTCTTCCTGGAAACACTTATTATACGAGACATACAACCAACTATTAACAGACAAGTGGAAGCCCCTACATTACTCCCCAGCATGAAGCCCCTCCCTAGGACTAGTAGCCCTCTCAACCACAACAACACACCTTCCAATCACACCGACACCCAAGTCCCTCTCCGACGTTCCGCCAGACTCATAGAGAGGACACTTGACCCTCAACGGACATCTGCCCCAAAGGAACAAAATCCCCCGTCATCCCACACATGTATGTGACCTCTCCCCGTGTCTTACGTCGTGACCTCCCCCCGTGTCTTACGTCGTGACCTCCCCCCGTGTCTTACGTTGTGACCTCTCCCAGAGCTTTCTTTCTACGTTTATTATGTCCTGTACTCTCTGTCTCTATTACATTGAAAATGCTAACTGCACTTAGCGAAACGTCTGTACGTTCTTTCTCAACTAAAGTTCCTAATGTCTACTGGAAATCTATTATTCCGTCTGTCCTGTGAAAACCAGAAATCCACGTTCAGAAGACTTGAAAGTCTACTTAAGAAGCTTTGTAGCGCCGAATGCGCAGTTGTTTTTAATAAAAAAAAAATTATATATATGCATATATATATATATATACATACATATATATATACACATATATATGTATGTATACACAAACACACACACACACATACTCATATATGTATGTATATATTGTATATATATGTATATATATGTATATATATATATATATATATATATATATATATGTCTAAATCTGTATACTCTACTCTGTACCATGGAGATGTCATTAAAGACTAAGACTTTTGGATTTTCAGTCTTTTATTTTACATGTAAGCAGAGTAAGGTTCGTGTATTTACTTTATTAAAGACAGCTTTGGTTTCTTTTGTTGATTTATATTTTCTCTTTGACGTTTGTATTGCTGAGAGAGGAGCGAAATGGCCTGTGAAAGTTGTGTGAACCTGGAGGACCGTCTCAGGATGTGTGAGGAGGAAATTCGTCTTCTCAGGAGTGCGCTCTGTGAGAAGAGTGAATCCTCCCCACAACCCAAAGAGCGTTCTACTTCTTCCCCTTCCGTTACTGCCGTGAGGTAGTGGCGCTCCGTGGGATCCCGTTTGTCGAGCCCGCGTTCGGTAAGCGGGTGCCCTGTGGAGCAACCGCTGGCTATAACCAATCGTCTGGAGGATGAAGTAGCTGAAAATCAGGAGTTCTTGGTGATGTAGCACTCCATGGTGCGAGGCTATGACGACATCCTGCAGCGGAAGACTAAACGACGTTGCAAGTTTGTATGTCAACCGGGCCGTGGGATCGCAGATTGTACCCAGACCATCAGGGAGCAAAGACGGACGAACGCGGTTACGATTGTTCATACGGGAAGTAACGATGTAATTAGGGTGAGATCAAAGGAACTTGTTCGGAAATACAGGGTCCTCCTTCAGGAGATGAAGGAGCGTGGGAGCTGTCACGTAGTCTGTGGGATCCTCCCGAGGATCTACGCAGGCTCGTGTTGGAACAGTAGTTCCATAGGAATCAATGAGAGGATATCACGATTGTGCACGCAACTGGGATACCACTTTCTTGATCCTTGGTATCTCTTTTCCATGCGTCATGACCTTTACGCTTCTGATGGGAACCACCTTACTCGCAGAGGCAAAGACATTCTTACAAATCTCATTGTGGGAGTTTGTAATGAACTAGTTCCTTTTTTAAGGTAGAAACCCGAAGGGAAGATGAAATAGAGTGTACTGGGGAAAATAAAGTAGAGTATAGCATTGATGTAGAACAAAATGTCAGTATAGGACAAAATATAATTTTAGGATATAATGTCGGTAGAGGACGAAATGTTACATTAAGATGTAAAGTTAATGGACAAAATGTCACGATGGGATGTAATGACAGTGGAGGACAAAATATCACGATGGAGTGTAATGATAGTGGAGGACAAAATCTCAAGATGGGATGTAATGATAGTGGAGGACAGAATATCACGGTAGGATATAATGTTAGTGGAGGACAAAATATAATTTTAGGAAGGAATACCGGTCAGAATGTAAATGAAGGACAAATATCACGATGTGATGTAATGACAGTGAAGGACAAAAGATCACGAAGGGATGTAACGATAGTGGAGGACAAAATATCACGGTAGGATATTATGTCACTGGAGGACAAAATATAATTTTAGGAAGGGATGCCGGACAGAACGTCATTGAATGACGGGAGGCCGGTGTGAAACGCGGTGACGTAGGGGGACAAAGTGTACAAAAGAGATCGGATGACCGTGAGCGACCAGATGTTCATGGTGGGGGAAATGTTAATTTTGATGGAGAAATGTCAATGAAGGACCAAGTATCAACATAGAGGAAGATGCCAATAAAAAAAAAATTATAATGTAAGGCATGATATTGAAACATAAAACGTGTCAAAAAGAAATAACCAAGAGTTTTTTTTTAAACCATATACTTTATTGCTCGGAATATTAGGAACAAATTCCAAGAAATACAGGCGTATGTCAAAAGCGAAAATCTCGATATGATAGGAGTAACCGAGACATGGTTAAATGGTAAAGAGTTTGAAACTGAATTTAATATTGCGGGATACAAACACTTTCATCAGGATAGAACCAACAAATAAAGTGGGGATGTTGTATGTTAAAAACAATGTCTATGCTTGTGTTTTAGAGAGAGTGAAACAGGATGCATATGATAGTTTGCGGGTAGAATTAACCCAAACAAAAGGACAAAAAATGAATGTAGGTGTAATATATAGGCTAAACACATTATCATTAGCAAAGGAGAAACTGTTATTTCAAGAACTGTCTAGTTTCTGCAACCGGGAGTTATTGATAGTGGGTGATTTCAATTTTACTGACACAGATTGGATAACCCTTGAACATGGCCATATAGGTAGTCGCTTGGTTGATTTTCTCGGTGAAAATGATTTAGTTCAACATATAAAAGAGCCCATAAAACGTGGAAACTTACTCGATCTATTGATCACTAGCCGCGAAAGCATGACAACTGATGTAGAATTTGTTGAAACTGTTGCAAATAGCGATCACAATTTAGCTAGATTCAAACTATTATTTTTTTTTTAAATAGATACTTGTGTTTCTAAAATACTCGATTTCAGTAAAGCTCAGTTCATAGGAATGCGTCAGGAGCTTCAGCTTACAGATTGGGAGGCAAAATTAAGCGAAAGACCTGTAGATCAGATGTGGGAAATATTTCAAAATACGCTCACTAAGATGATTCATACTTACATTCCTTTTAAGGACAGACGTCCCCCAAATCAGGCTCGCCCAAAGTGGCTTGACAAAGAAAGTGAAAAAAGTATTGCTAAAAAGAGACAGTGTTATAAGAAATATAAGTGCTCGGGTGCATCTAATCACTATCAAAGACAATAAAAAAAAAAAAAAACGAAAACGACAATACGAAATGAATATCACTGATGAATCCAATGAGAATCCCAAAGAATTCTATAGTTACAATAGAGATAAAAAGGTTGTTAGGAATCACATTGGTCCACTATTATCTGCTGACAGTCAACTTGAATATTAAAATGAAGGAATGTGTGATATTTTGAAAAATTCCAAACTAAAACCTGTGAAAAGTCTAGGGTAAACTTACTCGCTACGGTAAATACCAAGAATCTTAAAGGGAATGAAAAATGAGATTGTTGTTCCATTAGAAATTATTTTCAAGAAATCCATCATATTCGGAGATGTCCCAAGAGAATGGAAGCTAGCTAACGTTACTCCCATATTCAAAAAAAGGTGACAAAAGAAACCAAATAACTACAGGCCTATAAGATTGACTTCAATCGTAGGAAAAATAATGGAAACTATCATCAGAGATGCTATCGAACATCATTTAGAAAGTAACTGTTTGGTAAATAATAGCTAGCATGGTTTCAGACGGGAACTGTCTTGCATGACTAACTTACTCGAATTCTACAACACAGTTATCTCGAATTATGACAAAAGAAACAATATAGATTTAATATATTTAGACTTTGCAAAAGCTTCT
Organism: Oratosquilla oratoria; assembly: GCF_046742065.1. Taxonomy (NCBI): domain Eukaryota; kingdom Metazoa; phylum Arthropoda; class Malacostraca; order Stomatopoda; family Squillidae; genus Oratosquilla; species Oratosquilla oratoria. Next base: position 32,445,130 of record NC_134781.1, on the reverse strand, counting down.
GATACCGTCACCCACGAAAGACTACTTATCA
>NC_134781.1:32412640-32422099 GCF_046742065.1 Oratosquilla oratoria | reverse complement strand
TTTCATGGTTGTGTTTGTCATTGTATTTCCTAATTTCAAGTGAGATTAGGGGATATATATATATTATATATATATTTATATATATTTAATTATATATATTATATACATTATATATATATATATTATATATATATGTTTGTATGTATTATATATATATGTTTATATTATGTATTATATATATTAATTAAATATATATATATATATATATATTATATATATACATATATAAAAATATATATATAATATATATTATATATATATATATATATATAATTCACTTGAAATTAGGGAAATACAATTTTGAACCAAAAACATAATCATTTTAGATATTTAGGAGTGTTTTCGGAACAGAGAATGACACCTTGATTTTTTTGTGATAAGGATATAATAACCCGGATCACGAAGTTTAATGCGACTCTTCTTATCTTATTTTATTTCCACTCAAGTGTAGGACTCATGCCACGTAACCAAGGAAAAGTAAAAATAAAAAAAAAAAAAAAAAAAAGAAAAAAAAAAAAAAAAAAAAAAAACAAGACCATCTTATTATACGAGTTTACTACGACCTATTACTTACATGATGGGCAATGAGGCATGGTCATGCCATTACACACACACCAAGGTTCTATTTGATTGATCTGGTTTCAGATGGAGGGATCTGACCTACTGACAGAACGACTGACAAGCTTTAATATCTTTCCTACTGTGACTGGTAAAGAAAAGGGTCTTAGGAATTTTATAGATATTATATTCGATTGTATATTAGTTTCTGGTATATATATATTATTATATATTATTATACATACATCATATATGTATTATATTTTATATATATATACATTATATATTTAAGTTTATATATATATGTGTATATTACATATATTTATACATTTGCTAATGTTTATATATATATGTATATTACTATATATACTTTTACATTAATATATACTTATATTTTTATATAAATTTAATATATATATATTTTATATATTAACCAGTGCTCGACAAAGGATGTACGAAATGGTTAGCAGAGGTATTGAGTGATGAGGAATGTTGATGGACTGCTTTTGCTAAAATTGCTCAATTTTGATATTTAAAAAAATAAGGATTATGGTTGCCTTATTTGATACCTGTTTTCTTTAAAATGTGTGGTTTCTATGTAATTTGAATCAAAATAGAGAAGTTACGTTTTTATCCTCTACAAAATTACCAACCACAATTACCGTCCGAACTACACTAATTGCCTACCCTCAACCAAACAATGACGGGTTTTTTGCTCAAATACACAGTTTTATATATATAAATATTTTAGCATATTGGTTGGCATTATTTGACCTATTTTCTTTAAAATGTGTGATTTCCATTGTAAATTTGCATCTAAAGCGTAGTTTACGTTTTTTATCCTTTGCAAAATTACCGACATTGATGAATTTCATATAATTAAATTAGCATCATGGGTGCACTTTATTTGACCTTAATTTTTCTTTAAACATGTTGTTGTTTTTTCATGGCAATTTGATGAAAAGAGAAGTTACGTTTTTATCCTCTGACATAATATTGACACGGCCGACTCGCTCATAGTCGACTAAACTCGAACATGAATCGGTTTTTTGCTAAAATGCACGAATTTATATAAAAAATTTAGCCATAATGGTTGACATTATTTGACCTAATTTTTCATAGTAGATTGGAAACTAGCTAAATCGTTCACTCCCATATTCCATAATTTAAAGCGTGACAAAAAGAAACCAAAATTTAACTACAGCCCTCTATAATTTTTGTACTTCAGTCATTGGGAAAAAAAATGATGGAAAAATATCATCAGAGATGCTATCGAACTTCATTTTAAGAACAGTGGTTTCCCGAACCTTTTTGGATAATGATTACCACAAAATTCATATTTCGCAATTATCAATTTAGCCCATTGAAAAAATATACCCGGTAATATCGGAGGTTTTTTTATTTTTTTTTGACTGTTTTGCTGGCATGGGCTTATAAATTTATAGGATTCAACCACAAATTCTACTCTTTTCCAATTTTATATATATCAAACACTCAACCATCATAAATGCAGAATATTCAAATTACAAACATTTTTAATAATACATATTATTCTAGTGATCACTTTATGTTTCGCTCTGGTTCTTCAGTGTCGAGGGTTGATGCTTGCAATTGCCTGTGCAATTTTTTTTTTCCCATTCTGGGCTCTTGGTTATTTGAAAGTAAGGGGATACATGGTAGTTGCGAGATCAGCGGCGCTCTGATGACAACGTTGAGTCTGTTTACTTTTCTTTTGTCTTCATTCCAAGGACAAGTAGAGAAAGCTTGCTCGCCAGAGGTAAGTGATTAGAAAATTCTACGAGTAATTTGTACTGCTCGAGAGGCTAGTGTTGGTATATCCAGCAAACGAGAGATCCACAAAAAGTTGTCTAGTACAAGCACTTGACGTCATAACATTAGTTTCCATTGCCATTATTTGTCTTGATGAGAACCTCTACCATTTGAACGATAGAACGGCAAACTGTACAAACTGACGCCTCACAGCGTTCAAGCAACATTCAGAGATCACGTTGGTCGTTTGTAGTGGACGTCTACTGCAGATTAGGCGGGTGTTAGTTCGTACAAATCCTACAATGTAGGTGATATATCCTGAGTGTAGAATAGAGTTGTAGAAATGTTGAAGTCGTCTGACGTGTTTGTGATTACAATATGTAAATGGAGAGAGAGTCAAACGGAATGACTTGGTCAGGGCTACATCCTCTCAACACAGAAACCTTCCATTACCCCAAAAAGAAATGGGTACATTACCCCACTGGGGTAATTTAACCCACGGGCGTTGGGTAAACGCTGATTTTGTTATAGTAACTGTTTGATAAAATAAATGATTGCCAGCATTGGTTCTTCAAGACGGGAAACGTTCACTTACAGGGTCTTACTTGTTCAAATTCTACAATAACACAGTCATCTCGGGTAATTATGTGTCACAAAAGAAACAATATAAAATTTTAATATATCTAGGACTCTGCAAAAACTTTTTTTGGTTACCGTTACCCAACTCGAGAAAGCACTGACTTACTAAAATTAGCTTCCACACGAAATAAGTGGTTATCCTATTAAATTGTACTAGTAATTGGTTGAACGATCGAAATTTGAGAGTGGTGTTACTTAAATGGCTAAAACATTCTAGATGGAAATAAAATATGTTTACGAGTGGAGTTCCTCAGGGTTACCGTTCTTGGGACCACTTTCTATTTCAATAGTATGTATAACGTGATATTAAGGTCCATGGAGCTTAAAATCTATGTGTCTCAATATATTTTTATGGTTATACAAATATACTGTGAGAAATGACATATATGATCATCTTAAGTCAATTAGTTATTTCAAGAATGATTTAGAGAAATTACAGCAATTGGTCTCAAAAGTGGCTAATGAAATTAACATAAGTAAATGTGAGAAGGGCAATGCACATAGGTAATAAATAACAGTTAAGTTTCCGATTACAAATTATTTTGAAATTCGTTATTACACAAGTGGGATAGTGAAAAGGATCTCGGGCGTCATTATCAGCACAAATGATCTCAAATCATCCTAATCAGTGTGATTTCAGCCTCTAAGAAAACCAATTAATATTCACTAGGACTGATTTCACGATTCTTTTGACTTCAAAATTCCATCTTTCTCATTAACTAGCTATTTATATCGTTAGTTCGTCACACATTTGGAATATGCTGTATTAACGTATAGGTCACCGAACCTACATTTTAGACATTGACCAGATTGGAAAAAAGTACAAACAGCGAGCCACAAAACATGATTCCAAATAAACATAAATAAATCATACGAAAATCGACTATGTAAACATATGAATCTATTTTTCCCTAAAAAAGCACGTAGGACTCAGGGATTGACTTGATTTTACAGGTTTCTTTAAGATTCTAAAGAGAATTTGACAACATCAAAAAGTAACAAAATTTTCACATTGAATGAGAAATCAGACAAGAAATGATGGTCCCTCAATAATGTCTTGGTTTCTGAATAATAGATTTAGTTTGGAAAGTGGGGTTTAGAAACAATTTCAGCCAAACCGTGTAGTTAATGAATGGAATAAACTTCCTGCAGAAGTAAGTGCAAATGTTGTTCAGTTCGGAAGGTTTAAGAATCATTTAGATAAGCACCTAAGCAAGATGCTGTAATGATTTTCATCTATTTTAGATTATTTGCTTTGTTATCATTTGTTCTCTATTTATTTTTTTTTATTCTCAGTTTTATTAATTAAGTTATATGTCAATTGTATTATTATTTACTATTTAACTGTTTACTTTATTATTTAACAATAGGCTATGTATTTATTTACGTATCTTATTTGTATATCATTTACATCATTGTATTTTTATTTTGTTCATTTATTACATCATTTTACTATATTTTTCGTATCCGACATAGATATGGACCAATAAGGTCTACCTGTACGGCATGATCACGCCATTTGTTAAATCCTTTTGTATCTGTTCATAGGGAAAGGATGGTCACTGCTATTATACTGCGACTGTCCCTCCGTTATGCTGCCCCCCACCCCTTGTTTACTTGTCACTGCAACGTTTTCTTCCTGATATATTCATTTTCCTTTTCTCTCTCTCTCTCTCTTTCTCTCTCTCTCTCTCTCTCTCTCTAACCCTGTGATGGGGGAAAAAGAATGCTGCTATTCCAAGTCCTTTCCACTTGAGTCGTACGAGGCGACAAAAAATTTGGGGACGGGGATAGGACTAGAAACCCTTACTTACCTATAGCCCTAAAAGGGATATTCCTAAACAAGAAAAAAAAAAAGGTAGAAAGAAAAATAAAAAGTGGAAGGGCATACCGAGGGTCTAGGAGTTTTCCAACTGTAACCTGAAGGTTTGAGTCTTTTAATTGTGCGTGGACATGGTATATAGGATGAGAGTAAATGGGAAGAGACTAGGCAGTATGTTTGTGAGAGTGATGAGTTTGGGAGAGTGTATTTGGGAGGTTCTTAGGACGTGGAAAGAGGAGGACGAGGGAGAGAAGGGTGTGGCTATACTAGTTAAGTGCAAGAGATAGGTAAGCGTGCAGTTGCATGTGGAGTGGAAGGAGGTTTCTTCAAAGGTGTTAATGTGGATTAAGGTGATGATGGGAAGGTTAAAATGTGGGTTTTTGTAAATGCATATTGACCCTGGGAGTGAGAAGAGTGTGGAGGAGAGAGAAGTTTTTTTTTATAGGTTCTAAATGAGCGCATAGAGGGAGTTAGGGTAGAAATGTTCAATGTAGTTTGTTTTTGGGAGAAACTTAATGCTAGGGTTACGAGGAACATCCATAGGACAGAGGTTGATTGGGAAGTTTGGAGTTCCAGGATAAAAAATCATATTGGAGAGTTGATGGTGGACATGTGTCTCGAAAGAGAGTTGATGATAGCAAATACAGTGTTTAGTAGAAGTAAGTCCATGCAGAAGTACGCATGGGAAGGTTGGGTGGTGGGATGGAAGTGGTAGTAGATAGAGCGTTAATGGGACCTATTATAGTGGGTGAAGCTAGGAGTATAGTTGGAGAGTTATAGGTGAGGGAGACTGGAGTATATCAGATAATTTTTTAAGGAAGGTAAGTTGAGAGGGGGAGGATAGGTGGAGGAAAAGAGGAAAAGCGGCAGGAGGGTTAGAGAGGTACTTAGAGTGATATACTGCCTTAAATGAGAAAGGAAAAGGAGAAGGAGTATAGAAGAAGCTCCGGAGAGGAGGGAGTGAGAAGGAGTGAAAGATTTAGAGTAGAATTAGGAGTAGAAGAGGTTCAAGGTCAGGAAGTTCATAATGTGTGCAAAGATGGTGTGTGGAAATAAGGAAGGACGGGAGGGATGGAATAGAAGGAAGGAGTAGTGAGTTTATGTGGGATGAGGAAGCAAAGAAGGTTGTAGAAGTAGGCTGTTCGTGACACCTACAGCTCAGTCTGCTTCGTGGACCTCAGTTAGAGAGCTTCAGTTTTCTGCACAGAGAAGAGTCACACCAGCCAGCGAATACCTGTGAAAATTTATATCTCCGTATAGGTGACTAAGTGATGGGTGTTGTGTTTTTGTAATTGTATATATAAGAGGACCGGTAGTTAGAGGTAGGACATTTAGGTAGATAGAGGGGTAGTGTGTATAGGAATGTATATTTTTATTATGTTTTGAAAACAATGGCCGATTGGAAGTTGCAGAGTTAGGTGTGCATATTCTCGCCCCTTGTCAGTATCTGGTGGTTTTGTAAACATTAGGTCTAGGGCTATCAATAGTGACTGATATGACGAAATGTTAACATTTTTAAGCACACGTTCCGCTTGCGACAGGAATTGCTTGCGTAAAAACATTAATTGCTTGAGACAGTATAACAGTCTTTCTGATTGGAGAAAAGGGTGGAGGAGGAGAGAAATTATTGGTGCATGGAGGTAAAGTCACGCCATTAAAGGGTGGCACTTATTTGTAACGTTCAAAGTTATTGGATGAATTAAATAGTGATGTCGGAGTAGACTTGGCTTGGTGGGTGTACAAGGATTCCAAGCGGGAGTTCCTTGGTGTAGCTGGAAAAAAACAAGTGTAATTACTCAGAGGAAAAGAAAATAAGAAAACTATATCTCCGTTTTGATTCACCCCATCAAGAAACTTTAATAACTGGTGACCGAAGCTTTGGTGGAAACATACTTAAGAGAAAGAAGAGGCATGATGCCTACAGATGAATAACATAAGTGACTAAGTGTTAGTGGCAGTGGAGCTAACATATACGTATAGCGCTATACAGTTACATATATTAGATAAAGTGTAGTGACCTATAAATTTAGAATCAAAACAGTATTCTGCTATTGTACTTCAAAAGTAGGAGTAATAGTATAAGGTAAGCAGAGTAAGCTTCATGTATTTAGTTTATTTAGAGACCGCTTTGGTTTCTTTTGTTGATTTATATCTTCTCTTTGACGTTTTTATTGCTGAAGGAGGATCGAAATTGCTTTTGAAGGTTGTGTGAGCCTGGAGGATCGTCTCAGGATGTGTGAGAAGGAAATTTGTCTTCTCAGGAATGCGCTCTGTGAGAAGAGTGAATCCTCCCCACAACCCAAAGAGCGTTCCACTTCTTCCCCCTCTGTCACTGCCGTGAGCGAGTGGCGCTCCGTAGGGTCCCGTTTGTCGACCCCACCTTCGGCAAGCGGGTGCCCTGCGGAGCAACCGCTGGCTCTAGCCAATCGTTTTGCTCTGCTAGAGGATGAAGTGGCTGAAAATCAGGAGTTCTTGGCCATCGGGGACTCCATAGTGCGAAGCTATGACAACATCCTGCAGCGGAAGATTAAACGACGTTACAAGCTTGTATGTCAACCGACCCGTGGGATCGCCGATTGTAACCAGACCATCAGGGAGCAAAAACGGACAAACACGGTTACGATTGTTCATACGGGAAGTAATGATGTAGGTAGGGTGAGATCAGAGGAACTTGTTCGGAATTACAAGGTCTTCCTTCAGGAGATGAAGGAACTTGGCAGTCGTCACGTAGTCTGTGGGGTCCTCCCGAGGATCTACACAGGCTCGTGTTGGAACAGTAGAGCCATAGGGATCAATGAGAGGGTGCACGCAACTAGGATACCACTTTCTTGATCCTTGGTATCTCTCTTCTAGGCGTCATGACCTTTACGCTTCTGATGGGATCCACCTTACCCACAGAGGCAAAGATGTTCTTACAAACCTCATTGTGGGAGTTTGTAATGAACTAGTTCCTTTTTTGGGGTAGAAACTCAAAGGGAAGGGGAAATAGAGTGTACTGGGGAAAACAGAGTAGAGCATAGCAATAATGTAGAACAATATGCCAGTATAGGACAAAATATAATTTTAGGATGTGATGTCGGTATAGGATGAAACATTATATTAGGATGTAATGTCAAAGGACAAAAGATTATGATGGGATGTAATGACAGTGGAAGATAAAGATCACGTTGGGATGTAATGATAGTGGAGGACAAAATATCATGATGGGATATAATGATAGTGGAGGACAAAATATCATGGTAGGATATAATGTCAGTGGAGGACAAAATATAATTTTAGGAAGGGATGCCGGACAGAATGTCAATGAAGGACAAAATATCACGATGGGATGTAATGACAGTGGAGGACAAAAGATCACGATGGGATGTAATGATAGTGGAGGAAAAATATCACGGTAGGATATAATGTCACTATAGGACAAAATATAATTTTAGGTGACGTAGGGGGGCAAAGTGTACAAAAGAGATTCGATGACCGTGAGCGACCAGATGTCCGTGATGGGGTAAATGTCTATGAGGCACTGAATGTCAATGAAGGACCAAATGTCAATATAGAGCAAGGTGTCTATAAAGAACAAAGTTATAATGTAAGGCATGGTATTGAAACTCAAAACGTGTCAAAAAGAAATAATCTCGAGTTTCTTAAAACCATGTACTTTAATGCTCGTGGTATTAGGAACATATTTCAAGAAATACAGGCGTATGTCAAAAGTAAAAATCTTGATATGGTAGGAATAACTGAGACATGGTTAAATGGTAAAGAGTTTGAAACTGATTTTGATATTGCGGGATTTTAAACGCTTTCATCAGGATAGAAACCACAAGAAAGGTAGGGGTGTTCTGTTTCACGTTTAAAACAATTTCCATGCTTGTGTTTTAGAGAAGTGAAACAGGATGCATATGATAGTTTGTGGGTAGAATTAACCCAAAAAAATTGTCTAGTTTCTGCAACCGGGACTTATTGATTATGGGTGATTTAAATTTTACTGACATTGATTGGATGACTCTTGAAAAAGGCCATATAGGTAGTCGCTTGATTGATTTTCTCGGTGACAATTACTTAGTTCAGCATGTAAAAGACCCCACAAGACATGGAAACTTAATGGATTTATTGATCAATAGCTGCGAAAGAATGACAACTTATGTAGAAGTCGGTGAAACTGCTGCAAATAGCGATCACAAATTAGTTAGATTCAAACTACTAAAATTTTAGAATAGATACTTGTGTTTCTAAAATACTCACTTTCAATAAAGCTCAGTTCTTAGGACTACGTCAGGAGCTTCAGCTTACAGTTATTTGGAAATTCGTTAACAAAAGTGGATAGTGAAAAGGATCTCGGTGTGTAATTATCAGTAACGATCTCATATCATCTAAGCAGTGTATTTCACCATATGGAGAAGCAAATAATATTCTAGGACTGTTTGCGCGATCTTTTGACTTCAAAAGTCCTTCACTCATTAACAAGCTATATAAATCGTTAGCTCGTCCACACTTCGAATATGCTGATTCCGTAAGGTCACCGAATCTCATCAAAGACATTGATAGATTGGAAAAAAGTACAACGGCGAGCCACAAAACTGATTCCAAGTATAAAAAATAAATCACACGAAAATCGACTGAAACATATGAATCTGTTTTCCCTAAAAAAGCGTAGACTCAGAGGTGGCTTG
>NC_134781.1:32402640-32407640 GCF_046742065.1 Oratosquilla oratoria | reverse complement strand
AAGTATCTAAAACTATCCATTCCTCCAGTCGCTCACCCTTAATGCTCACTTCCAGTCTACTGCCACTTTCACCCCTTGTACATCTCATCACCTTACTTTTACCCACATTTATCTTTAACTTTCTTCTATCACATACTCTCTCAAATTCTGTCACCAACTTCCTCAATCCCTCCTCCGATCCTGCCACAAGCGTAGTGTCGTCCGCAAACAACAGCTGGCTTACCTCCCACTTTTCTCCATTTTCTTTAACCATCTCCAATCCCTGACCCACTACCCTTGCATTCACCTCTCGCACTACCCCATCCATGTATAAGTTGAACAGCCAGGGTGACAACGCATCCTTGACGAAGTCCTACCTTTACCTCGAACCACTCGCTCTCTCCATTTCTAATCCTGACCCAAGCTCTACTACTCTCATAAAAATTCTTGACAGCTCCCAGAAGCTTTCCTTCTATCCCGTATATCTGCATTACCTCCCACAGTGCCTTTCTTTCTACCCTATCATAAGCCTTTTCCAGATCCATAAAATCCCAAAATAACATCCTTCCCTTTTCCTATAGCTTTCTCACATATATGTCTTACCACAAATATCTGATCTACACAACCTCTACCCGTCCTAAATCCACACTGTTCCTCACCAATTACTCCTGTTCCTCTCCTAATCCTCTTAATCAAGATCCTCCCATAAGCCTTCCCAACTGCACTTAACAAGCTAATCCCTCTGAAACTACTACATTCACACTTGTCCCCTTTTCCTTTGTAAAGTGGAACTATACAGGCACTCCTCCAGTCCTCCGGCACTCCACCCTCTGTCCAGAAAACATTAAATAACCTCACCAACCAGTCCACCATCACTGTACCTCCTTTTTTTAGACATTCTGCATGGCATCCATCCAGACCAGGTGCCTTACCTGCTTTCATCATCTTAACAACTGCCTTCACTTCATCCTTCCTTATTTCTCCATTTTCCTCATTCATCACTCTCATTTTCTTACCATTTCCCACTGCAACTATCTTTCCCTCCCTATCCTCCTTCACATTTAGCAGCTCCCTAAAATATTCTGCCCATCTTCCCCTTACTGCCTTCTCTTCCATTATCATCTCCCCATCTGCACCTTTTACCTTTTCTTCTCTACTTGATTCGCCTCCTCTTCCTCTCTTAATTTCTTTCCAAAACATCTTTTTATTACTTTCAAAAATTTCTGTCATACTCTTACCCCATTTCACATCTGCTCTCCTCTTTGCCTCCTTTACCTTTTGCTTTACTTTTCTTTTCTTTTCTTTGTATCTCTCATATGACTCCCTCGTCCTATTTTGTAACCAATCTGTGAAAGCTCGCTTCTTCTCTTCTACAATCTTCTTTGTTTCCTCATCCAACCACTCACTACCTGTCCTTCTAATTCCTCCTGTCCTTCTTGTTCCACAAACTATCTTTGCACACTTTGTGACTCCCTCATTGAACCATCTCCATTCCTCCTCCACTCCTAGCTCTACTCTATCCTTCACTCCCTCCCACTCCTCCTTTAGCTTCTTCTTGTACTCCTTCTCCTTTTCCTTTTCACTTAAAGAGTTCACTCTAAGCACCTCCCTACCTTTTGTTCTTTTCCTCCTTCTCCATCTATCCTCCACTCTCAACTTACTTTCCACCAAAAAATGATCAGATATTCACCCACCCTCTCCCCTTAGAACATGTACATCTTTAATTCTTCCTACTATAATCCGGGTTACCACTATATAGTCCAATAACACTCTATCTACCACCTTTCCATCCATCACCCTCTCCTATGTGCATTTATACTTGGCTTTCTTCCGAAACACTGTATTTGCTATCATCAATTCTCTTTCTAGACACATCTCCACCATCAACTCTCCACTACGATTCTTTCCTGGAACTCCACATTTCCCAACCACTCCATCAATTGGACCATTTCCTACCCTAGCATTAAGGTCTCCCAATACTATTACATTGATATTTCTCCCTAAATCCTCTATGCACTCATTTCAATCTATCCAAAAGGCCTCCCTTTCTTCTACACTCTTCTCACTGCCAGGCCCATATGCACTTACAAAGACCCACATCTCCTTTCCCAGTTTCACCTTCATCCACATTATCCTTGAGGAGACCTCCTTCCACTCCACTACACGTTTACCTATCTCTTCACTTACTAGAATAGCCACCCCTTCCCTCCCTTGCCCTCTCTTCACTCCTGATAACCTCCCAACTGCACTCCCAAACTCACACTCGCCCTTCCCTCACAACTTAGTTTCACTCAAAACCAACACACCCATCTTTCTTTTCACAAACACTCTACCTATATCTTCCCTTTTACTCTCATCTGTACCACATTCACGCACATTTAAAGACCCAAACCTTAGGGTGCTGGACGGAAAACTCCCAGACCCTCTTATGCCTTTACTTTTTCTACAAGGAGAAGGATGCCTAGTCCCAATCCCCGTCCCTTTCTTCTCGCCTCCTACGAAATCACAGAGCCATCGCTCTACCAGTTGAGCTAACGGGCCTATAAAATTCTCCAACCTGGGAGTTAATCTTCTCCCGAGGAACTAAGTCGACTGTTAACTGCCATCCGTACTTAATTTTTACGGCAGTTAGCAGTCGACTTAGTTCCTCAGGAGTAGATTAACTCCCAGGTTGGAGAATTTTATAGACCCGCTTGCTCAATTGGTAGAGCGATGGCTCTGTGATTTCACTAGTCTCGGTTCGATTCCGGGGACGACAGTCGGAATTATTTGATCAACATCACCGTCACTGGTGATTTTGTATATATATATACATATATATATATATATATGTATATATATATATATATATGTATATATATATATATATATATACATATATACATATATATATATATATATATATATATATATATATATATATTAGTGATTTTAGGGAGCAGGTTTTCATCGAGACATTTTCTATTAAATATCACAGCATACTCAGCGTTCGTAATCTTTTTCCTAATACTTTCGATTCTTCTAATTGTTCTCTTCTTAGAACTTGTTAAATGGTAAATAATATTTCCAATCGAGTCCATTGTGGATATGAAAACTAGAACATTACGACGTTGCGCCTATACCTTATGTAGGTCGAGTATTTATACACAATATGCAGATCGTAAACACTTCATTTCTGACCCGGTCAACCAATCAGGAGGCAGGACGCGTATCACCCCCACTGGCCAATCGGCCGTGAACATATAACGGAATTCAACTTCTTAGGATGTGGGGATATTAAATGGGTCCGGATTCTGTCTGTTCATGGTTGAGTTGTTATCTTTTGTGTATAAGGCTTCTAGGATATGAAGGCGTGTGTTTGGTTTCTGTCTGTAGGATAGTAATGCCCTCCTTCAAGTTCTTCCTTGTCAGTGGGGTCTGGTGTACGTCTTCGTGTTGTCGTTTGATAGCTCCATTGGAGAGGTGAGGTGTCAGACTCCTCGTGAGCTTCGTCGTTGTCATCCCTATGTACGTTTCATTGATGGCTTCACAGCTGTCTTTCCTGCAGGTGTATTCATACATGAGACGGCTACGTTGAAGTTCCGGGGCCCTCTGGCAGGAGAGCAGACAAGACCGCCAACTTTGTCCTCATTCCCACAGAGGAGTACACTGGTAAGCCTAAGATCCTGCTTGCGGACGAGTCTAAATTCCAGAGGATTACGACAAACCCCACCGAACCCCTCAAGACAAAAATAAATAAAATCATCGACGCCGCAAACGCTCTCTGGTGATTACTCCCTATGCTACTTCTATAGCAAAGTAAAAACTCATAAAAGAAACAATCCATTGTGACCCATCATCTCTCAGACCCCGACTCCCTCCTACCATTTAGCCCAAAGGTTGAACGCCCTTCTGATACCCTTCGTTCCTAAGGACTACAGCAATGAGTCTGCGGTTGACTTCTTGTCCATCCTCAAAGGCGTGGATGCCGAAGGGGATATCGCATCCCTCGATTCTGAGTCTCTTTTTACACACGTGCCCGTGGATAAGACCATAGAATACATTCTACAAGAAGTCTACCCTGAGGACGGCCCAGTAAAGCTGAAGATCCCCAAAAACCTCCTGCGCCAGCTGCTAGATATTTGTACCAAGGAGGCCCCTTTCTATGGTCCCAGTAGACACCTCTACAGACAAGTTGATGATGTGGCTATGGGCTCGCCCCTCGGAGTTCTCTTCGCCAACTTTTTCACGAGGATCGTGGAGAGAGAGGTCTTCAGCACCACTAGAAAGCCTCCCATATACGTTCGTTGCGTAGACGACATTTTCGTCCTCGTGAAAGAAACATCATTGAAGAAAGCCACATAAAACACACATTTGATCAAAATATTAATCTAAGCTTAGGTATATATATATCTATATATATATATATATATATGTGTTTGTGTGTATGTGTGTGTGTGTGTGTGTGTGTGTGTGTGTGTGTGTGTGTGTGTGTGTGTGTGTGTGTGTGTGTGTGTGTGTGTGTGTGTGTGTGTGTCTGTGTGTGTGTGTGTGTGTGTGTGTGTGTGTACATATACATATATACATATATATATATCTGTATATATATATATATATATACATATATGTATATATATATATTACACACATATATATATATATATATATATATATATATATATATATATATATATACATTTATACATGGGTAATACTGTGACCTTACACGCACACACACCCCAACTCCCCGCCCACGAGAGTTGGAGTAACAACCCGCAGCGCAGCGATATTGAAATTATTTCAGCCCTGGGCGGGATTCGAACCCGGACCGCCGTAGTGGCAGGCGAGAACTCTAACCACTGCGCCACAAGGTTGTGTGTGTGTGTGTGTGTGTGTGTGTGTGTGTGTGTGTGTGTGTGTGTGTGTGTGTGTGTGTGTGTGTGTGTGTGTGTGTGTGTGTGTGTGTGTGTGTGTGTGTGTGTGTGTGTGTGTGTGTGTGTGTGTGTGTGTGTGTGTGTGTGTGTGTGTGTGTGTGTGTGTGT
>NC_134781.1:32395140-32397640 GCF_046742065.1 Oratosquilla oratoria | reverse complement strand
TTTCTTCCATAGGGGAGACTTTCTCTTTCCATTCAATCTCTTCAGGTTGTATGTTCTCCCTTGTAAACACTGATTTAAAATGTTTGTTCATAATTTCCGCCATTTCCATTTCCTCAGTGTATTCAACTCCCTCTTGTCTTAATTTCTCCAAGTCTTGTTTGTTTTTCAGTTTATTGTTTACAAATCTGTAGAATAGTTTTGGTTGATCTTTACACTTTTCTATGACATCTTTTTCATATTTTCTCTTTTCCTCTCTGCACGTTTGTACATATTCATTTCTATAACAAGAATATATTTTAAATTTTTCAGGTCTTCTGTCTTTTTTCCATCTGGTCCAGGCTTTGTCTCTTTTGTCTTTTAGCTCCCTACAACTCTTGTTGTACCAGCATTTTACATATTCTTTTTCTTGTTTTTGTCTTGGGACACTTTTCCACTCCTTTTTTGTAAATTTTTGTCAAAATATTCCATTTCTCTTCCACTGTTGTTTCTTCTTTGTATATTTCTTCCCAGTTTTCCTGTTGAAAGAATTCTCTTATTTTATCAAAGTTTGTTTTTTCATACATCATTCTTCCTTTTCTATATTGCTCATTTCTTTTCCTATATTTTTCTTCATTAAGTTCCAGTTCAATCAATATGTGGTCACTTTTACTTATTGGTGTTTTATATTCAATCTTGTCCACTATTCTAGGTTCAGATGTAATTATTAAGTCTAGTCTCGATGGTTCTTCTTCATTTCTATACCTGGTGTTCTCCTGTATCCATTGTGTCATTGTATGGTCAGTAATCATCTCAAGTAGAGCGTTTCCCCATGAGCCGTCTCCACCCTTTACTGTCATTTCTTCCCAGCAGATTTCTTTGCAATTAAAGTCGCCCATTATAACTATTCTTCCTCCATCTTCCATTATTTTATTTAATGTTATATTTGCTGTTTTTGGAGGCACATAATTTATCACAAATTTTCTGCTCTTCTTATCTCTGTCTTCCACTTCTATCATAATCATCTCTACTGTATTCTTTCCATATATGACACCCTTCACGTTTATATCCTTCTTAGTCAGGAACATAACTCCACCCCCTTGCTTTTTCTCTCTGTTTTTAATCCAATAATTATATGCATCATGTCCTACACTGTTGGGTGGTAGTGGGCCTTTTAATTTTGTTTCTACAATTCCCATTATGTCCGGTTCTTTTTCTTTCAAATAATCATTCAGCTCATTCAATCCTGTTATTAATCCATCTATATTTGTGTAAGACACTCTTAGTTTTCTGTCACTTCCATTGTGTTCTCTGTTTCCCTTTTGTTTTTCTATTGTATGTCGAACTGCCTTAGTTTCATATTCACTACTCTCCAATAGAATCTCTCTTTCTCTGACTCCGTTCTGTTCTCGTTTTTTTTCTTAGCTTCAAGTCTTTTCTGCTTTTCTTCCTCTCTTTCCTCTTTATTCATTTCCCTTTTTATCCATACCTATTTATATTGTTCACTTGTTGCTAGTTTCCCTGTTTTGGATAAGATATTCTCTGCCGTCGTTTGTGACCTGAATTTAATCTTAATTGGTCTGGTCTTATCTGTACTATACTTTCCGAGCCTGAATTTTTCCTCAATTTCCTTCATAATTTCTGGTTCATCTTCCTAAACTAATTTTAGTAAACTGCTTACTTTTTCATTTTCCTCATTGGTTCTTGAGGTTCTATCTGGGTTATGTTTCTCTTCCATTCCTAATATAATTATACATTTCTTTTTGTCAGTCTCTTACTATATTCTCCTTCTGTCTCATCACTTTAATAACTGAATCTTCAGTTTGTTCTCTCATTTACTGTTTAATTATATCAGTAAATGCAACTTTACTGTTTTCTTTTATCGACTTCCATCTCTCTCTCTGTTTTCTTTACTATTCCTCTTCAATTCCTCATTCTCCACCTTTACTTCTTTTAGGTGTCTTGTCAGGTTTTCTGTGTCGGCAGGGAAGTTTTTGTTCGCCTTCTCTAGTTCTTCCAATTTTTCAACCCTTTGTAGAATATTGTTAACATGACCGAACCTACGCTCCAAGTCCTCGATCATCTTATCGACCTTCTCTTCTAGTCTTGTCAGTCGGTGTGTGTGTGTGTGGGGGGGGGGGGGTTTGTGTACCCCCCACCCTCTTTAAATCCCTGGAAAATATTCTCATCACTTTCTACTGTATTGCTCTTATCTATACTTCTAATATTTACATTTTTATTAGACATTTCATCGTCGCTCAGCTGATCGGGGGGTCGTTTGTTTACCTTTCGCCTGTCTGCCTGGGCCAAGTCTACTCCTTCCTCATTTCCTTCCATTTCCCCAGCAATCCCTCCCCTTCTCCTCTTTCCCTACTTTCCCACTACCCCACGAGCAATTTCACCCCCACCCTGCAAATACAATAGGCACTTCTCTTTGCTTTGGGATCCACGAAACTTCAATTTTCTTCAGAACGTCTTCTATGCCGTCCGTTCGTTGAAGTGTGTGTGTGTGTGTGTGTGTGTG
>NC_134781.1:32385140-32390140 GCF_046742065.1 Oratosquilla oratoria | reverse complement strand
CACCTCCTCCTCCTCCTACTCCTCCTCATCATCATTGGAGACTTAAACTTACCGGTGAAGAGATGGGGTGAAGATTTGAGTTCGCATACAGGACGAGACTTGTATAGTAACTTACTGGAAAGTGGCCTCCACCAAGGCGTAAACAGCCCTACCCGAGGAGATAACATCCTTGACCTAATATTCTCTACAACAGAAAATCTTGTAAACGAAGTAAATATAGGCCCATTATTCAGCACTAGTGATCATCGTACCATCACATTCAAAATTAAAATGGAAGCCAATTTATCTAAGACCAGCAAAGAAAAAGTACCCGACTTCCGTAGAGCTAATTTCAATAGACTTCGATCATTACTAGAAAACTTAGACTGGAGTACAACTTCGAACGAGACTGATATTGATAAAGCGTGGGAAAACTTCATCAAGGACCTAAACAATGCTGTAAATCTCTGTGTTCCCTATCGTGAGAGGCGCCCGGCAACAAATAAACCAAAGTGGTGGAATAGGGAAATTAGTAACAACCTCTCTCGTAAAAAGAGTGCGTACAAAAAGTATTTATCAACTAAAAGCCAAGACGATAAACTAACACTAGACAGAATTCGCCGCGAAACAAAAACACTGATAAAGCGTAGTAAGAAAGATCTTGAAGAGTATATTGCTGAGGCAAGCAAGTCGAACCCTAAAGAATTCTATAGTTATGCGAATAAGAAGAAAACGCTCACCTGCGGCATTGGACCATTAAATGACGATGAAGGAAAACATACGGATGATGAAAATGAGATGGCCTCAATCCTTAATAATTTTTTTGCATCCGTCTTCACAGACGAAGATTGCTCAGTGTATCAGCCACCAGAACATAAAATGTGCCAAAACTTTTTAAATCAACTCATAATTACAGAAAGGGATGTCGTACAAGTGATTGATAAGCTCAAAATGAATAAAGCCCCGGGACCTGACAAAATTTCACCTAGAATTCTGCAAGAAGTCAAAAATCAAATCGGTAAACCCTTGTGCATCCTCTTCAACAGATCATTAGCACTCGGTAAAGTCCCATCAGATTGGAAATGTGCTAACGTAACACCAATATTCAAGAAAGGGGACAAATCACAACCAGGCAACTACAGACCGATTAGCCTAACTTCGATTGTGTGCAAACTGCTAGAGACAATTATCCGTGACAGCGTAGTAAATTTTTTAGAAGAAAATAAGATTATGAAAGATTCACAACATGGCTTCCGAAGCAAACGCTCATGTCTAACTAATCTCCTTGACTTTTTTTCATGACGTCTTTAACAAATACGAGGAATGTAGATCTGTTGATATAATCTATCTAGATTTTCAGAAGGCATTCGATAAAGTCCCCCACAAACGATTGCTCGACAAATTAAAAATGCACAGCATTTCTGGTAATATCCACAACTGGATTAAAGATTGGCTCTCAGAGCGGAAACAGAGGGTCGTAATTAACGGGGCATCATCTAGCTGGCTCGACGTTAAAAGTGGCGTACCGCAAGGATCAGTTTTGGGACCCGTCTTGTTCTTAATATATATAAATGATCTAGATGACGGCCTCCTCTGCAAAGTATCAAAATTTGCTGATGACACAAAAATTGCCGGTAAAGTAATAACCACCAAAGAGAAAGAAACTCTACAATCCGATCTAGATAAATTATCAAGTTGGGCTAGCAAGTGGCAAATGAAATTTAACGTTAACAAATGTAAAGTTATGCACATTGGAGGTAACAATGATCACATCCAATACCAAATGAATGGCGAAATACTGGATTCAGTAACTAAAGAAAAAGATCTAGGAGTTTTAATATCAAATGATTTGAAGCCAAGTCAACATTGCTCAGAAGTTGTTAAAACAGCAAACAAATTAGTTGGCTTCATCGGAAGAATCTTCGAAAATAAATCAGAAAAAATATTGCTAAACCTCTATAACTCCTTGGTTCGTCCCCATCTAGAATACTGTGTACAATTTTGGTCCCCATACTACCAGAAAGATATTAACAAACTAGAAAGAGTACAACGGAGAGTGACCAAAATGATACCAAGGCTGAGAAATCTGCCGTATGAAGAAAGACTAAAAAATCTAAACTTGTTCTCCCTCTCAAAAAGAAGAATGCGAGGAGATTTGATTGAGGTTTTTAAAATGTTCAAAGGCTTTGACAACATTAATGTCAAAGATTACTTCTTATTAGACCAATCAAATACAAGAAGACGCCACGATTTCAAAGTAATTGGCAAAAGATTCTCTACGAACGAAAGTAAGCACTTCTTCTTTAACCGGGTTGTTAACGTGTGGAATTCGTTACCTCCCACTGTCGTCGAAAGTAACACGATAACAACATTTAAAAATCGCTTAGACAAATACTTGGAATCTAATCCGCAGATAAAATATTATCCTTTGCAATAAAAGATATGACAATCAGACATTTAATCATAATTGGATTAATCGGATAGGATAGTGATAGCAGTAGTGTTAGTTCGAAAGTAACACGATAACAACATTTAAAAATCGCTTAGACAAATACTTGGAATCTAATCCGCAGATAAAATATCATCCTTTGCAATAAAAGATATGACAACCAGACATTTAATCATAATTGGATTAATCGGATAGGATAGTGATAGCAGTAGTATTAGTTCATCTTCTATCGCCTAGTTGCCCTGTTTCCTTAACTGTAGTGTAGTTTAGTTAACACAAACAGCCTCGTTAGGGCCAGTAGGCCTGCTGTTGTTTGTTCTTCCTTTGTGTTCCTTTGTGTTCCTCTTCCTCCTCCTTCCTTCATTCCTCACCTGAATATAATCATCTGAACGTACCCAAAATACAACCTATAAAACTTGCCTACTCTTCCTACTACTCCTCATACTCCTTCTCCTGCTCCTCCTTCTCCTCCTCATCCTACTCATCCTCATCCTACTCCTATTCCTCCCCTTTCAGTCCTCACCTTAATATAATCATGTGAACATAGTCAGAATAAAATTTAAAAAGTTTGCCTTCTTCTACTCCTCCTACGTCTCCTTTTCCTCCTCTTCCTACTCCTCCTCCTACTCCTCCTCCTCCCTTCAATCCTCTTCTAAATATAATCACGTGAACGTAGCTAGAATGCAGTTTATAAAGTTTGTCACTAATCTGAATGTTGTGTGAGTGAAGTTATTTCTTACTTAGCATTGCTTTGTCGCATTTACTTGTTTATTTCGTCCATGTACATATTTATTATCTATTTATGTATCCATTCATTATTTATTAGTTTATCTTATCTATTTATGAATTTATCTATTTCTATTTGTTAATAAATTTATTTATCTATCTATTTATTCATTTGTTCTTTTCTTTATGTAAATGACCATTTCCACTTGGCGAGACCGAAGAAAGCATCAAGTTTGTACGACACTGCTCCTTTGTCCAGGAAATCTAAGCCCCCAGGGCAAAGCGCAGCAAGGCGTTTTCAGACGTAGAGTCAGCCTCCCTCTGAGGATAGTATATGACGTTAACAACGAGTCTCTGTAGTGAAGCTTCGATGATGCCACTGTGATCGATGAGATGGCGTCATGTGATCGATGACAAGAACATGAGCTCTCGCTCGCGTCGTGACGTCATCGGGCCTCGGTGATGACGTCGATGTCGATGGATCACGTGATTCTCACTCAAGTGTGAGGTTCTCCACGCCTAAGAATGAGGTTGAGAACTGATATGTTATGTGGTTAGCTAACTGTGTCTGCCTAGTTATAGTGTACAGGACACGCACCCCCACCCCCTCGGAGTCCATTTGAATCGATCAAACCTAGATTTTTTTCGATATTGTCATTGTGATTATATATATATATATATATATATATATATATATATATATATGTGTGTGTGTGTGTGTGTGTGTGTGTGTGTGTGTGTGTGTGTGTGTGTGTGTGTGCGTGCGTGCGTGCGTGTGTGTGTGTGTGTGTGTGTGTGTGTGTATGTGTGTGTGTGTGTGTGTGTGTGTGTGTGTGTGTGTGTGTGTGTGTGTGTGTGTGTGTGTGTGTGTGTGTGTGTGTGTGTATATGTATGTGTGTATTATATATATTTATATATATATATATATATATATATATATATATGCGTGTGTGTGTGTGTGTATATATTTTTCTTTCTTTCTTTCTTTACTTTTGACAGCTACGAATTCGACCTCTGTACCACTACACCAGCAAGCTGGTGTCTATGTTTGTGTTAGGTTGTACGTACGTGTGTACCTTTTTAAATTTAAGTTATATATCTTAAAAATGCACACACTCCCATCCCATTTTTTCTCTCTCTTCTCCCCCCTCCCCCCGACTACCAGATGTCAGCCCATTTCTCAATAACAAAAGAATCACAGGGGTGACCCACACCCCGTTTTCTTTGGAGACTGTTCCAGGTGGCGCGGTTCATAGCTTTCATGCGTTCCCGCTACATTAACACGTCGCCAAAAAAGTATCTTTACGGCGGCGACGTCCGGGGCCCTCCGTCGCCAGCGAAAATCTTTTGTCAGAATTCTTCCTCTATTTTCTCTTTGGGTCTTGACCGAAGCCATCATGATATAATTTTTTTTTTTTTTTTTTTTTTTTCATTTATTTATTCATCTGCTTATTTACATATTTTTTTTCTCTTATTTTTTTATTTTGTATGAAATGAAATTTCAATATATTTCATTTTATTAACTTTACTCATTTAATTTATTTATTCACTTTTTTTCGTTTTTGTTTTTGGCTTAGGATGTCTCGGTTTTGTAATAAATTCATCTGACGTCATCAAATACGCGAGAAAATTAATAATTGAAACAAATAAAATAATACATCTAATAAAAACAAATTCCCTTTTATGTGACCTCACTCGTATTAATAAAAATCACCTGGCGGCCCCATGCGGGAGTTTGAGACTCTCTGCATGAGGATAGAAACGCTGGCGAATTGATGATACCTACGTAGTCCTCTCTGCTACACTGACCCACCCCACCCCAACCCCCACTTTAACCCCCCACCCC
>NC_134781.1:32375140-32380140 GCF_046742065.1 Oratosquilla oratoria | reverse complement strand
TATATCACTACCCCTCTGGAAAAAAAAAAGACAAAACAATTTAATTGAAAACCTCTGGTATAAAACCGTCACGAAAGAATTGAAGGCTACAAACGGGATTCATTTATATTGGTCCCTTCACACCGTGACGTCCTTTGGTCCCCCACCCCTCCTTCCAACCCCCTCCCCCCCTCGATATTTGGACAACCACCCCCAACGCCACCGTCAGTGACGTCACACTCACTAGGCATATTTTGCTATCGTTCCACTCTGGTTTTGTTACATCCGTTGTTTGTAGAAATGACTTTGGTTTGATCTTTGTTTTTCAAATTTCCAAAAGTCCAATTATTCCTTCCGTCATATAGTGAGAAGCCGAAGGACAACTAAAGAGAATTTAAACCTAAAATGTTTAGACACATTGTTGAGATGTTCCCACGGAAAGTCTAAGAAAATTATAACCTCAAATCCACATTCTTCTTACACCACGTAGCAAAACCGAATAAGTAAACACATACTGGCCTACGTGTGCCACCAACGTTAATTAATCTGTCCTATACGGTCCAAAACACATCATGAAGCAAAAGTTACGACCGGCTTCTGGGCCGAAGCTACGTAGGAATTTGTAAAAGTTTATAAAGATTTTATTTTTCACCTCTATTTACTGAAAGTGTCCCGAAACTGTTTTTTTTTTTTTTTTTTTTTTATAGACTCAACCTTTCAAACAGCTTCCTCAAAGCCTTTTATCAACCGAATATAAACATCGCCCGGCGAACAGACGGAAATGTATCTGATCAATTGAGGCTCTCAGAAAGTCAGGGGGAGCTTTCCCTTTTCTTAAAATTTGGACGAAATAAATGAGTCTTGCTTTTTTTTAGAAGCCAGCAATAAAAAATTCTTGCAAAATTATTCCGCCAATATGCTAATGGGTCTGAAATTGTTATGTAGTGAGTAGTAGTAGTAGTAGTACTAGTCGTGAGTAGTAAGTAGCTAGTGAGTAGAGTAGTAGTAGTAAGTGTAGTAGTGTAGTAGTAGTAGTGCAGTAGTAGTAGTAGTTAGTAGTAGTAGTTGTATAGAGTTGTAGTAGTAGTGTAAGTTAGTAGTAGGTGGTGGGTCGGTGGTTTACTGGTTATAGTACTGGTATTGGTAGTCCGACCCCCCCTATAGTTAATTCACATCCTTAAAGGTCCACCTATCAAGGACAGGCCTAATCCCTATGAGGAGGTGATTCAACCCTCTTGTACCTCACCACGTGTGGTGCTTAATCCGGCTTGGTAAGGCATTGGTGTATTATATTATGGCGGTGAGAAGTGGCTGCCCATGACAAGGGTTTTTTGGCTATGTTAATCATATGGCTTATAGAGGTTTGTGAAATTCCAACAATCGTCTCTGAAAAAGTCAGCCAGTATAGAAATAGTCATCCATAAATTCCAGCAGAAAAAGAAAAAAAAAAAAAAAAAAAAGTTTTGACCCCAACAGGACGAGAGTGAGTTTATCAAAAACAAAGTTTTTCCCACAGTTTTTTTTCTTTTGTATTTCTTCTCCAAAACTTATGAAAATTGGTTCCTAACTTCGGTTTTTCCTAGTTAAACTAGTTTAGGTTAGCTCCTCTTGTGACCTATTTACAATCCGTTTTAAACCGCTTGACCCAAAGATCAGACGGTTATTATTTTAGACCACAAACCAAAGTTGGTTTTCAAACACTCAAAAAAACACAACGATTTTATATTGTTCTACGTTCTTCTTCGTGCTGCTGCCAGGCGATTTTACTCAGTTCAGAGGTGAATCTCTAGTTTAGCCAAAGGTTTTAATAAAGAATATCCCACCTCATATCTCCTAATCGACTCTTGAATTTCAGCTCTTTGGTGGTCGGTCGTGGCCCCAGGGAAAAACTCCCATGATTTACCCCATCTAACCGATGACCCTGCGCGTGAATGTGCTCACTTCCTAGCCTGTGATGAGATGGAAGGGAGGAGGATTGAGGGGAGTGGAAATATATAGGAAATGGAAAATGGGTGTTGGGGAGTGGTTATCTATGCCTTTTTTTTTTTTTGGCTACCCTCCCCCCACCCCGTTTGTAGGGGGATAAAAAGAAAAAGATAAAAAAAAAAAAAGAAAAGAAAGTAAAAAAATAAAAAAGAGCCTTTGTGGGTATATTGTTATGTAATGTTATATATATTATATATATATAAATATATACTATTAATATATATATAGTATATATAATATTTTTATACATAATATAATAATAATACCTATGTATTTAGTAATATATATTGTGTATTTATATATGGTTATTTATAGACATTATATAGAATTATACAACATATAGTATATGGTATGGTTTATATATATATATATATATATATATATATATATAATTTATATATATATATAATATATGGATGAGAGGTAGCGAGAAGCCGCCTCCGATGAACAGTGATTGATGTGGCAGTGGCGCGGTCTCACCTAGCCGTGCCATTGGGCTTCTAAATTAAGAATCGATGCACGCCACACATACCCACATACATGTACATACACACAAAAACCACACACACAGGCACACTACAAATTATATACAACCCCACGGCTCACGGCTCACGCTCAAACGCATATTACTTAAAAACACAAAAACACATTCACCCTAGGACGTAGGGAAAATTCGTGTTCTGTTGTAGAAAACTATTGTAAAGCAAATATAACCCATTTTGAGTGAACAGGAGGCCAACGCCCCCTTTTCGGAGAGAGAATAAAGGATGAGAGGGAGTGGCTGAATGAGAAGAGAGAGAGAAGGAGAGTGGGGAGAGAGACGAAGAGGAGAGAGAGAGAGAGAGTAGAGATGAGATGGGAGAGAGGGCGGTGATGACGACGAGATGAAGGGGGAGGAGTAGACGGAGAGGAGACGAGAGAGAGGAGAGGGGAGGGAGGAGTGAGTTCGAGAGGGGAGAGAGGAGGAGATTGGACGAGATGAGAGGGATTGAAGGGAGGGTGGGGGAGAGGAGAGAGTGACTGGAGGAGGGACGATGGGGGGAGAGAGAGAGAGATGGAGAAGGGAGAGGAAGGGGAGTAGAGAGACGAGGAGGGGGGATAGAGAGAGACGAAGAGAGAGAGATGACAAGGAAGAGAGAGAGAAGAGAAGATAAAGAGAGAGAGGATGAGAGGAGCCGAGAGATGAGAAGGAGAGAGACGATTGGGAGAGAGAGAGGCGAGGAGGCGAGATGGGAGTGACGCGGGCGAGGGAAGGGAGGAAGTGAGTTGAGGAGTTGAGGAGAGAGAGAGGATTAGAGGAGGAGTGAGGTAGAGAGGGGAGTAAGACAGAGAGAGGAGGAGGAGATGAGGTGAGATGATGATGGGATCGGTGATGGGAGGAGTTGAGAGATGAGCTTCGGAGAGTGGAGGGGACGGAGTGTAGGATGAGAAGTGAAGAGGGAGAGTTGAGAGGGAGAGAGAGGAGAGAGAGATGTGGGCGAGCTCGAGGAGACGGTGGTGGAGGGAGGATTGAGAGAGAGAGGAAGAGAAGAGAGAGAGAGAAGAGATGGAGAGAGAGAAGAGAAGAGAGTTAGAGTGGAGGAGAGAGAGAGAAGAGAGAGACGGAGAGAGGCAGAAGAGAATGAGCTTGAGGGTGATGGAGAGGAAGATGAGAGAGTGGGAGAGAGGTTGAGGAAAGAAGAGGATTGGAGGGAGGACTGGGGGGACGAGAGATGATGGTCGACACGAGAGCGAGCAGGAGAGTGGAGAGAGAGAGGATGAGACGAGGAGAGAGAGAAGAGGAGGGAATGATGGCGGATGGAGCGGTCGAGGATGGAGGAGAATGGAGAGAGAGAGAGAGACCGGAAGCGGAGAGTGACCGAGCGAGAGAACAGAGGGTGAATGAGAGAGAGAGGAAAAGAGAGGAAGAGGTAAGGGCAGAGAGAGTGGGACGAGGACAAGTAATTACATGGTTGGACTTAATCGTGTAACACTTAACTTGATGAACACGTACACAACATGTACACACACACACACACACACAAACACACACACACCACACACACACCAACACACACACACAACACCACACACACATCACACACACACCCCCACCACACACAACATACACGACACACCTATCCTATTCTTTTCATCTATTCATTCAATTGAGTTTAAGAAGCAAACTAGACACTGCGACGATACAAAGGCGGTTGTGCAACCACGAGCCGCAGGCTCCCCTTCCCGCAAAATACAACTAGGTAAACACACACAACGGACACACACACACAACACCACGACACACACACACACACACACACAACCAACACAACACACACACCACCACACACACATCCACACAGCACACACACACACACAGCACACAACACACACACACACACACACACACCTACACAGCACACACACACACACTACATATACACTTATCTTTCATCTATCAACCCACTCATTATATTACGTTATTTATTATGACCCAACTTGAGGTGGGGGGGAGGAGAGAGGGGAAGATGAGTTGAGGGATATGGCTGGGGAGGATGAGGGGGGCTAATGCGGAATGTGGAGGACATGAGTGGGGATATATCAGGAGGGAGGAAAGCTTCCTCCACCCACCCACCCCTAACAAAGTATACTGTAAGACAGCTCTTTCTGCGTTACGGGAACTACCCGAAAGGTGGTTCTGGGTGGCGCGGGGGGTAGGAGGGTGGGGAATCTTTCCCGTTTAGGCTTTGGGGTTTGGGGCTGGGGAAGAGCTGGGAAGGAGGCGAGGCGAAAAGACGGTCATCATCGTCAGGAGATTGGGAGGCAAAGGATCCTGGGTCTTGGCTATGGCTTATAGTCGTGCAACATGCGCGCGGGGATAACAGACGAGAAAGGTGCTCAACTCTGTTGATATGTGTTTATATATACTGTATATGCATGGATGAATGTGATGTATGCATGTGAATACACGCTTTATATGCTTGCAAAACACACACAAACATATTTTATATAATATTTATATGTATGTATATATATATATATAAGATATATATATG
>NC_134781.1:32367640-32370140 GCF_046742065.1 Oratosquilla oratoria | reverse complement strand
ACATGGAATCGAATAAACCCCTTGACTATGTTCTTCTTTCAGCCTTTGGGGGACATTTCCCACCTTTTTATTAATGATGTTAGGGTAATAATTAATTAAATTTAATTTGTCTTAGGAAAAAACTTGGTCGAAGGAATAAATGAATCAGAAAAAGGAACGACTAAGCAGCTCTTGTCCAATGAAAATTTAAAGGAAATGGGGGTGGTGTTGAAAAAATGTAATCTCGCTCGGCTGAGTGCTTTGAACAAGAACCAATCCAGGTAAGCTAATTTACTAAGTTGATATTTTATTATATTTAGTTCTCCTTCAAGAAACTGAGGGCTACAAATTCTAAGAGCTCGAAGAAATAATCCTGAGGCGACATTACTTTTTTACTTTGTATGGGTGACTGCTTGAAGAAATGCAGATAACTACCAGAATGGGTCTCTATGTTTATATGTATTTGTTTATTTTCTACTTATCTATTCATTTTATATTTTTTTCTATTGATCTATTTATTTATTCTATATATGTGTGCTTATATATTTATTCATTTTCATATTTCTTATTCATCTATTCATAATATATATATATATTATATATATATATATATATATATGTATATTCATCTATTTATATTCTTCATTTCTTTTGTATTTTTCTTTTTTTTCGTAAAAGAAAACTGAAAATAGAACTGACGAGACCGAACCTGGCGCGCCGAACCTGTTGGATCTCGATAGCGGGGAATCACTCCATTGGCACTTGAGCTCCCCGCGCGCACGCTGTCGTGTCGCCGAAATAATTAATTGCCACTCAAGCACCCGACTACAGCGTGAAGGGTGTATTTACCTAGTAGTATTTACCTAGTTGTATTATACGGTAAGGCAGCTATGCTCGTGGTGACACGTCTTTGTATCTCTCAGCATTAATATTTTTCTTAAAATCTTGAATAGTTTTTGCACACACTGTTTCTTTGTCTAATTTGTTCCTAATATCTATCATTCTGTGTGTGTGTGTGTGTGTGTGTGTGTGTGTGTGTGTGTGTGTGTGTGTGTGTGTGTGTGTGTGTGTGTGTGTGTGTGTGTGTGTGTGTGTGTGTGTGTGTGTGTGTGTGTGTGTGTGTGTGTGTGTGTGTGTGTGTGTGTGTGTGTGTGTGTGTGTGTGTGTGTGTGTGTGTGTGTGTATCCCTGTGCTTTTATAAATGCGTTTGAGGACATGATCTTCCATATTCATTTATAATGATGCATGATTAATGTAAGCATATGTCCCACCACAGAGCAAAAAACGGCCTAAGCTTCCTTTGAGCAGACGAATCGTCTCGGCGGACAGTCGACCTTGCCAACAAAATCTATGTGTACGTGTGTGTGTGTGTGTGTGTGTGTGTGTGTGTGTGTGTGTGTGTGTGTGTGTGTGTGTGTGTGTGTGTGTGTGTGTGTGTGTGTGTGTGTGTGTGTGTGTGTGTGTGTGTGTGTGTGTGTGTGTGTGTGTGTGTGTGTGTGTGTGTGTGTGTGTGTGTGTGTGTGTGTGTGTGTGTGCGTGTTCGCGCGCGCGTGTGCGTGAAGACAACATAGTTAATAGTTTATGGAAGACGTAGGGAGCCACGGGAATTTTAATTGGATGTGGGGAAGTGGAGCTTATGTCCTTGGCTGTATTTGTGTTTGTATATGTAAACACAGGCATACACAAACACACACACAGACATACACACAGACACACACGCACACGCACACACGTGTATCCATTTTACTTCTGTGGCAATTTAGGGTCCCCAATCCCCTAATTGAGGGTGTCCTAACACATGAGGGGTGAGGGCGAGAATGGGGGGGGGGCAGTTGTCCTTCTCCTTGCAGGGGGCAATTAGATCGGGCAGCTGAGATCAATTAATTATGTACCGAATTGGTTGCGATTGGGATCTGTCTCCTCTTCTCTCCCTCTCCTCCCTCTCTCTCTCTCTCTCTCTCTCTCTCTCTCTCTCTCTCTCTCTCTCTCTCTCTCTCTCTCTCTCTCTCTCTCTCTCTTTCTCTCTCTCTCCTCTCTCTCTCTCTCTCTCTCTCTCTCTCTCTCTCTCTCTCTCTCTCTCTCTCTCTCTCTCTCTCTCTCTCTCTCTCTCTCTCTCTCTCTCTCTCTCTCTCTCTCTCTCTCTCTCTCTCTCTCTCTCTCTCTCTCTCTCTCTCTCTCTCTCTCTCTCTCTCTCTCTCTCTCTCTCTCTCTCTCTCTCTCTCTGTCTCTCTCTCTCTCTCTCTCTCTCTCTCTCTCTCTCTCTCTCTCTCTCTCTCTCTCTCTCTCTCTCTCTCTCTCTCTCTCTCTCTCTCTCTCTCTCTCTCTCTCTCTCTCTCTCTCTCTCTCTCTCTCTCTCTCTCTCTCTCTCTCTCTCTTTTCTCTCTCTCTTCTTTCTCTCTCCTCTCTTTCACTCTGACTTCTTCTCTTCGTCCTCTCTATCTTCTTCCTCTCTCTCTTCTTCCTCTCTCTCTTCTTTCTCTCCCTCTCCTACTCTCCCACTCTCCCTCTCTCCTTCTCCCAC
>NC_134781.1:32345140-32362640 GCF_046742065.1 Oratosquilla oratoria | reverse complement strand
CTTCCAAGCGCATCGGATTCGAGTCCCGTGCGCTACTGCCAAAGAGATTATCTGATTGATGTCGCTGTCCAATAGCGAATTTCTCGAATATATATATATATATATATATATATATATATATATATATATATGTATATACGTATGTATATACATATATAAATATATATGTGTATATACATATATATGTAATATATATATACATATATATATATATATGTATATATATATATATATATATATATATATATATGTAAACACACATATATATATATATATATATATATATGTGTGTTATATATATATGTGTGTGTGTGTGTGTGTGTGTGTATGTATGTATGTATTTATGTATGTATGTATGTATGTACAGCGTATTAGTATAAGTTGGGCCATTGGAGGGTTTTCCTCATGCACCATGTCTTTTTTCTTTTTTTCTTTCCTCTTTAATATTTTTGAATGGTTAACTCCACGTAGGCGTTATTCTCTGGGAAACTGTTCATGTCAGGTCATGACAGGTCACGTCACGTCTAAGTGTTAGACTTCCAGGTCACCATTGCCTTTGCGTATTTAATTGGCCATGGACTGAGTTTCCCAATTCCATTATTGCCCGTGGGGAGGGGCTTCTAATTGGGATATAGAGATAGAGAGGGAGAGAGGGAGAGAGAAGAGGGGGTTTGGAAAGAGGGATAGAGGAGTGAAGAAGGGAGAGGTAGGAAGAATGGATAATGTAAAGGAGGGGGCGGAGGAAAGGGAGAGGAAGCAAGGGGGGAGAGAAATGAGGACGAGAAAAAGTAACTGAGAGAGGGAGAGAAAATAAAAAGGAAGAGAGAGATGGATAAAGCAAAACAAATGTAGATGAGGAAAAACAGATGTATAGAGGGGAGATATGGAGAGGGGGAGAGGGAGATGGAGAAAGGAGAGGAAGAGATGGAAAGAAGAGATGAAGAGATGAAGAGAAATGGAGGTGGAAAAGGATAGAGAGTAATGGATGGATAGGGAAAGAGACAAAAAGATGGAGAGGGGGAGAATGCAAGAAAGGAAGAAAAGAAGAATGTGAAAGACACAAGAGAAAGAAGAGGCTGTATGTGGCAGCCACAGCCTGACTGTGTCGCGCCTAGATCTGGCCCGAATTCTGTCCCCTCCCTCACCCCTCTCCCTCTCCCCCCTTTCCCCTTACCCACCTTTCCCCTTACCGTCCCCTCTCCCCCGTTTCTCCTTTCATAACAGACTGAGTACCAGTTGAGTCAATACCGCATACGAAGTAATCAAAACAGCCGAGGTGACTGTGACTTTGGTGGCTGCTAGGGACTGAGGTGGCGTTTAGGAAGGGGCGTTGGGTACTCCCGATGACCTCCTTACAACCCTCTTTTTCCTCCTTCTTTATTTTTTCTTAGCTTATGTATCGATATGTAAATGAAGAGTTGCATACATTGTTCTTATGAACTGTCGGTTAGCAGTGCTTACATCCCTGTGGACAAATTTTTGCCTTGTGGGGTCATAGACATGATAAAAGAGTGATAATATAACCTTGTAATTAGCAGTATGTTTTTGAGTGATTAGGTTCCAATAACAACAGTATTAAGTAAGGTATCAGTGATATGTACATATGTATACAATACACATATGTGCATGCATATAAACGATATATATATATATGTACATATTTATATATGTGTATATATATATATATATATATATGTACATATTTATATATATATATATATATGATATATATGTGTATATATATATATATAATATGTATATATGTATGTATATATATATATATATATATATATATATGTATATATAATGTGTGTGTGTGTGTGTGTGTGTGTGTGTGTGTGTGTGTGTGTGTGTGTGTGTGTGTGTGTGTGTGTGTGTGTGTGTGTGTGTGTGTGTGTGTGTGTGTGTGTGTGTGTGTGTGTGTGTGTGTGTGTGTGTGTGTGTGTGTGTGTGTGTGTGTGTGTGTGTGTGTGTGTGTGTGTGTGTGTGTGAATAAACTTAAACAACCAAAGAATCTAAAACCCAGGATAGGCCACATGAAGAATTGTCCCCTTGTTGAAGTTTAGAATGACAATTCTTCATATGATCTTGTATTTGCATATATATATATATATATATATATACAGTATATATATATATATATAATGTGTATATGCAAATGTATGCGTATATATATAGGTATGTGTGTATACATATATATATACATATTATATATATATATATATATATATATAAGCAAAGTAGACCACTAGGAAAAAGAAACTAACAAAGCAGAGCGCTTTCGTATATTACATCTTCAGTGCAAAAAGTAGGTACTTTTTCCACTGCTTCGTTAGTTTCTTTTTTCCAAGTGGTCTACTTTGCATAAGTGAACGCACGTACCCGTGTTCTTATTAACACATCCACAGCAAGGCCGCTTCATTGATTCGGTGCCTCCCCCCCCCCTCTTCCTTCCCTCATGCAGAAAAGGAAAAGACAGAGAGAAATCCCTTCGGGCTGCATCAATTTATTTCTCATACATACTCCCTCACCCCCCCCCCCAGTCAATCCACCTCATGCATCACATCATTCATACACAACCCTTCTCCATCCACCCCCATCTTCTGTCCTCTACAGTCCTTCCTCAACAGACATTCCCCTCTTTCCCAATGCCCCTTTTACCCCATCCATCCATCTCATTCTAGGACGTCCCCTCATGTTCACTCCTTCCACCTCTGCTTTCCACACCTCTTTTACTAATCTCTTCACTCATTCTTTCCATATGTCCAAACCATCGCAATACTCTTTCAACACCTATTTTCCAACTCCCTTTCCGCCCCTGTTTTCTTCCTCACCTCCTCTTTTCTCACTCTATCTTAGTAACCCCTATCATACTTTTCAGACATTTAATCTCAAACACATTCAAACTCCTCTCTTCCTCTCTTATGTTCCATGTTTCTGACCCGTACAGTGCTGTTGGCATAATCACTCCTTCATACAATCTCCTCTTAGCATCCATTCCCAAATTCCTATTTCTCATTACACTTTTTGATACCCAGGCATTTACTCGCTTCTCTCAATCTACATTCTACCTCCACCCCCACTCCTCCCTTTCCTGCCACATTCGCACCCAAGTATCTAAAACTATCCACTTCCTCCAGTCTCTCTCTCTTAATACTCATTTCCAGGCTGCTGCCATTCTCTCCCCATGTACATCTCATCACCTTACTTTTGCCCACATTTATCTTCAGCTTTCTTCTTTCACACCCATTCTCAAACTCTGTCACTAATTTCCTCAATCACTCCTCTGATCCTGCTACAAGCGCAATGTCGTCAACAAAAAACAACTGGATTATTTCCACTTTTCTCCATTTTCTTTAACCATCTCCAACCCTTGACCCACCACCCTTGCATTCACTTCTAGCACCACCCCATCTATGTATAGATTGAATAGCCAGGGCGACATATCACATCCCTGACGGAGTCCCACCTTTACCTCAAACCATTTACTCATTACATTTCTAATCCTAACACAAGCTCTACTACTCTCGTAAAAATTCTTGACTGCTCTTAACAGCTTTCCTCCTATCCCATATATCTGCAGTACCTCCCACAGTGCCTTCCTGTCTACCCTGTCATAAGCCTTTTCCAGATCCATTCAAGCCCAAAAAACATCCTTGCCTTTTCATATAGCTTCCTCATATATCTGTCTTATCACAGAAATCTGATCAACACAACCCTGTCCTAAAACCACACTGTTCCTCACCAATTACTCCCTCTGTTCCTCTCCTAACCCTATCAATCAAGGCCCCCCCATAAGCCTTCCAAACTACACTCAACAAGCTGATCCCTCTGAAACTACTACACTCACACTTGTCCCCCTTTCCCTTGTAAAGCGGAACTATACAGGCACACCTCCAGTCCTCTGGCACTCTACCCTCTCTTAAACAAACATCAAATAACCTCACCAGCCAGTCCACCATAACTACCTCCTTTCCTCAGATATTCTGCATGGCATCCATCCAACCCAGGTGCCTTACCTGCTCTCATCATCTTAACAGCTGCTTTCACTTCATCTTTCCCTATTTCTCCTCCATTTTCCTCACTCATCACTCTCATTTTCTCAGCGCTTCCCACTGCAACTACCTTTCCCTCCCTGTCCTCCTTCACATTTCGCAACTCCCTAAAATACTCTGCCCACCTTCCTCTCACTGCCTTCTCTTCCATCATCATCTCTCGATCTACACCTATTACCTTTTCTTCTCTACTTGATTCGCCTCTTCTTCCTCTCTTAATTTCTTTCCAAAACATCTTTTTATTACTTTCAAAATTTTCTCTCATACTCTTACCCCATTTCACATCTGCTCTCCTCTTTGCTTCCCTTATCTTATGCTTAACTTCCCTTCTCCTTACTTTGTACCTCTCATACGATTCCCTCTTCCTAATTTGTAGCCAATCTATGAATGCCTGCTTCTTTTCTTCTACACCCTTCTTTGCTTCCTCATCCCACCACTCACTACCCTTTCTTCTATTTCCTCCTGCCCTCCTTGTTCCACACACCATCTTTGCACACCTTATGACTCCCTCCTTGAACCATCCCCATTCCTCCTCCACTCCTAGTTCTACTCTATCCTTCACTCCCTCCCACTCCTCTCTCAGCTTCTTCTTATACTCATTCTCTTTTCTTTTTCATTTAAGCAGTTCACTCTAAGTACCTCCCTACCTTCTGCCCTTTTCCTTTTTCTCCACCTATTCTCCACTCTCAGTTTACCTTCCACCAGAAAATTATCTGATATTCCCCCACTCTCTCCCCTTAGAACATGTACATCCTTAACTCTTCCTACCATACTCCTGGTCACCACTATATAGTCCATTAACGCTCCATCTGCCACCCTTCCATCCACCACCCTCTCCCATGTGTACTTTTGCATGACTTTATTCCTAAACGCTGTATTTGCTATCATTAACTCTCTTTCAAGACACATCTTCACCATCAATTCTCCACTACGATTTTACTAGGAACTCCATACTTCCCAATCACTCAGTCTATTGGTTCGTTACCTACTCTAGCATTAAGATCTCCCAATACAACTACATTGACATTTATCCCTAATCTCTCTATGCACTTATTTATATCTACCCAAAAAGCCTCTCTTTCCTCTACGCTCTTCTCACTACCAGGCCTATACGCACTTACAAAAACCCACATCTCCCTTCATATATATATATATATATATATATATATATATATATATATATATATATATTATACTAAATAAAAATATTTGTCTTCCGAAAATTTTCTTTTCCTGCGGCCAGCGGCGCTTGGGGCAAATCGGTTACATCGCCCAGTCGCCTGATATTTGGGACACGGATATTTGGACCACGAAACTGCAAGAAATCGAAGAAGAAGAAGAAGAACTCGAAGAACTCGAAGAAGAAGAAGAAGAAGAAGAAGAAGAAGAAGAAGAAGAAGAAGAAGAAGAAGAAGAAGAAGAAGAAGAAGAAGAAGAAGAAGAACTCGAAGAAGAAGAAGAAGAAGAAGAAGAACTCGAAAAAGAAGAACTCGAAGAACTCGAAGAACTCGAAGAAGAAGAACTCGAAGAACTCGAAGAAGAAGAAGAAGAAGAAGAAGAAGAAGAACTCGAAGAAGAAGAAGAAGAATTCGAAGAAGAAGAAGAAGAAGAACTCGAAGAAGAACTCGAAGAACTCGAAGAAGAAGAAGAAGAAGAAGAACTTGAAGAAGAACTCGAAGAAGAAGAAGAAGAAGAAGAAGAAGAACTCGAAGAACTCGAAGAAGAAGAAGAACTCGAAGAAGAACTCGAAGAAGAATTCGAAGAAGAAGAAGAACTCGAAGAAGAACTCGAAGAACTCGAAGAAGAAGAAGAACTTGAAGAAGAACTCGAAGAAGAAGAAGAAGAAGAAGAAGAAGAAGAAGAAGAAGAACTTGAAGAAGAAGAACTCGAAGAAGAAGAACTTGAAGAAGAAGAAGAAGAACTCGAAGAAGAAGAAGAAGAAGAAGAAGAAGAAGAAGAAGAAGAAGAAGAAGAAGAAGAAGAAGAAGAAGAAGAAGAAGAAGAAGAAGAACTCGAAGAAGAACTCGAAGAAGAAGAAGAAGAAGAAGAAGAAGAACGAATGAAGAAGAAGGAGGCTAGAAAGGAACGGAGAGAGGCCAAACCAAAAGCTTTAACAATTCGTAAAGTTTAGAAACAAGAAAAGCAAGTAAAAAAAAGTTATTACTTAAAGGAAAAAAAGAATTAAAAAAATATAAAAAGGGTGTTTTGAACGGAAATTTAACACCAGCACAAATCGCCTATATAGATGACTTGCGAGAACAGCAAGATGCTGACAAGAAATAAAAAGCAATATGATTTTGATATTTCATTTTCCTAGAAAGGGGCGTAGCCCAGGGCGCGCAGCAGCGCCGCAGTCCAAGCCCCCCGGCGTAGCCTGGCCGGCGCAGCCGGTGGGCTTGTATATATATGTATATATATATATATATATATATATATATATATATATATATACATATATGTATATACATATATATGTATATATATATACAGTATATGTATATATATATATATATATATATATATACATATATGTATATACATATGTATATATATATACAGTATATGTATATGTGTATATATATATATATATATATATATATATATATATAACCTTTTGGACTACTTTCTTTCGGATAGTCAAAAGGAATCCCTTAACTTAGGGTTAAAGTGCAACTAATGTCTAAGTTTAAGAAAACTGACAAAACCCCTGAACTATAATTACTTTACGGGAACTTGTGTGAACTTCATAAGGATGGTAAAATTGATATGAACCCAGACGTGAAGGAACAATTGCAGGCCGAAAGCACAAGAGAAAAAGGACTTGGAGGTAGTTCCCTTCTCACGGTCGAGTTACGACAGGCAGCAAAAGAACTTTGCGAGAACAAGGATATAGTGATACGTAGGGCGGATAAATCAGACCTATTCGTTATTCTCAGTCGTTCGGACTATACTGACAATGTTGACAGTTTATTGCAGGATTTGTCCAAATTCTCACAAATTAGAAGGAACCCTGTAGATAAAATCCGGAAATAAGTTACTGACTTAATTAATAACGCAAATGCAGTAATCGACGGCGTTAAATTACAAAATCTGCAAGGACACTATGAACCAGGTTACTTTTATGGTAATGTCAAAACTCACAAACCTGGATGCAAATTAATACCAATCATTTAGCATATACCTACTCTCACCTATCGATTAGCTAAACAGCACAATGATTTAATAACTCCGTATATTTCTACTCTCCGTTTACTACTCTCTACGGATGAGTTTGTGGATATTCTTAGGAATACAGCCCCTCAAGGAATTTTAGTTTCTCTCGACATTCAAATACTTTTCTCGAATCTTCCCGTGGAAGAAACTATTCAGATAATCCCCCATAATGTTTTTAACCATAATAGCTTGCCTCCACCAAAAATACCACGTAATACTCTTGAGAAAATGCTATGGGTTTGCACAAAAGAGGCACCCTTTAGATACCCCTCAGGCCGTATGTATTTCCAAATAGACGGTGTAACTACGGGCTACCCTCTAGGTGTTTTATTTGCACAAGCATACATGTGCCACATTGAGAACTCCGTCCTTGATGCCGTGAATCCAAAACCTTATTTGTATTTTAGGTATGTGGATGACTTTTTTATAGACGTAGAAGGGAAAGAACAGCTTGAAACTCTAAAGAAAAGGATGGAAGCAAAATCTTGCCTGCATTTTACCGTGTAGGAAAGTATCAGCAACAAGATCTCCGTTTTAGTTGTTTGGGTAGATGGTGCAGAAGGCACTTTTACTACTAAAATAAGACACCTAATTAGGTCAGGAGACGACGCAGAGATTCTGCAGGATGATCTTAATTAATTGTTAACATGGTCGGTGAAATGGCAAACGAACTTCAATAACACGTTTTTAGACAAATCTGAGTGCGAGAGGGACTTGGGAGTTCTAGTGAGTCCGGACCTTAAAACCAGGAAGCAGTGCATTAGCGCCAGGAATAAAGCTAACAGAGCATTAGGTTTCATTGTTAGGACGGTAACGAATAGAGGTGCAGAGGTAATTACTAAACTCTATCTAGCGATAGTTAGATCCGTCCTTGACTATACGGTATAGTTTTGGTCTCCGTCCTACAGAATGGACATCAATTCACTAGAATCAGTACAGAGAAGAATGACCATAGTGATACATGGACTCGGAAATTTGCCTTACGAAGAGACGCTTAAGCACCTAAACTTACACTCTCTGGAAAGACGCATTGTGCGGGGTGATCTAATAGAGGTGTTCAAGTGTATCAAAGGCTATAACAAGGGTGATGCAAACAAGGTCATCATAATAAAACAAAAGGGCAGGACTCGCAGAAATGGGTATATTGGACAAATTTAGATTTAAGAAGGAAATAGGCAAAAATTGGTTTACTAATTGGGTGGTCGATGAATGGAATAAACTTAGTAACCATGTAGTAAGCGCTGAAACTATCTGTTGTTTTAAAAAACGATTAGACAACTTTATGGATGGGGATGACAGGCGGTGATGGATACGGAGCTGCCTAGTGTAGGCCTTATGGTCTCTTGCAGTCTCCTTTATTCTTTTGTTCTTATGTTAGGTTAAGTGTTTAAAGGAAACCAAGTAACTCCGGTAGATGTTTAAATGGATTAAGCGTTTTTGTATTTACATTTTATATTCATTTATTCCTCCATATTTAGTTTTACGGATTATGTATACATGTGCTTATGTGTACAAGTATTTTATTTATTTTATTTACTTTAATCTATTCTATTCTATTTTATCTTTTATTTCATCTATTTATTTATTTATTTATTTGTTTATTCATTTATTATTTATTTATTTATTTATTTATTCATTTATTTATGTGAAATACCACATAACATCGAATACGCTTATAGTTCATATCGACAAAGAAGATTATCTGCCGAATTGGAAAGAAGCCTACATATTACACAGAAAACTAGGGAAAAAGAGAAGGAAAGCTTTGGAGGCGGCATACATTGGCACCGAAAACACCACAAATTCTCGTGGGGGATTTATATCCTGGTCCCAAACGTCCGCACGGCTGGCGATTGACGAGCGTGAAGACATGAGACCGGGGTGAGGTAACGCAGGGTCGTCAGATCACATTAATAGCTGTTGACGAATTTGTTTCTTCTCCTCTTTTCAGTCCACTGAGGAAGACCGTAAAGGTCGAAACGTCTGGCTCTGAATAAACTCACTGCTCTAGCCTTAACTTTTCATTTTGACACCTCACCTCTATATCTGTCAATATTTACTTACATATATATACATACATGCGCATATATATATGCATATGTTTATATATATATATATACATATATATATATATATGCATATGTATATATATATATATACATATATATTATATTATATTATATTATATATATATATATGTATATATGTGTATATATATATATATATGTATATATATACATATATATATATGCATATATATGTACATATATACATATATATATGTATATATATATATATATGTATAAATATATATATATACATACATATGCATATGTCTATATACATATTATATATATATGTATATATATACATATATATATACATATATATATATATTTATATATACATATATATATATATATATGTATATACATATATATATACATATATATATATTCATATATATATTTATATGTATCTTTTTTCAACCACAAATTCAACCACAAATCATTTTTAATTCCATGCCATCGCAGTCGAGACTGAAGAATCGCTCGATGGAGGCATCCGTTGGAAATTGAAACGTGGACGAGCCGAGGATTCGAACCCAGCTAACCCGTAACAAAGTTACAGTGACTTAAACCAATACGCTATCAAGACAGATCTCTCTTGATAGCGTATTGGTTTAAGTCACTGTAACTTTGTTACGGGTTAGCTGGGTTCGAATCCTCGGCTCGTCCACGTTTCAATTTCCAACGGATGCCTCCATCGAGCGATTCTTCAGTCTCGACTGCGATGGCATGGAATTAAAAGTGATTTGTGGTTGAAAAAAGATATTAATTGATCACTGGGAACCATTCAGTGTATATGTATATATATATATATATATATATATATATATATATATATATATATATATATATATATATATATATGTATATATATATATACTTATATGTACAAGCTTTCACACACATATTCATAAAATCGACGATGGTGAAATTGGTAATTAGATTAAGACCTTTGGAGCGAAGGGAACAAATGTTTGCCAATGGAAATTGCTTAACGATTCACGAAAACCAATTCTTGCCATGTCAAGTCAGGAGGAATTCATCATGTCACCGGGATGATGAGCGAGACCAAGAAGACGAAGAGCAAGATGGAGTGGTACAAAAAAAAAAAAAATAATAATAATAATAATAATAATAAAAATAATAATAATAATAATAATAAAAGAAATAATAAAAATGTTATAAGATAAATCATACTTACTCTCAATTCCCCTTCCCTCCCCTCCCCTCCCCTCCCCTCCCCTCCTTTCACTTCTACTCCCTCTCTTCAATTCCCCTTTCTATGTATCTCTCTCTCCTCTCTTCTAACCCCCTCTCTTTACTTTCCCTGCCCTCACCTTCTCTCCCCTCCCTTCCTCTCCCTCTCCCTTCCTCTCCCTTCCTCCCCCTCTCCCTTTTCTCTCACCTTTCTTACCCCTTTCCCTCCTCTCCCTTCTCCTTCCTTCCCCACCAATCCCCTCCCATTCACACCCTTCCCCTCCTCTTCCTTCCTCTCCTCTCACTCCCTTCCCCCTTAATGCTCTGCCTTCTCCCGATATTATGTTTAGTCTTTCCTCCCCTTCCCCCAACTACCCATCTCCCATCCACATCTCCCCTCTCCCTTTCCCTTCCCATCTCCCCTCCCATCTCCCCTCCCCATACCCTTTTCCCCATCTCTCCTCTCAATCTCCTCTTTCCTTCTCCCCATCTCCCTTCCTCATCTCCCTTTCCCATCTCCCCTCCTCATCTCCCCTCCCCAACCCCCTCTACCCCTCTCCCCTCCCCAACCCCCTCTGCCCATCATTTCTTCCATCTTCTCTCCCCCTCTCCCCTCCCCACTCCCTTCCCTATATTCCCTCCCAACCCCTTCTCCCCTCCCCAACCCCCTCTGCCCATCTCTTCTTCCATCTTCTCTCCCCATCTCCCCTTCCCCATATCTCTTCCCAAACCCCTCTCCCCATATTCCCCCTCCCCATCTCTCCCCATCTACTCTCCCTATCTCCAGTCTCCTACCCATTTCCCCTTCCCCCACCATCTCCCTATCTCCTCTCCCCATCTCTCCTCCCTATCTCTACTCCCCTCCTTATATCTTCCGCTCCCCCTTTTCTCCACCCCGACCTCGTCCCCATCCCCTTCCTCTTTGCCTCTTTCCCTCCACCCTCCCCCCTTCACCCTCCTTCCCTTCACACTCCCCCTTCACCTTCCTCTCCCTTCACCCTTCCACTTCCACCCTCCCAGTTCCCCTTCCCCCCTTCCCCCTTCCCCCTCTTCCTCTTCCTCTTCCTCTTCCGCTTTACTTTCTTCCTTTCCCTTCACCCTTCTCTCTGCCTGCCCTACAGATTTCCTTTCAACCTCACCCCTTCCCCTTCCCCCTTTCCCCTTCCCCATCCCCATCCCCGACCCCCTTCTTCCTTCCCCATCCCCGACCCCCTTCCTCCTTCCCCATCCCCATTATCCACTCCCCTTTCCCATCCCCTTTTCCTCATGCCCCTTCTCCCTTCCCATCTCCGCTTTCCTTCCCCCTTCCCCCTCCCATTCTACCTTTACCCTCCCTTTCACCTTCCCCCTTTACCCTCTCCTTCCCCATTTCCCCCTCCCCTTCACCCTTCATTCTCCACCTTCCTTCCCCTTCCCCTTTTCCCCCTGCACCATTCACCTTCCCCTGTCAACCTCTCCCTTCACCCTCCCCTTCCCCTCCCCCTTCATCTCCCCCCCCCCCCGAGTCCCTCACACAGTAATCTATCGTCCGGAAGGACAAACACGGAGCTGTGCTTTGTTTGGCAAACAGCGAGCAAATCACGATTCCCAGGAAAACACGCAAACGTTTCTTAACATCGCGTTAGCCAAACGTTTGTACCAAAGTCAAAGAGGGAAAGACTATGTTAGAGAGAGAGAGATAGAGAGATAAAGAGAGAGAGAGAGAGAGAGAGAAAGAGAGAGAGAGAGAGAGAGAGAGAGAGAGAGAGAGAGAGAGAGAGAGAGAGAGAGAGAGAGAGAGAGAGAGAGAGAGAGAGAGAGAGAGAGAGAGAGAGAACAAAAAAAGAGAAAGTCAAACAGGGCTACAAATTCCGTGCCAACTAAGGCTACAAAGTCAGTGCCAAGCAGGCTTTCCAACCGAATACCAAACAAATACCAACCAACTGAACACCAACGCAATGTAGGGTTACTAATCCATTACAAAATAAGGTTACCATCCCCAATACCAGAAGTTACCAACCCACATGACGTGGAGGGAGAGATAGACCTCCTGTCCTTGTATATACTGTACAACACAACACAGTCAGACTGTGTGTGTTGTGTTCCTTAGCAGGGGAAAGGGGAAGAGGGGAAAGGGAAGGGTTATGAGGTAGGAGGAAGGGGAGGGAGAAGGGGAAAAGAAAGAGGAAAGGGGTAAGGGGAATAGGAAGAGAAGGAAGATAGGAGGGGAAGAGGAATGGGGAAGGGGAAGTGGGAAGGGTGGGGGTAAGGGGAGGGGGAAGAGGAAAGAGGAGGGGAAGGGGGGAGGGGGAAAAGGTAGTGGGAAGGAGAGTGGGAGGAGGAGGGGAAACGGAGGGGGTATGAGGAAGGAGGAAGGGTAGGGGGAAGGGGAGGGGGAAGGGGAGGAGGAAAAGGAAGAGAGAAGGTGAAGGGTATGAGGAAGGGGGAAGGGGAGGGGGAAGGGGAGGAGGAAAAGGAAGAGGGAAGGTGTAGGGTATGAGGAAGGAGGAAGGGGAGGGGGAAGGGGAGGGGGAAGGGGAGGAGGAAAAGGAAGGGGGAAGGTGTAGGGTATGAGGAAGGAGGAAGGGGAGGGGGAAGATGAGGAGGAAGAGGAGGGGGGGAGAGGAGGGTGAAGAGAAGCAGGGTAGGAAGAGGAGGGGGAAGAGGAAGGGAGAAGGAGAGGGTAAAGAGGAAGAGGAGAAGGGGAGGAGAAAGAGGTGAAGAGAAAAATGAGGAGGAAAGGGAGGAGGAAGGCGAAAGGGGGGGAAGAGGGAAGAGAAGGGGTATATGGAAGGAGTAAGGGGAAGGGGAGAGAGGAAGGGGGAAAGGGAGAAGGAGGGAAAGGGAAGGGGGTATGACGAAGGAGGAAGGGGAGGGAGAAGGGGAGGAGAAAGAGGAAAGGGGGAAGGTGAGGAGGAATGGAAAAGGGGAAGAGGAAGGTGAAAGAGGAAGGGAGAGGGGATTGGGGATTGGGGAAGGGGAGGGGAAAGAGGAAGGGGAAAGAGGAAGGGAAAAGAGGAAGGGAAAAGAGGAATAGGGTAGAGGAGGATGAATGAAGAGGAAGGAAGGGCAGGGGGGAAGAAAAAGAGTAAAGAGAAGGGGGAAGGGGAAGGGTGAAGAGAAAGGGGAAGGGGAGGAAGAGGAAGGGGGAAGGGGAAGAAGTG
Source organism: Oratosquilla oratoria (assembly GCF_046742065.1). Classification (NCBI taxonomy): domain Eukaryota; kingdom Metazoa; phylum Arthropoda; class Malacostraca; order Stomatopoda; family Squillidae; genus Oratosquilla; species Oratosquilla oratoria. Next base: position 32,348,963 of record NC_134781.1, on the reverse strand, counting down.
GAAGGGGAAAGGAAGGAAGGAAGAAGAAGTGGGATAGGAAGGGGGTGAAAGGAAAGGGAGAGGGGAAGAATAAGAGGAAGGGTTAAGAGGAAGAGGGAAGGAGAGGGAGGAAGATGAAAAAGGAAGGGGAGGGACGAAGAGGAAGGTGGAAGGGGAGGGAGGAAGAGGAAATGGGAAGGGAAGGGGGAATAGGTGGGAGGAGGAGAAAGGGGGAAGGAGGAAGGGGGAAGGGGAGGGAGAAAGGGATGGGGAAGGGAAGGGGGAAGGGTAGGAGGGAAGAGTAAAGAGGAAGAGGAAGGGGAAGGGGAGAAGGAAGGGTAGGGGTAAGGGAGGGAGAAAGGAAAGAGGGAAGGGAAGGGGGAAGGGTAGGAGGGAAGAGTAGGAAGAAGAAAGGGGGAGGGGAGAATGAAGGGTAGAGGGAAGGGGAGGGGGCAAGAGGAAGGAAGAAGAGGGGATTTTATCAAGAAATGGAAAAGTTTGCCCTACGTTATGTGTGAGAAGACGTTGATTACAATACTGAGGGAAGAGAAGAAATGTTTATCACAACACCGAGGGAGAGAGGGGGAGATTGGAGGGGAGTTGAGGGGAAGAAAGGGGGAAAGGAGGGGACAAAGAGAACGGGGAAGAGGAAGATGGGAGACAAATAAGGGGAGTAGCAAGGGAAAGAGAAGGGAAGGAAAGGTAAATGAAAGGAGGGGAATTAAGAGGAGGAAGAGAAGATGAGAGGAAACGGGAGAAGAGAGGAAGGATATGAAAAGGGAAAGGGAAAGAAGAGAAGGAAAAAGGACAGAAAGAGAGCAAGAAGGAGAGGAAGAAGGGGGGTAAGGAAGGAAAGGGGAGGGTGAAAAAGTTAAAAGGAATGAAGGAGAGGGACGGTAGGAAAGGAAGGGAGGGTAAAGGGAAGGGGAAAAGAAGGAAAATGAAGTGAAGGGAAGGGGTGAGAGCAAGACAAGTTTAATTTGACACAGAAAAGAAAAATGACAAATTGAGAATGGAAATATTTGTTCAGAAACGTTAGTTCAATAACTGGAAGAGAAACGTCTCCTCAGTTGCTAAAGGGGCAAACGGTTTCTCAGAACCAGCGAGATAAACGTTTCCGAGAAGTTTCCGAGTACAAACGTTTATTTGAACATAAGGATAGAAGAGGAGTGGAAGAGACTGCAAAAGACCATAAGCCCTGCACTAGGCAGTTCCATGTCCCTTACCACCTGTCCTCCCTATCCATAAAGTTATTAGCTGTCGAAAGTATGTTACTTTATTCTGTCTGTCTGTAGGGTTGTCACACGTTTTCGCCTCTTAACTTGCTTTGATCATAACCATACTACGATAGCTAGTATCAATGATTCCGAAAATTATTTTTTTCTAAAGCTTTCTCACATATCTACCTTACCATAAAAATATGATCCACGCAACCCTTACCTTCCTAAGCCCACATTGTTCCTCACAAATTACTCCCTCTGTTCCTCTCCTAATCATCTCAATTAAGACCCTCACATAAGCCTTGCCAATTACGCTCAGCAAACGGATCCCTCTGAAACTACTACACTCACATTTGTCCCCTTTTTCCTTGTAAAGCTATTTTTTATTTGTTTATTTATTTATTTATTTATTTATTTATTTATTTGTTCATTTATTTATTTATTTATTTGTTCATTCATTTATTTATATATTTATTCATTCATTTATTTATCTATTTATATATTTTTACATTTTTAGATGTAGCTCAAAAATCAATCTCAATGACGTAAAATGTAATTTTCATAAGTCTCCAATACGTCAAAAGTTGCGACTGTTACGTCAGTCTGATTAATGTTTACAATTGTTTCTTCGGAAGTACGTCTTCTGTTATGCTCCCGATACGTTAATGTGCCACACAGCATATACTGAAGCTCATTTTCGGGGTCTCGTTCAGCAGGATTCACCTTTTGTCTCATCTTCTGTTAAAACAACTCCTTGTTTCAGCCCTCACTATATCATGGTTGCTAAGGCTATTCCATTCGTTACCACTATCGGTAAACCAGCTACTGCCTGTTTCCTTACTAAACCGAAATTTGTCCAATTTAGATCCATTACTAAGAGCCCTACCCTGCTGTCTTGATATGATGACCTTGTTTGCATTACCCTTGTTAAAGCCCTTAGCTCATTTGAATACCTCTATTAGATCACCACCCACTCTTCGTCTTTCCAAAGAGTGTAAGAGCCTGTCTTCGTATGGTGAGCTTCTAAGGGTGGCGGCACACTGAACATTTCTCGCTAGCATGCTACTTGTTTTTGCTACTTCCTTAAATAGAAGCGACTTCGAATAAACGATCTTTTGTTTTTCAAATTTCCAAATGTCAAATGACTCTTGCGTCATAGAGTGAGAAGCTGAATGACGAACTAAGAGAAATTAAACCTAAATTACGAACGTTAGACACATTGTTGAGATGTTCTTACGGAAGTCTATAAAATTGTAACTGAAGTCGTTTCTACTCAAACGAAGTAGCAAAAGCGAATAGCATGCTAACGAAAAATGCCTAGTGTGCCGCCACCTTAAGTTAAGGTGTCTAAGCCTGTTTTCGTATGATAAATATCTAAGCCTATTCCATTCGATAATCTCAAGGGAGGGGGGAATCGTTTGGTGGAGGGCTGTGGTGCAGACTGAAAGGCAAACGTTGACTTAAACATGAACTCACGCTGAAGGTAAAACGATTTCACAATATCCAACGTATAAACCTTTGATCGAAGATTGTATCATCAACGTTGAGGTGGATCGGTCAACCATTAAGAGTTGGACGTGTTTTTATTCTGTGAACTGATAGAGAAGGCGGGGTGGGGGGGGATTTCGCCTGGCGGAAAAGGCAAAGTATCACATGGCCAGGATTTTTTTTTTTTTTTTCTAACAAAACATCTCACACGATCCCCACCCGCTTCCCCTGACAGAAGGGCTTAGTCTCAGGCTAAATAGAAAAAGAAAGAGATGCAAATCCCTTTGTATGAGAAGTCGCCATGTTTCAAGGGAGACATTCTTCTTCTTCGTACTGCGCTCTTTCTTTACCCAACCCCTCCCCTCCTCCTCCTCCTCCTCCTCCTCCTCCTCCTCCTCCTCCTCCTCCTCTTCTTCTTCTTCTTCTTCTTCTTCTCCTTCTTCTTCTTCTTCTTCTTCTTCTTCTTCTTCTTCTTCTTCTTCTTCTTCTTCTTCTTCTTCTTCTTCTTCTTCTTCTTCTTCTTCTTCTTCTTCTTCTTCTTCTTCTTCTTCTTCGTCTCTTATCTTCTGTTATTATTCTTCTTCTTCTTCTTCTTCTTCTTCTTCTTCTTCTTCTTCTTCTTCTTCTTCTTCTTCTTCTTCTTCTTCTTCTTCTTCTTCTTCTTCTTCTTCTTCTCCTTCTTCTTCTTCTTCTTCTTCTTCTTCTTCTTCTTCTTCTTCTTCTTCTTCTTCTTCTTCTTCTTCTTCTTCTTCTTCTTCTTCTTCTTCTTCTTCTTCTTCTTCTTCTTCTTCTTCTTCTTCTTCTTCTTCTTCTTCTTCTTCCTTTTCTTCTTCCTCTTCTTCTTTCTCCTCTTTTTCCTCCTCCTCTTCCTTTTCTTTTTCTCTTTTTTCTTCTTCCTCATCTTCCTCTTCCTCTTATTCCTCCTCCTCATAAAATAAATCTACACCATGATTTATACAAATTGGATAACTTCATTTGTCAAGAAATATGTAAATCATTAATAATGTAATACCTGCACTTTAAGTGGCTTCATGTGACCCCTAGGCGTCCCTCATGTGACACCAAAGGTCCCCCCCCCGCCAAGCGTCTATGGCATCCCTACGTAACTCTAGAGTCTAGAGGGTCCACATGCGGCT
>NC_134781.1:32267640-32282640 GCF_046742065.1 Oratosquilla oratoria | reverse complement strand
ATTGACTGTCATACGTAACAAAGGCCGTGATGAAAGGAAAGTAGTAAATGAAAGACTTGCTAAACGAAAGTAAAAGCACGAAAGAAAGGCGGCAACAGAGTGGTGGTGACAGACGGCCAGAGATGGTGGCAGCGGAGGGATGAAACTGATGAAAACGAAACGCTACTAACGACGAGACTGGTGATCAAAATTAGTGCAAAATTAGTGCAAAATACTACGTCTAAAAGACTTAATGCAAAATACGGCTACGAGTGTACGGGTAAATCGATTTACAGGATTACGAAGTACACACAACCACACAGTGCACAAAACCACGCACTGCACACAACCACACCGTGCACGCAACCCACCCAGTGCACACAACCACCCAGTGAACACAACCACGTAGTGCAAGTAACCACGCAGTGCACACAACCACGTACATGCTGACTGCGAGAAGGACTACTACTACGAGTGAATGAGGGACTACTAGGAGGACAAGCTAGTAAACGAGGTTGATGTACGTGTGAGGTACGAGCCGTACAAGCAGGACGACTACATAGGAAGCAGTCAATTTAAGTCGATTTTAATAAATCGAAGGTATGATTATAGAAGTATTACGACATGAAGTTGTTACCTAGCAAACAAACATATCCAAATTTTCAGGGAAAGAAAATGCAGTAGGAGTCAATAGGTTTCTCAGTCTGGTCGACACTTTGATCGTAACTAAATCCACAACAGATAAAAGAAGAAAATAGATTATTTAAAGAAAATGTAGATACTAAGAATGGTAGGGCTAGGCTTAGGATAAATTTCTCATTAACGAGTCCACATTTGGAATATGCTGTTTCCGTATGGTCACCGAATCTCATAAAAGACATTGACAGATTGGAAAAAGTACAACACACCGAGCCACAAAACTGATTTCAAATATGAAAAATAAATCATACGAAAATCAACTAAAACATATGAATCTGTTCTCCCTAAAAAAGCGTACCCTCAGAAGTGACTTGATACAGGTCTTTAAGATTCTAAAGGGAATTGACATCAAAAGTGACAAATTTTTCACACCGAATGAGAATCCGACAAGAAACAATTGCTCAAATTGTCAGGAAATAGATTTAGTTTGGAAGTAATTAGAAACAACTTAGCCAACCGCGTAGTTAATGAATGAAATAAAATTCCTGCAGAGGCAATGCAATGTAGTTCAGCTCGATGTTTTAAGATTCATTTAGATAAACCCCTTAGCAAGATGCTCTAATGCCTGCCATTATATCTTATATTATTATTTTTTTTGATTGTTTATTTGTCTGTTTATTATTATTTGCTTGATTTTCATTTATTATTAGTTATCTGTCAATTTATTATTATTTACTATTCACCTGTTTGTTTATTATTTAACTATACCTATGCATTTATCTATTTTATTTATTATCTATATTATTATAATTTTCACTTTTTTATCATTATCATATTTTTTTCTGCATCCGACCTAGTTATGGACCAAAAAGTCTCCTGTCGGCATGCTCCGCCTTTGTAATCCTTTGTAATCCTTTTGATATCAACCAATATGAAGCTTATAAGAAGGCATTCATTAAAACATTTTATGTCAAGGTGTGAATCAGGATCCCATCAGGTCTTCGGTTAGGATGATAAAGTAAAAAAACAAGTGAATCAAACACAGAATATTTAGCAAAATTAGACCAGATGGTCTAAGAACATGATACCTATGTTGAAGGATTCAGGTTTATTAGAATGATCTAGTGACAAATTAAAAGTTATATCAGGCTACTAAGTTAATAGCATTTGCATTATTATTACATAATTTGATGGAATATAACTGAAGAAAAGCTGTATAAAGATCTCAAAGAAACACTGGATTTAGGAGAGACAGATTACCTTCTTCAAGGTTATAGTGAAAATAAAGCAAATAGTCCATATGTTATGACAGTGGGAATGCAACAAGAGAGAAACTTGGAACTCTAGAAGTGATTACAGAAACAGAGGATCTGAACATAGAATTAGAAGTAATTCAGGGGATGCTAGAATTGAATGTTACAGTTGTACTAAATAGGGGCATAAAGCACAAGAATATTACTATGATTCTATCTGTAGAAACTGCAAATATGAGGGTCATGATGAGAAAAGGACATAGAACACAGGATCGTAGAACAATGCAAAATTTTCGTATTCACCTAGAAACAAGAGAAAAAAACCCAGACATAAAATAAAACAACATTATAGAGCTAACCATAGAATACAAATAGATAATTTTGTGTTAGGAACAAGGGATAGAATGGTGGAAGAAAACACCAACACCACAATTGTAAATTAACTGTAACAATTAGAAGGACTTTCTGTAGGACCCCTCATTGTGAGTAAAGTGTTCAATAAACCTATTCAAATCTTTACTGATACATAATCTGTAGTTATTGTTATTACTAGCAAAAATTTAAAACCAATTGAAAAACCAGGAAATGCAAAGCTTGGAGCCAATCCATTACTCATTGCAAGGAGTAACTGGAAGCCAGTTAAAAACATTAGATAAGGTTAAATTAGAGATTATCTTATATAAAAACGAGCATTTTGTACATTCCAGTGATAGTTGAAGAAGAATCTGTTATCCCAGGAGATTAATTGATAGGACCTGCAACTATGATAAAAAAAATAACATGATCATATTTCCTTGCTTAGTTAGGAATCTTAAATAAATCACAGTTAATCCCATCTTTAAATCAACCAGACTTAGAGTCAGTATATGTAATACAAAAAATCTCTTGAAACAGGTAGGGAGGATAAAAATGCTAGACTAGATGACAGTGGAGCAGAGCGGTCCAGACCAAAAAAAAAAAAATTCTAATATAGTAAACGTTGTTAAACAGTTACACTTTAAGACAATTGCACTTTGTAGGATATGTCATGAGAAAACAACAAGAACGTACGTGCCTAACAGGAAAAATAGAAGGAAAGAGGTAAGAGGAAGACCACGCATAAAATATGTAGACGATTAAGGACATCCGTAGGAGGAGAAATTTCAAATGACATCTAGTTAAGAAAAGCCATGTGAAGACAGGAATGGAGCTCCGTAGTGGCCATCGTCCAAGTCGGTACGGCTCCCCGGTAAGGTAAGGTAATAGTAAACCTAACTCAGGTGTTTCAGAAATCCTAGAAATCATTCATTCAACTACAAACGAAGCTTTGCTAATTGTGGAAGGTAGCGTAATAAAGTCGACATTATTACACTCCAGAGTAATTAACAGAGTTGAAGTGAAGTTGAAAGGAGTTACTGTAGACTCTTAAAATTTAACCATTCCAAAATCAATTAGGAAAAAAAAATTGAGTTTGGACTCGGGGATTTATAAGACACACAAGAACAAGGTAGAAATATTAGTGATTAGTACCCTGAATAAAAACATAGTCTTAAGAGAAAGTACAACAAATATGATGTTTTTCAAGTTTGTACAAAATCCATTAAGATTTTACATGAGAGCACAGAGGAGGAGGAATCACCAATTTTATCAATCTGTTCAATTTAGGAAGAAACAGATTTGGGAGGGAAATACAAGAATCTAACTGAGTTCGATGAAAACTTTAGTTGCGTTGCTCTTGAAGTACTGGTAATAGGAGATATACTTAGGATTTTGAGAACCGAGAATAGGTATTTTAGCACTATAGATATCAAATCTGCGTTCTGGCAGATCAAGTTGCATGAAGACTCACGAGAATTTACAGCCTTTTGTAGACCAACGGGACACTATGCATTCTTACGAATGCCATCTGGGTTATGTAATAGTCCATTAACTTACATGAGATTAATGAATACAGTTCTAGATGGGTTGTTAGGAAAAACTGCCAGTTTATTTCTAGATGATATTTCAATAGTTTCACAAACAGTGGCTGAGCACTAAAAGAAATTAGATTTGGTGTTCTCAAGACTAGTTGAAGCAGGATTGAAAATGAAATTTGAAAAAATGTAAGTTTTTGCAGGAAAGTGTTAGTTATTTGTGACATAAAATTGACAGTCGTGGACTTAGTACAGTAAGATCAAAAGTAGAAGCAGTAGAAAACTATCCAGTTCTAAACGATGTAGAAAAAGTTAGAAGTTTCTTGGGATTGATAGGGTATTATAGGAAGTTTATTTAGGGATATGTAGACATAGCTAATTCATTAAGTTCTTTGTTATGAAAAGATTCAAAGTTTATTTGGAGACCTGCACAGCAACTAGGGTTTGATAAGTTGAAAGATAAACTTACTCGTTCTCCAGTTTTCATATTTCCTGATAATGGTAATGAGTTCATTATTTGTACTGATGCGCCTGACATAGGGTTAGGAGGCATACTGATGCAAGAGAGAAATGGAATGTTGAAACCGATAGCTTACACATCTAGACTTTGTAATAGTGCAAAGAGAAACTACTCCATAACAGAAAGAGAAACCTTAGCAGTGATATATTCATTAGAAAGATTTAGAGATACGATACTGGGATAACCAATCAGGGTGTGGACTGCTCATACAGCTATTCAGAAACTTATTTAAGCATAATCAATTTAATCTGTAGTATTGATGAGCTAGTAAGATTAGATGAGGAAATGATAATTAGGAAACAAAGAAAAGATAATACTTTGGAAAAAGTAGCTTAGAATTTTATTAGCCCAAGAGGTAATCCTCCAAAACTACCAAAAGGGTATAAGATAGAGGAATTTCATTTGACTAATGGACTTTTGTTTAGAAAACAGTTGTAAGTGGAAAGGATATTTCTAGGGCCCAGTGAATTAATTTGGTAATTTCATAAACTTTTGCACAACAGGTATTAAAGTTCCTTTCATGATAGTGATTGTAGTTCACATCTCCGAAAGGATAAAACTTATAGACAAGAACAACTTAAATACTTTTGGCCAGATATGAAGAAAGATATATATGAATTTTTTTTTTTTTTGGAATGTGTTAAATGAAAGGAAACACACCTAAACCTGCTCCTACGCTATCATATCCCATCCCCGCAGAAACCAATTTTATATCTACATTACAATTGTTCTGTTTCTGGATTTTTTAAGGTCAGTATATATTTGGTGTTACAGGCGTGTGTATTTTGGAGGGGTTGCATATTTATTTGTTTACGTGTAATATATATTTTGGGTTAATATTAGAAATGAATGACAACATCCATTGAGGGACATTTCTTTTAACCTTCTTTGCCCAGTTTGTGCAGAAATAGTTTTAAATAGTTAGTTTCTTTGTATGACGCCAACTCCCTTAGTATTAATTATGTGCCAAGCCCTGTAAGAAGGTAGTAGAAAATCGTTGGTCGGGGCGACCAAGTGGGAGCCACCTAGCCCTGTAAGAGGCTCGTAGATAAAATAGAAACAAGGGCATTTGGTGAGGATTTAATTTTTATTTGATGCGCTGTTTTGTAAACAACAGTTGGCTTTCAGTGTTATGTTTTTTAAACAGGGATTTGGGGACTCGATTTCATTTCTTTATGTTTTGTTGATGTATGCAATATGTAAACCAAGTCAGTGTGCAGTGAATTTGAGATTGCTTAGTGAGCAATTTTGCATGCGGAATTATGACGGCAAATCTTATTGGAGAAAGGGTGGAGAAGGAAAAAATCAATTGGTTCTCGATTGTAAAACCACGCCTTAGGGGAGTTTTTTAATTTAAAATTTAAGATCATTGGACCTAAAGAAATCATGACACCCTGCAAAAACTGACCTTAGGACACATATTGAGTATTCTCGAGGGGAGTCCTCTAGCGTACCTAAGAGAATCACATTGTAGAAGAATTCGTGAAGAAAACCAAGGAAAAATTTCCATCGTATTATTCCTCCTCTCCTATACATAAGATAATACTATGTGGAACATGACTAAGTCGGATGATCGGAGTCACAGGGCCTTTCGAATAAAATTGTGAGTTATCAAACGTAACAAAGACAGAGTTGAAAGGAAAGTAGAAAGTGAGAGACATTCTATAAGAAAGTAAATGCACGAAAGAAAGACGGCAACAGAGGGGTGACAGACGGCCACAATTCCCTCCTTTCCTCCTTCCCTACTTCCCCTCCTTCGTCCCTATTTCCCTCCGTCCCTATTTCCCATCTCCCCCTCCTTCCCTCCTTCCCTACTTCCCTCTTCTCCATCTTCCCCCTTTTCCTCTTTCCCCACTTACCTCCTTTCCCTCCTGCCCTCCTTCCCTCCTTCCATTCTTCCTTCCTTCCCTCCTCTCCTTCCCTCCTTTCCTCCTCCCCCCTTCTCCTTACCTCCTTCCTTCCTCCTTCCCTCCTTCCCTCCTTCTCTCCTTCCCTCCTTCCCTCCTTCCCTCCTTCCCTCCTTCCCTCCTTCCCTCCTTCCTCCTTCCTCCTTCCCTTCAATCCTGTAATGCTCTTGTGAATATTGTAAATAATGTAAAGAATAACCAATGAAAATTTGGAATAAAGGAATTATTATTATTATTATTATTATTATCATTATTCCTGCCTTCCCTCCTTTCTTCCTTCCCTCCTTTCTTCCTTCTCTCTTTCCCTCCTTCCCCTCCCTCTTTCCTTCCTTCCTTCCTTCCTTCCTCCCTTCCCTCTTTTTCCCCTCCTTCACTCCTTCCCACCTTCCTTCCTTCCTTCCTTCCCTCTCCTCCTTTCGTCCCTCCCCTCCTTTCGTCCTTCCCTCCTTACCTCCTCCCCTACCTCTTCTCTTCCCTCCTTCCTTCCTTCCTACTTTTCCTCCTTCTTTTTATTTCCTCTTCCCTTTCTTCATTTCGGGATCAGCGAGAGAAAGAGAGAGAGAGAGAAGAGATAGAGAGAAGAGAGAGAGAGAGAGAGAGAGAGAGAGAGAGAGAGAGAGAGAGAGAGAGGAGAGAGAGAGAGAGAGAGGGAAAGAGGGTGAAAAGTGAGAGAGAGAGAGCGAGAAAGTGAAAATGAGAGGGAGAGAGAGAAGAGAGAAGAAAGAGGAAGAAAAAGAAAGAAAAGAGAGAAAAAGAGAGAGAGAGAGACCATTTTTTTGCCACCGCGCGGATCGTTTACATAGATTTCCGTAACGACGAACGATTGTATTCATATTACGACGGAATCCGACGTAAAAATCGGATCCGTCAGATGCAAGATCTCCGCCGTCTTCTTATCTACTCCGTAGATTACTTTGAAAGAGAGATAGAGAGAGGAAGAGGGAGATTGATTTTAAGTAGATGAAGGTTTAAGAAGGAAATATGCAAAAACTGGTTTACCAGTAGGGTGGTTAACGAATGGAATAGACTTAGTAACCACGTAGTGAGGACCTGAAAACTATCGGTTGTTTTAAAGGAAAAGTTAGATAAACTTTATGGATGGGAATCATGGGTGGTAATTAACATGCAACTGCCTAGTGTAGAACCTTATGCTCTTGCAATTTCCTCCATTCTTTTGGGTAAATCAGCTTTGGCTGTCTGGCCCTGCTTGTGTCCTCTTGCTGCCTTGCCTTTGACCTCAGGGATGACGCATTATCTACGAGATGTTGAGATGGGAAGCGTGGGAAATGGGTTTTAACGTGTGTGGTGTGTGTGAGTGTGTGTGTGTGTGTGTGTGTGTGTGTGTGTGTGTGTGTGTGTGTGTGTGTGTGTGTGTGTGTGTGTGTGTGTGTGTGTGTGTGTGTGTGTGTGTACATGTGTATACACATACGTAATCGTACACTAAACTCGGACGAGTTCATAGAGGGGGATTAACCCTTTAGTGATTAAAAGTTAACCTCCGAAACTGAATAAAACTATCTGGGAAAAGCGCAAAAAAATAGTCAAATTAAATATCTAGCTTAAGAAGGAGTTTGACATCTAAGGGGCAGAAGATGGATTGAAATGAGATCGTTTGACAACAGCCAAAGAAAATGCTGAAAAGTATTGCCCTCAATTAGATACGTGGATTTGAAACTATACCAATAATCGACATTATTGTATAACATTAATAATTTGATAATTGATTTATCTATTATTTGATTACCATGTTTTTATTTATTTATTTTCTTATTATTTACATATTTATTTATTCATCTAATGCTATTTATTTATCTATTTATTCATTTATTTATTTATTTATTTATTCATTTATATATGTATTTTTCATTTATATATTCATATATTCATTAGTCTATTCATTATGCTTTAGTTATTCATTTTCATCATCATCGTCTCTCCTCCGCTTTCCTCCTCCACCTCTTCCTCTTTTTTCTCCTCCTTTTCATCCCCCTCTTCCTTTTCCTCCTCCTCTCTTCCTCTTCAACCTCTTCCTTTTCCTCCTCCTCCTGCTCCTCCTTCTCCTTTTCTCCCTCCTATCCTCCCTTCTCTTCCCATCTTCCTTTACCACGTCCCTTCCTCTTTCTTTTCTTGCATATCCTCCTCCTCCTCCTCCTCCTCCTCCTCCTCCTCCTCCTCCTCCTCCTCTTCCCTTCTCCAATCTCCTCCAATTCTTTCTGGGCACTTAGTTAAGTTAATAATTAGTTAAGTAGACCTTAATTACCTTCTTCCTTTGGTAATGCTCATGATGCTGACTGATATGACAGAAAATTAACTAGATTAAGTTATATAAACATACATATATATATATATATATATATATATATATATATACACATATATATATAATATATATATATATATATATATATCTATATATCAAACACGAACAACCCACAGTCGGAATAAAAGGAAACTTAGAAGAAAGTATAACTTCTATGTTTCGGCTAATATCTATAGCCCTCTTCAGGAAAGTACAGTTTACAAGAATTTGCAGAGACATAAGTACAATTAAGAAGTGAGTAGAAGGGGAACACGCAGAGCTAAAACCGGACAATCCGTCGCGCAGGGCGTAGTCAGAGGTGAGGGGATGTGTGGGTGGAAGTGTGAGGTCAGAAGGGAAGCGGGGTGGGAGCGGGGGTCTGGAGGGTGATAATTCTTAACCAAACGGCTCACAGCTAGCCGTGAGATTATGTCCGGAGACCATTGACCTTTGGAGATGTTCAAGTTCGGACATTCTTCGATTAAGTCTGATTCAACAATTTTTCTTCTGAAGCTAAAGTTGGACTTAAACAAAAATTTGGCCTTGTCCCAGTCAAGACTGTCATTTTTGTACTTACGTGTTGAAACACAGCGGAATTTTCCTGGGCATACCTAATGGATCTTTTGTGCTCCGTTAACCTGGTGTTAAGATCCCTTCTGGTCTGACCAAGGTACACGAAATCACAATCTTTACAAGGATGGCTATACAGTACACTCCTGAGGCCTCATTTCCCTTTAACCTTTGATGAATATTAACAATTTGTTTGTGTACAGTGTTGGGGTAATGGTAGAATAAAAATAGAAAAAAAGTCAAATAAACAAATAATTTATTAAATGAAAACTATCACGCTTTGCCTTTCCAGTCGATATTCAGCTCCGTGAGCACAAAGCCTCCAGCTCGATTCCCAACAGCCACTTGTGACTACCCTAGGCTCTCTGTACACATAGGGCAAAGGTAACAGTTTAGTCACAGTTGGCCTAACGTAAGCTTCTAACGTTTGGCTCCGCAAATTGATGGCGCACTAAATGATATTTATTCTGATTATGTCGGCAGATGACTTTTATCTATTTATTTGTTTATTTATTTATTTATTTATTTATTTATTTATTTATTTAATTTATCTATTTACTGACAAGGAAATAGTTTATAGAAGGGCTGCGGACGTTGCATCTATTCCATGATCTCTGAAATATGCTAAAACATTTCCCTTTTGTATGTGTGTGTGAGTGTGGGAGGGGGAGGTTAGTGGGGACTCCACTGACAAGGAAATGGTTTCTAGAGCTTTATGTTCATTTATTACTTCCCCCATCGTAGGACGAGAATTTACTTTATTCTTTATACTGTTTTTTTCTTTAATAAACAGCCACTTGTGTACTTATAGACAACATGGTACTGAACAGATGAAGTCATAGCGGTGTTATAGGGAAGACTTTAAAGTAGTAGTAGAACAGAGAAAGATAGGAATATATATATATATATATATATATATATATGTATACATATATATGTATACAGTATATATATATGTATATATATAAATATATATATATATTTATAAATATATATGTATATATATATATACATATATATATATATATATATATATATATATGTATGTATGTATATACAGTATACATTAATCTTACCAACCACAATAACTTTTCCATTTTAATTCCTTGCAAATACGATTGAGACTAATAGGAGTATGTACCTCCATGGAGGCATATTCGAAAACTAAAACGTGGTCGGGCTGAGGGTTCGAACCTAGCCCCCACGTCACAATTGGACAGGGACTTCACCAATGAGCTATCAGAAAGTATATAAGTTGAGAGCAATTTCGGTCTTACATACGAATGTATGTACACAAGTGTATATACTACCAATAATCATGGCGGGAAAGGGTTGAGTATAAATGCATGTATATGTATGTAACTCGAGCATGCATATGTAAGGTTGAAATTTCACTCAACTTATATCCCTCTTGATAACTCATTGGTAAAGTCTCTGTCCATTTGTAACGTGCGGCCTAGGTGAGAGTCCTCAGACCGAAAATGTTTCATTTTCCGATTATGCATACTCCTGTTAGTTTCAATCGTGTTTGCAAGGAATTAGAATGGAAAAGTTATTGTGGGAACCATTTAGTATGTATGTATGCATGTGCGTGTATATTTATCATAATATATATATATATATATATATATATATATATGTATATATATATGTATATATATATATATATATAATATATATTATTGTATATTTCGGGCGCAGATTCTAACTAATACACACTGAGTTAAGCACAACTGCATTTTGTAGGTCTTACCGACAAGATGAGAAAGAGATTAAAGAAATCATTCATAGAAATTGTAAACCAATGGGTGTCTACAATAGATTAAGAGCAATCATTTTCTACGACAACCCCCGTACCTGTTCCCTGGTCATGAAAAACAATCTGGTAATGGCGGCATATTATCGAGAACCAATATTATATATGAATACCGTTGTACTTCTGGGGACTGCGCACCCCGTAATTCTACATACATTGGGTTTACGACGTGCCAATTAAGCAGATGGTTGTCCTTACATTTACAAGGAGCAATCAAACAACACCACCTCCAATACCACCAGGCTGTACTTGATAGGAAGACTATTGTCAATAACACCAAGATAGCCGCACAATGTGATAAAATAAAAGAACTAAAAAAGCTAAAAGCTATCCACATAAGGGAAAGAGCTCCGATAATCAACATACAATCAAACATGACTTCTGTTATTCCCTCTTCAATTCCTCATCTAGATATGGAGCCCATCGGCAGCAACACCCACCTCCATCCCCTCCCCCTCCTCCACCTCACAAACCCTGCAAGACGAAGTATCCTACCTGACTCTCCCCCTCTCCCTCCCCCTTATCCTCTCCCTCCTGAGCGAAGTGTCCGACCTCACAGGAGGTCAAAACGAACCTGACAGTGTTCCCAAGCGGCCTATATTTAAACCCATGTTGCCTGTACAAAATTGCCAAGTGTGTATTATGTAGCTGTGGCAGACTGTGACTTAGTCTTTGTATACTATTCTGAAGATGACTCCCTGAAGTCTAAACGTCAATTGAAAATGGAAGACTACGGAAGGATTGTATTTGCCCCTTCCCCTTGAAATGAGATCTACTGTTAGAAAATTTGAAAATCTCAGTAAGAAAATTAATCAGTGTCAAAATGCCGTTGTGTTTAACTCAGTGCGTATATATATATGTATATATATATATGTATATATATATATATATATATATATATATATATATATATATATTTAAAAATTATTTCAGACAAATGAGAGAGAATGTGGGTGGGGAAGGGTAAACGAAGATGTGTTGGGAATAGAGTTTATTGCCCAAGTTGGTCGCAACGTTAGGGCAATAAACTCTATTCCTAACACATCTTCGTTTGCCCTTCCCCACCCACATTCTCTCTCATATATATATATATATTCATATATATATATATATATACATATATATATATATACATATATATATATATATATATATTTACATATATATATATATACATATATATATATATATATACGCATATGCAAAGTAGCCCACTTGGAAAAAGAAACTATCGAAAGCGCTCTGCTTCGTTAGTTTCTTTTTCCAAGTGGTCTACTTTGCATAAGTGAACACACGTACCCGTGTTCTTATTAGCATATATATGTGTATATATATATATATATATATATATATATATATATATGTACATATATATATTATATATATATATATACATATATATATATATATATATACATATATATATATATATATATATATATTCTTCTTCCTCTTCTGCTTCTTCTTCTTTTTCTCCTTCTTCTTCTTCTTCTTCATCTTCTTTTTCTTCTGTTTTACAAAGGAGGCTAGTCTCCTACCATAAAGGAATGCTACGTGATTCGGATTCATTTGGATGTCATTAAAGCTTCCATACCTACGTAAAGTAGATATGTCAATACTCCATACGGAAAGCTAGAAATCATAAAAATATACTAGGCCTATTAGTTACCAAGCCATGAAGTACAAGCTAGTTGAAGAGTTAGTTCTAGTCATCACAATGTTCAGTTCTAAGCAACACGATGTTTCTAGAATAGACACGGTCTTAAACTCCAATCGTTAGTGATCTAAAACAAGAGCTACAACTCATAGTCTGGATGTCACAGTGTAATATAATCTATGAACTAGGTAAGGAAATCGTCTCAAAACCGGGATTAGATGAGCTAATTGTTAGTAATCTAGAACCAGAACTAAGAGTTATAGACTAGTTGTTACTCTGTCTAAATCTCATGGGTTAGTTATGAGAAATTCATCAGTAAATACTTACTGAAGTAATTCATAGTTACATGCCATTAAACCTAAGACGTCCGCCAATTTAGTCAAGTCCGAAATGGCCTGATGAAAAAAGGAAGAATAGATGAAAAAGAGACATACAAGAATATGGTTGTAAAACTATTTTAAAACTCAAAGACCCTTGACAGGGAAAATAAATCCAGTCCAGGCAAAAAATATATATATATTTACAGTTTGAAAAGAAACTTTAAGAAAAAAAATAACAAATAAACAGACAAAGGGATTCTGTTGTTACATTTGAGATAATATATTACAAATAATCATATAACTTTTCATTAATATATATCTGCCAAGATAAATGTTCAAATGAAGTATGCCAAAGCCTCTTTACTGAACCTTAGTGTATATGTTTGAACGAAAATGTTTTAATTTTGTAGTTCTAGTACAGAATCAAGGTAATTGATAAACTAGGAACTGATGATTTATCTTTTTACCTCAGATTTTATAATTTTCTTGGAACACACACACACACACACACACACATACATATATATATATATATATATATATATATATATATATATATATATATATACATATATACATATGTATACATATATCAATGAAGGGGACCATTATAATACTCGCCTTTCGCTCTACCGACTACACCACTGAACATACCAAAAGTCGGAACTTGGTATTAACTTATGCCCAGAAATGAAGGTGACTGCCAGCTGCCGTCAAATATATTTCGTTTCACCTACCTCCCGGCGCCACCCATGATGAACAGTAGCATGTGACCGAGGCTTTTATTCGCCTCGCTGTTGTGACTATCATAAAACAAATCACTCGTAACAGTGTAGTCCTTCAAATTAATTATGGCATTATGATAGCCCCCGAATCGAGTCCCACGACAACTGGGTTAATCTTCTGATATATATATATATATATATACAACACTGAATGGGTCCCAGTGATTAGAGATACATCTTAACAACCACAATGCACTTTAATTCTAAGCCATCAACATCGGGAGACCCAATGGAGGCCGACATGCAGAAATTGAAATGCGGTACTGCCAAGGACTCGAACCCAGCAATCACATGACAAGTGCCGTAGCAAATAACCAACTACGCTATCGGGACTTGTATCGGAATCGGGAGTTTAGAGCAGTATCGGGACTCGTTTCGGAATCGGGAGTTTAGAGCAGTATTGGGACTCGTATCGGAATCGAAAACATAGAGCATTATCGGGACTCGTATCGGAATCGGGAGTTTACAGTTTTTTCGGGACTCGTATCGGAATCGGGAGTTTAGAGTAGAATCGGGACTCGTATCGGAATCGGGAGTTTAGGGCAGTATCGGGACTAGTATCAGAATTGATAAAAATATTTGATATCGTTCCATCACTGTTAACAATATATCCGGACATATTTTTCTAAAACTATAATACTCTAAATCCAGTTTCTTATGCCTTACTTTTCCTTAGCCTTCTGGAGGTCACTTTAACACAAAACAAAATTGTTAAACATCTTCTTTGCCAGTGCACAGGTAATTTCATGAAAACAGCGGTAAAAAATAATTCGATGAAGAAGATAGAAATAAAAAATAAATATATTTATGTATATATGTATGTATGTATGTATGTATGCATGTATGTATGTATGTATGTATGTATGTATGTATGTATGTATGTATGTATGTATGTATGTATGTATGTATGTATGTATGTATGTATGTATGTATTTATGTATCTAGGTTATGTATTATGTATGTATGTATGTATGTATGTATGTATGTATGTATGTATGTATGTATGTATGTATGTATGTATGTATGCATGTATGTATGTATGTATGTATGTATGTATGAATGTATGCATGTATGCATGTATGCATGTATGTATGTATGTATGTATGTATGTATGTATGTATGTATGTATGTATGTATGTATGTATGTATGTATGCATGTATATATATATATATATATATGTATATATATATATATATATATACATATATATATATATATATATATATATAAAATCGAGATCCAATGGAATACACACAGACACCTTTGGCTTTGTCAGAGTCTTCAACCCTCCGATATCGAGCACAAGACTTCGTCGTCGACTTCGGGAAATGGAAGAACATCCTGAAGGAGATGTCACCGAAC
>NC_134781.1:32250053-32255053 GCF_046742065.1 Oratosquilla oratoria | reverse complement strand
TTTCGGGACACTTTCAGTAAAAAGAGAGAAAAAAAATCTTATAAACTTTTACAATTCCTCCGTAGCTTCGGCCGAAGCCGTCACCTTTGCTTCAAGATGTGTTTGGACCGTATAGACAGATAATTAAAGATGGTGGCACACGAGGCCAGTATGTTACTTGCTTTTGCTACGTCGTTTAAATAGAAGTGATTTCGGTTATAATATTCTAGACTTCCGTGGGAACATCTCAACAATGTGTCTAACATTTTAGGTTTAAATTCTCTTAGTTGTCATTCGGCTTCTCACTATATGACGGAAGAGTAATTTGACTTTTGGAAATTTGAAAAAGAAAGATCGTCACCAAAGTCATTTCTACTCAAACAAAGTACCAAAACCATGTGGCACGTTAGCAAAAAATGCCTAGTGTGACGTCACTGACGGTGGGAGGGGGTGTCAAAATATCGCGGGGGGGAGGGGGGACCAAATGACGTCACGGTGTGAAGGGACCAATATAAATGAATCCCGTTTGTAGCCTCAATTCTTTCGTACGGTTATCCCAAGGGTATCAATAAATAGTTTTGTCTTTTTTTTTTCCAGTGGAGTAGTGATATAATAACAGAAAAGTCTAACTATAGTTGGAATAATAATATAGAAACTATATTAGTAATAACAGTATCAGTATCAATAATAATAATAATAATAATAATAATAATAATAATAATAATAATAATAATAATAATAATAATAATAATAATAATAATAATAATAATAATAATAATTAATAATAATAATTAAATAATAATAATAATAATAATAATATTAATAATAATAAATATAATAATAATAATAATAATAATAATAATAATAATAATAATAATAATAATAATAATAATAATAATAATAATAATAATAATAATAATAATAATAATAATAATAATAATAATAATAATGACAACAATAATAATAATGATAGTAATGATGATAATAATAATAATGATAATAATAGTTATATTCATAATAATGAAAATAATAATTGTAATGATAATGAAAATAATTATAATAACAACAATAATAACATTAATAGTAACAACAACAATAATAATAATAGTAATCATAGCCTTTAGCTATTAAAAAACAAATTACAACGTTCAGTGGAATAAAAACTCCTGCATGTTTATTTGACATTACATAATTTTCATCAGAAAAAACATAAGTTGCCAAATTCTTTTTCGAATATTATCACCATTATTACTACTTTTTCTTTATATTCCATGTCCTCAAACTAAAAGAAATCACTATTTGAAATCATATTTATTTTGCAACCAAGTTAATTTCCCAAATGAATTACTCCGACTAATAATTCTTTGATATAACTACTTTTTATTCGTAAACTGTGTCATTCTAAAGTAAAATGTAGTGACTGCATATCTGGTAGCAATGCTCACGGAAGATCAGTAAATGGAGCAGAGATGTTACTATCATTATTGTTATTACTATTACTGATATCGTATTATTAACATTATCATTAACATTATCATTATTAATATTAGCATTATCATCATCATTATTATTATCATTATCATTGTTTTCAACGTTATCATAATTATAATCGATATTATTATTATCCTTATCCTTTTTATTATTGTTACTATGGTTATTATGATTATTATTATCATTATCAGTATACCGCATGAATTACTCTTCCAGGGAATTCCCAGGAATACAAGGAAAGTAAATATGTGCGCACGTACGCGCTCACACGCACACACACACACACACACACACACACACACACACACACACACACACACACACACACACACACACACACACACACACACACACACACACACACGCACACACACACACACACACACACACACACACACACACACACACACACACACACACACACACACACACACACACACACACACACACACACACACACACACGTTGTGCAATATTTTCATCTCGATGCAAAATTCTTAAGAAACGAAATTAGTTTTCACAGAACTGAAGCCCCACAAGATACACATGGGGGGGAGGAGCTAAATATTGACACAAGACCTTTGTGCATCTGCCAAGATAACTACTTACCAAAATACCTACTAACCTCACTCCCTACCTACCTGCCTGCTGTACATACGTACCGACTTATCTTCCCCTTTCCTCTTTCTTTCTTTACAAAGGATTACAAAGGCAAAGCATGCCGACAGGAGACCTTTTGATCCATATCTAGGTCGGATGCAAAAAAAAAAAAAAAAAAAAAAAAAAAAAAAAAATATATAAAAAAAAAAAAAAAAAAAAAAAATTAAAAAAAAAAAAAAAAAAAAAAAAAAAATCATATTAATAATAAATTAAAACTATAACAATGTAAATAACAATTAAAATACATAAATAAATGCATTGGTATAGTTGAATAACAAACAGGTAAATAGTAAATGATAATAAATTGACATATAACTAATAATAAATGAAAATCAGACAGACAAATTATAACAAAACAAAAACAAATAATATAACATAAATTATAATCATTACAGCATCTTACTTAGGTATTTATCTAAATGATTCTTAAAGCTTCGAACTGAACTACATTGCACTACCTGTGCAGGAAGTTTATTCCATTCATTAACTACACGGTTGGCAAAGTTGTTTCTACCTACTTCCAAATTGAATCTATTTCCGGACAGTTTGAGACCATTGTTTCTTGTCTGATTCTCATTCAATGTGAAAATTTGGTCACTTTTGATGTTGTCAATTCCCTTTAAAATCTTAAAGACCTGTATCAAGTCACCTCTGAGTCTACGCTTTTTTTAGGGAAAACAGATTCATGTGCTTAAGTCGATTTTCGTATGATTTATTTTTGATATTTGGAATCAGTTTTGTGGCTCGCCGTTGTACTTTTTCCAGTCTGTCAATGTCTTTAATGAGATTCGGTGACCATACGGAAACAGCATATTCCAAATGTGGACGAACTAACGAT
Source organism: Oratosquilla oratoria (assembly GCF_046742065.1). NCBI lineage: Eukaryota > Metazoa > Arthropoda > Malacostraca > Stomatopoda > Squillidae > Oratosquilla > Oratosquilla oratoria. The sequence goes on along the minus strand of NC_134781.1, from coordinate 32,252,085 downwards.
TTATATAGCTTGTTAATGAGTGATGGACTTTTGAAATCAAAAGATCGCGCAATCAATCCCAGAATCTTATTTGCTTTCTCAGAGGCTGAAATACACTGCTTGGATGATTTGAGGTCGTTACTGATAATTACGCCGAGATCTTTTTCACTATCCACTTTTGTTAACGAATTTCCAAATAACTTGTAATCGTACTTGCTGTTATTTTTACCTATGTGCATTACCTTGCATTTACTTGTGTTAAATTTCATTAGCCACTTTTCAGACCATTGCTGTAATTTATCTAAATCTTCTTGAATATCTAATTGGTTTGAGTGATCATTTGCCATTCCGCACAGTTTTGTATCATCAGCAAATTTGGAAACAGTAGATTTTAGTCCATGGTCTATATCATTTATATATACTATGAATAGAAGTGGCCCAAGAACGGAACCCTGAGGAACTCCACTTGCAACACTTTTCCATCCAGAAGTTTTTCCATTTAAAACAACTCTCTGTTTTCGACCTTTCAACCAATTACTAGTCCAACCTAATAGGCTACCACTTATTCCATGCAAAGCTAATTTAGTAAGTAGTCTTTCGTGTGGGACGGTATCAAAAGCTTTTGCAAAGTCTAGATATATTAAATCTATATTGTTTCTTTTGTCATAATTCGAGACAACTGTGTTGTAGAATTCGAGTAAGTTAGTCACGCAAGAACGTTTCCGTCTGAAACCATGTTGGCTATCATTTATCAAACGGTTACTTTCTAAATAATATTCGATAGCATCTCTGATGATAGTTTCCATTATTTTTCCTACGATCGAAGTCAAACTAATAGGCCTATAGTTATTTGGTTTCTTTTTTGTCACCTTTTTTGAATATGGGAGTAACGTTAGCTAGCTTCCATTCTCTTGGGACATCTCCGGATATGATGGATTTCTTGAAAATAATTTCTAATGGAACAACAATCTCATTTTTCATTTCCTTTAAGATTCTTGGATGCCAACCGTCAGGCCCTGGTGTTTTATTAACTTTGAGTTTGTCTATACACCTTTTAATTGTTTCTTTTGTTATATTTACCGTAGTGAGTAAGTTTACCCCAGACTTTTCACAGGTTTCAGTTTGGAATTCACTTTGAGGTGTTTCGTTTACGAATACCGAGCTAAAATAATTGTTTAAGAGATTACACATTCCTTCATTTGAATATTCAAGTTGACCGTCAGCAGATAATAGTGGACCAATGTGATTCCTAACAACCTTTTTATCTCTAATGTAACTATAGAATTCTTTGGGATTCTCTTTGGATTTCTCAGCGATGTTCATTTCGTATTGTCGTTTTCTTTTTCTTATTGTCTTTTTTAAATCTCTCTGTATTGATACATAACTTTCATAGTCATTAGATGCACCCGAGCACTTATATTTCTTATAAGCCTGTCTCTTTTTAGCAATACTTTTTTCAGTTTCTTTGTCGAGCCACTTTGGGCGAGCCTGATTTGGGGGACGTCTGTCCTTAAAAGGAATGTAAGTTTGAATCATCTTAGTGAGCGTATTTTGAAATATTTCCCACATCTGATCTACAGGCCTTTCGTTTAATTTTTCCTCCCAATCTGTAAGCTGAAGCTCCTGACGTAGTTCTATGAACTGAGCTTTACTGAAATCGGGTATTTTAGAAGCACAAGTATCTATTCTAAAATTGTTTAGGAGTTTGAATCTGACTAAGTTGTGATCGCTATTTGCAACAGATTCACCGACTTCTACATCAGTTGCCATGCTTTCGCGGCTAGTGATCAATAAATCGAGTAAGTTTCCATATCTTGTGGGCTCTTTTACATGCTGAATTAAGTAATTGTCACCAAGAAAATCAATCAAGCGACTACCTATATGGCCATGTTCAAGGGTCATCCAATCAATGTCAGTAAAATTGAAATCACCCATTATCAATAAATCCCGGTTGCAGAAACTAGACAGTTCTTGAAATAACAGTTTGTCGTCTGCTAATGATAATGTCTTTGGCCTATATATTACACCTATATTCATTTTTTGTCCATTTGTT
>NC_134781.1:32245053-32247553 GCF_046742065.1 Oratosquilla oratoria | reverse complement strand
GCGTGTCCTGTACACTATAACTAGGCAGACACAGTTAGCTAACCACATAACATATCAGTTCTCAACCTCATTCTTAGGCGTGGAGAACCTCACACTTGAGTGAGAATCACGTGATCCATCGACATCGACGTCATCACCGAGGCCCGATGACGTCACGACGCGAGCGAGAGCTCATGTTCTTGCCATCGATCACATGACGCCATCTCATCGATCACAGTGGCATCATCGAAGCTTCACTACAGAGACTCGTTGTTAGCGTCATATACTATCCTCAGAGGGAGGCTGACTCTCCGCCTGGAAACGCCTTGCTGCGCTTTGCCCTGGGGGCTTAGATTTCCTGGACAATGGGAGCAGTGTCGTACAAACTTGATGCTTTCCTCGGTCTCGCCAAGTGGAAATGGTCATTTACATAAAGAAAAGAACAAATGAATAAATAGATAGATAAATAAATTTATTAACAAATAGAAATAGATAAATTCATAAATAGATAAGATAAACTAATAAATAATGAATGGATACATAAATAGATAATAAATAAGTACATGGGCGAAATAAACAAGTAAATGCGACAAAGCAATGCTAAGTAAGAAATAACTTCACTCACACAACATTCAGATTAGTGACAAACTTTATAAACTGCATTCTAGCTACGTTCACGTGATTATATTTAGAAGAGGATTGAAGGGAGGAGGAGGAGTAGGAGGAGGAGTAGGAAGAGGAGGAAAAGGAGGCGTAGGAGGAGTAGAAGAAGGCAAACTTTTTAAATTTTATTCTGACTATGTTCACATGATTATATTCAGGTGAGGACTGAAGGGGGAGGAATAGGAGTAGGATGAGGATGAGTAGGATGAGGAGGAGAAGGAGCAGGAGAAGGAGGACGAGGAGTAGTAGGAAGAGTAGGCAAGTTTTATAGGTTGTATTTTGGGTTACGTTCAGATGATTATATTCAGGTGAGGAATGAAGGAAGAAGGAGGAAGAGGAACACAAAGGAACACAAAGGAAGAACAAACAACAGCAGGCCTACTGGCCCTAACGAGGCTGTTTGTGTTAACTAAACTACACTACAGTTAAGGAAACAGGGCAACTAGGCGATAGAAGATGAACTAATACTACTGCTATCACTATCCTATCCGATTAATCCAATTATGATTAAATGTCTGGTTGTCATATCTTTTATTGCAAAGGATGATATTTTATCTGCGGATTAGATTCCAAGTATTTGTCTAAGCGATTTTTAAATGTTGTTATCGTGTTACTTTCGAACTAACACTACTGCTATCACTATCCTATCCGATTAATCCAATTATGATTAAATGTCTGATTGTCATATCTTTTATTGCAAAGGATAATATTTTATCTGCGGATTAGATTCCAAGTATTTGTCTAAGCGATTTTTAAATGTTGTTATCGTGTTACTTTCGACGACAGTGGGAGGTAACGAATTCTACACGTTAACAACCTGGTTAAAGAAGAACTGCTTACTTTCGTTCGTAGAGAATCTTTTGCCAATTACTTTGAAATCGTGGCGTCTTCTTGTATTTGATTGGTCTAATAAGAAGTAATCTTTGACATTAATGTTGTCAAAGCCTTTGAACATTTTAAAAACCTCAATCAAATCTCCTCGCATTCTTCTTTTTGAGAGGGAGAACAAGTTTAGATTTTTCAGTCTTTCTTCATACGGCAGATTTCTCAGCCTTGGTATCATTTTGGTCACTCTCCGTTGTACTCTTTCTAGTTTGTTAATATCTTTCTGGTAGTATGGGGACCAAAATTGTACACAGTATTCTAGATGGGGACGAACCAAGGAGTTATAGAGGTTTAGCAATATTTTTTCTTATTTATTTTCGAAGATTCTTCCGATGAAGCCAACTAATTTGTTTGCTGTTTTAACAGCTTCTGAGCAATGTTGACTTGGCTTCAAATCATTTGATATTAAAACTCCTAGATCTTTTTCTTTAGTTACTGAATCCAGTATTTCGCCATTCATTTGGTATTGGATGTGATCATTGTTACCTCCAATGTGCATGACTTTACATTTGTTAACGTTAAATTTCATTTGCCACTTGCTAGCCCAACTTGATAATTTATCGAGATTGGATTGTAGAGTTTCTTTCTCTTTGGTGGTTATTACTTTACCGGCAATTTTTGTGTCATCAGCAAATTTTGATACTTTGCAGAGGAGGCCGTCATCTAGATCATTTATATATATTAAGAACAAGACGGGTCCCAAAACTGATCCTTGCGGTACGCCACTTTTAACGTCGAGCCAGCTAGATGATGCCCCGTTAATTACGACCCTCTGTTTCCGCTCTGAGAGCCAATCTTTAATCCAGTTGTGGATATTACCAGAAATGCTGTGCATTTTTAATTTGTCGAGCAATCGTTTGTGGGGGACTTTATCGAATGCCTTCTGAAAATCTAGATAGATTATATCAACAGATCTACATTCCTCGTATTTGTTAAAGACGTCATGAAAAAAGTCAAGGAGATTAGTTAGACA
>NC_134781.1:32220053-32232553 GCF_046742065.1 Oratosquilla oratoria | reverse complement strand
TTGGTTACAAAATAGGACGAGGGAGTCATATGAGAGATACAAAGAAAAGAAAAGAAAAGTAAAGCAAAAGGTAAAGGAGGCAAAGAGGAGAGCAGATGTGAAATGGGGTAAGAGTATGACAGAAATTTTTGAAAGTAATAAAAAGATGTTTTGGAAAGAAATTAAGAGAGGAAGAGGAGGCGAATCAAGTAGAGAAGAAAAGGTAAAAGGTGCAGATGCGGAGATGATAATGGAAGAGAAGGCAGTAAGGGGAAGATGGGCAGAATATTTTAGGGAGCTGCTAAATGTGAAGGAGGATAGGGAGGGAAAGATAGTTGCAGTGGGAAATGGTAAGAAAATGAGAGTGATGAATGAGGAAAATGGAGAAATAAGGAAGGATGAAGTGAAGGCAGTTGTTAAGATGATGAAAGCAGGTAAGGCACCTGGTCTGGATGGATGCCATGCAGAATGTCTAAAAAAAGGAGGTACAGTGATGGTGGACTGGTTGGTGAGGTTATTTAATGTTTTCTGGACAGAGGGTGGAGTGCCGGAGGACTGGAGGAGTGCCTGTATAGTTCCACTTTACAAAGGAAAAGGGGACAAGTGTGAATGTAGTAGTTTCAGAGGGATTAGCTTGTTAAGTGCAGTTGGGAAGGCTTATGGGAGGATCTTGATTAAGAGGATTAGGAGAGGAACAGGAGTAATTGGTGAGGAACAGTGTGGATTTAGGACGGGTAGAGGTTGTGTAGATCAGATATTTGTGGTAAGACATATATGTGAGAAAGCTATAGGAAAAGGGAAGGATGTTATTTTGGGATTTTATGGATCTGGAAAAGGCTTATGATAGGGTAGAAAGAAAGGCACTGTGGGAGGTAATGCAGATATACGGGATAGAAGGAAAGATTCTGGGAGCTGTCAAGAGTTTTTATGAGAGTAGTAGAGCTTATGTCAGGATTAGAAATGGAGAGAGTGAGTGGTTCGAGGTAAAGGTAGGACTTCGTCAAGGATGCGTTATGTCACCCTGGCTGTTCAACTTATACATGGATGGGGTAGTGCGAGAGGTGAATGCAAGGGTAGTGGGTCAGGGATTGGAGATGGTTAAAGAAAATGGAGAAAAGTGGGAGGTAAGCCAGCTGTTGTTTGCGGACGACACTACGCTTGTGGCAGGATCGGAGGAGGGATTGAGGAAGTTGGTGACAGAATTTGAGAGAGTATGTGATAGAAGAAAGTTAAAGATAAATGTGGGTAAAAGTAAGGTGATGAGATATACAAGGGGTGAAAGTGGCAGTAGACTGGAAGTGAGCATTAATGGTGAGCGACTGGAGGAATGGATAGTTTTAGATACTTGGGTGCAAATGTGGCAGGAAAAGGTGGAGTGAAGGTGGAGGTAGAATGTAGATTGAGAGAAGCGAGTAAATGCCTTAGGGGGATTAAAAAGTGTAATGAGAAATAGACATTTGGGAATGGATGCTAAGAGGAGACTGTATGAAGGAGTGATTGTGCCAACAGCACTGTATGGGGGAGAAACATGGAACATAAGAGAGGAGGAGAGAAGGTGTTTGAATGTGTTTGAGATGAGGTGACTGAGAAGTATGATGGGGGTTACTAGGCTAGATAGAGTGAGAAATGAGGAGGTGAGGAGAACAGGGGTGGAAAGGGAGTTGGGAGATAGGGTTGATGAAGGAGTATTAGGATGCTTTGTACACATGGAAAGAATGAGTGAAGAAAGAGGTATGGAAGGCAGATGTGGGGGGAGTGAACATGAGGGGACGTCCTAGGATGAGGTGGATGGATGAGGTGAAGAGGGCTTTGGGGAAGAGGTGAATGTCTGTTGAGGAAGGACGGGAGAGGACAGAAGACAGAGGTGAATGGATAATGGTTGTATATGGATGATGTTGTGATGGATGAGGTGGAATGGGCGGGGGGATGGGGGGTGAGGTAGTATGTGTGAGCAAAATTTGACGCAGCCCGAAGGGATTTCTCCCCGTCCTCTCCTTTTATGCATGGGGGGACGGAGAGGGGGGTGTCGCCGATTTAATGAAGCGGCCTTGCTGTGGATGTGCTGTGTCTTGCGACACTGCTTCTAACCCAGGGCAGTGGACAAGGTGCAGGGATGACCCGTCATCCAGGAGGTGCTAAGATAAGAGGGAGGGTGGATGGGTGTAGAGTGTATTCAGGGATGGAATAGGTGGGAATGATTTTATGCCTTTTCCTTTTTGGCTACCTCCCTTGTAAGGGGGAAAAAGCCTTGGTATATGTATGTATGTATACACACACACACACACACACACACACACACACACACACACACACACACACACACATATATATATATATATATATATATATATATATATATATATATATATATGCAAAGAAATCACAAAACACACGAGATAAACTATTTTTGCAGAAACACACCGTCCACCAAAGGGATTATGGTCATAATATTGACTGGGGAAATTTTAAAATAATTACTTCTTGTAATAATATTATAGAAAGAAATATTATTGAATCTTGTTTTATAAAAAGAAATTTTGGAAATAACATGAACTTGAGTTTGGGTTTATTTAAATTGGACAATTTTATTATTGACAAAATTGTGTGTGATAAAATGTAACATGGGACCTCTCCGAGTATCCTTGTCTTCTTATGTATTTATTGTTTCTTTCTGTATTGCTTTTTTGTACCTTTGAAAATGTCTAAATAGACGAAAACGTTCGGTATCTGGTTTTTTTCAATTTCCCGGTGGTTTCTGCAAAAAAAAAAAAAAAATATATATATATATATATATATATATATATATATATAAATATATATATATATATATATATCCCTATACAGGCTTAAAAGGGACTTAAAAAGACTTTAGGGTATAATACCTTACAAACTAATTAAAGAAAAGAGCTAAAGAGCAACTAAAGAGAATAATAGTTAAAGAGGAACAATGAAAAAAAAAAGAATAAAAACTCTTAAAATGAATTTCAGAAATTGAAAATAACATTATTTGAAGAAGCTAAAACAGTACTTTGTCGCTCAAAAAGCATATGGAACAAGTCCGTAGCTAAAAAAGGGACATTGCAAAAAAAAATAAAAAATAAATAAATAAATAAATAAATAAATAAATAAATAAAATAAAATAAAAGCAACCCTATGTGCTCACAAAGGCCATTACTTAAAAATGCTCAGTCGCTAAATGGCATTGAAAAAAAATCTGAAGACAGAAAAGGCTTGAAAAAGTGGCCCTTCGCGGCGACCGGGGCTTATTTTGGCTTCCGAACTTAACAAGCCCCGGCAGCTGGGCCCCCATGCGCACCTCGGGTCCTAAGTGGGTTGTAAATAGAAATATTACCCACGTTTGAAATATTACGGGAAGAGGTGGGGGCTAGAAAGAGAGAGAGAAAGAGAGAAAGAGAGAGAGAGAGAGAGAGAGAGAGAGAGAGAGAGAGAGAGAGAGAGAGAGAGAGAGAGAGAGAGAGAGAGAGAGAGAGAGAGAGAGAGAGAGAGAGAGAGAGAGAGAGAGAGAGAGAGAGAGAGAGTGTATATGTGTGTGTGTGTTTGTGTGTGTGTGTGTGTGTGTGTGTGTGTGTGTGTGTGTGTGTGTGCGTGTGTGCGTTCGTGTCTGTGTGTGTGTGTGTGTGTGTGTGTGTGTGTGTGTGTGTGTGTGTGTGTGTGTGTGTGTGTGTGTGTGTGTGTGTGTGTGTGAGAGAGAGAGAGAGAGAGAGAGAGTGAGAGAGAGAGAGAGAGAGAGAGAGAGAGAGAGAGAGAGAGAGAGAGAGAGAGAGAGAGAGGGAAGAAAGGGAGAGAGGATATACATTTACATATATATATATATATATATATATATATATATATAATAGATACATTATCGTGAACTCAAATATAAGTGGTCAAAGTGGTGAACCTAGGAATATTTCACACTCTCAATCACATATACAAAGCAATCCACTTTACAATATTAGATAAAATACTATTAACATGAAATTGTGATACCAAATAGAAAAATAAAAATATAACAAGTTTATATGGCTGTGATCATAAAACGTCATTAAGTAACACAAACGTAAAAACATCAGAACAAAGTCTAAGTACGCAAACGGAGAAGGTGGACGAAATATCCGCAATGGGGAACAAAAAGAGGAAAAAGTCTCAAGAACAAACAACTAAATTGCAATCAGACACATAAAATAACAACAATATAAGATAAAAAGAAGATAACAAAGAAAGAAAGAAAAGAAGAGAAAGAAAAGGAAGAAGACTAAAACTGAAAAAGAGGGGAGGGATAAAAGTCAGAGAAGGGGGAGTTAAAAAGGATGCATTGGGAGACCGCCTTTGAGAAAAGAGGTCGGACAAAAGCCACCTGGTGACCAAATGTCAGGTCGTACTGCGACTGAAAAAATGACCAGAGAAATTAGACTGCCTTACTCCTCGTTCCTAGATAAATAGAGGAGTAACGCAGTCTAACTCCTTTGATCTGTTTTCCAGTCTCAGTATGCCTCTGTACGACCTGACATTTGATTACCAGGTGGTTTTTTCCGACCTCTTTTCTCGAAGGCGGTCTCCCAATGCATCCTTTTCAACTACCCCTTCTCTGACTTTTATCCCTCCCCTCTTTTTCAGTTTTAGTTTTCTTCCTCTCCATTCTCTTCTTTTCTTTCTTTCTTTGTTATCTTCTTTTTATCTTATATTGTTGTTATTTCTTGTGTCTGATTGCAACTTAGTCTTTTGTTCTTGAGACCTTTTCCTCCTTTTGTTCCCTCTGCTTCTGTATGACCAGACATTTGATCACCAGGTGGCTTTTGTCCGACCTCCTTTCTCGAAGGCGGTCTCCCAGTGTATCCTTTTCAACTCCCCTTCCCTGAATTTTATCCCTCCCCATTCCTCAGTTTTAGTCTTCTTCCTTTTCTTTCTTTCTTTGTTATCTTCTTTGTATCTTATATTGTTGTTATTTGACGTGTCTGATTGCAATTTAGTCGCTTGTTCTTGGGACATTTTCCTCTTTTGTTCCCCATTGCGGATATTTGGTCCACCTTCTCCGTTTGCGTACTTGGATTTTGTTCTGGTGTTTTTACGTTTGTATTACATAAAGATGTTATTTTGTTACATTCATTTTATGATCACAGCCATATAAAGTTGTTATATTTTTGTTTCTACCTTTATTTCTATCTTATTTTTATTTTATATGGTGCCACTATTTCATGTTAATTGTATCTTATTTGATATTGTAAAGAGGGTTGCTTTGTATATGTGATTGAGAATGTGAACCTTTCCCAGGTTTACCACTTTGACCATTTATACTTGAGTTCACGATCTTGTATCCATTATACCACCTGAAGACGATTCCTGACGGGAATCGAAACTTCGGGCAAATAAACCCTTGAATTGAGATATGGATCCCAAACTGCAGATCTTCACCTTTTCAAATTGTCACAATGTCTCAATATATATATATATATATATATATATATATATATATATATATATATATATATATATATATATACTAAAGGCTTTTTCCTCTTACAAGGGAAGTAGCCAAAAAACAAAGGCATAGAAATCACTCCCCCCCATTCCATCCCCTACATACTCCACTCCCCTCTACCCTCTTCTCTCCCTCTTATCTTGACACCTCCTGTATGACGGGTCATCCCTGCATCCTGTTCACTGCTCTGGGTCAGAAGCGGTGTCGCAAGAAAGGCCGCTTCATTTAATCGGCGACCCTCTCTCTCCGTCCCCTCATACAGAAAAGGAGAAGACGGGGGAAAATCCATTCGGGCTGCGTCAATTTAGTTTTTATACATACTCCCTCACCCCCTATCTCCCACCCACTCCCCCTCATACATCACAGCATCATCTATACACAACAATATCATTCTCCATTCACCCTTATATTCTGTCCTCTCCCGTCCTTCTTCAACAGACATTCCTCTGTTTCCCAATACCCCTTTTACCCCATCCATCCATCTCATCCTAGGTCGCCCCTTCATGTTCACCCCTTCCACCTCTGTCTTCCACACATCTTTTACTAGTCTTTACAAAGGATTACAAAGGCGAAGCATGCCGACAGGAGACATTTTGTTCCATATCTAGGTCGGATGCGAAAAAGATAATGATAAATAAACGAATAAATAAAAAATATAATAATGTAAATAATAAATCAAATACATAAATAAATACATATGTATAGTTAAATGATAAACAAACAGGTAAATAGTAAATAGCAATAAATTGACATATAACTAATAAGAATCTAACTAATAAGAATAACTAATGAGAATCAAGCAAATAATAGTAAACAAACAGACAAATGATAGCAAAACAAATAATATAAAATAAATGATAATCATTACAGCATCTTGCTTAAGTGTATATCTAAATGATTTTTAAAGCTTCGAACTGAACTACATTGCACTGTCTCTGCAGGAAGTTTATTCCATTCATTAACTACACGGTTGGCGAAGTGGTTTCTACCCACTTCCAAATTAAATCTATTTCTGGACAGTTTGAGACCATTGTTTCTTGTCTGATTCTCATTCAGTGTAAAAATTTTGTCACTTTTGATGTTGTCAATTCCCTTTAGAATCTTAGACCTGTATCAAGCCACCTCTGAGTCTACGCTTTTTTAGGGAAAACAGATTCATATGTTTTAGTCGATTTTCGTATGATTTATTTTTAATACTTGGAATCAGTTTTGTGGCTCGCCGTTGTACTTTTTCCAATCTGTCAATGTCTTTAATGAGATTCGGTGACCTTACGGAAACAGCATATTCGAAGTGTGGACGAGCTAACGATTTATATAGCTTGTTAATGAGTGATGGACTTTTGAAGTCAAAAGATCGCGCAAACAGTCCTAGAATATTATTTGCTTTCTCAGATGGTGAAATACACTGCTTAGATGATTTGAGATCGTTACTGATAATTACACCGAGATCTTTTTCACTATCCACTTTTGTTAACGAATTTCCAAATAACTGTAAGCTAAAGCTCCTGACGTAGTCCTATGAACTGAGCTTTATTGAAAGTGAGTATTTTAGAAACACAAGTATCTATTCTAAAATTTTAGTAGTTTGAATCTAACTAATTTGTGATCGCTATTTGCAGCAGTTTCACCGACTTCTACATAAGTTGTCATGCTTTCGCAGCTAGTGATCAATAAATCCATTAAGTTTCCATGTCTTGTGGGGTCTTTTACATGCTGAACTAAGTAATTGTCACCGAGAAAATCAATCAAGCGACTACCTATATGGCCTTTTTCAAGAGTCATCCAATCAATGTCAGTAAAATTTAAATCACCCATTATCAATAAGTCCCGGTTGCAGAAACTAGACAATTTGTTTGGGTTAATTCTACCTACAAACTATCATATGCATCCTGTTTCACTTTCTCTAAAACACAAGCATGGGAATTGTTTTTAACGTACAACAGAACACCCCTACCTTTCTTGTGGTTTCTATCCTGATGAAAGCGTTTAAATCCCGCAATATCAAATTCAGCTTCAAACTCTTTACCATTTAACCATGTCTCGGTTATTCCTATCATATCAAGATTTTCACCTCTGACATACGCCTGTATTTCTTGAAATTTGTTCCTAATACTACGAGCATTAAAGAACATGGTTTTAAGAACCTCGTGATTATTTCTTTTTGACACGTTTTGAGTTTCAATACCATGCCTTACATTATAATTTTGTTTGTTATTGACACCTTGCTCTATATTGATATTTGGTCCTTCATTTACATTCAGTGCCTCATGGACATTTGCCCCATCATGGACATCTGGTCGCTCACGGTCATCCGATCTCTTTTGTACACTTTAATCCCCTACATCACCTAAAATTATATTTTGTCCTATAGTGACATTATATCCTACCGTGACATTTTTTCCTCCACTATCATTACATCCCATCGTGATCTTTTGTCCTCCACTGTCATTACATCCCATCGTGATATCTTGTCCTTCATTGACATTCTGTCCGGCATCCCTTCCTAAAATATATATTCTCTCTTGCACTGACATTATATCCTACCATGATATTTTGTCCTCCACTATCATTACATTCCATCGTGATGTTTTGTCCTCCACTATCATTACATCCCCTCATGATCTTTTGTCCTCCACTGTCATTACATCCCATCGTGATATTTTGTCCTTTGACATTACATCCTAATATAATGTTTCGTCCTCTACCGACATTACATCCTAATATTATATTTTGTCCTATACTGGCATATTGTTCTACATTATTGCTATGCTCTATTCTGTTTTCCCCAGTACACTCTATTTCCCCTTCCCTTTGGGTTTCTACCCCAAAAAAGGAACTAGTTCATTACAAACTCCCACAATGAGGTTTGTAAGAACATCTTTGCCTCTGTGGGTAAGGTGGATCCCATCAGAAGCGTAAAGGTCATGACGCCTAGAAGAGAGATACCAAGGATCAAGAAAGTGGTATCCTAGTTGCGTGCACCCTCTCATTGATCCCTATGGCTCTACTGTTCCAACACGAGCCTGTGTAGATCCTCGGGAGGACCCCACAGACTACGTGACGGCTGCCAAGTTCCTTCATCTCCCGAAGGAAGACCTTGTAATTCCGAACAAGTTCCTCTGATCTCACCCTACCTACATCATTACTTCCCGTATGAACAATCGTAACCGTGTTTGTCCGTTTTTGCTCCCTGATGGTCTGGTTACAATCGGCGATCCCACGGGTCGGTTGACATACAAGCTTGTAACGTCGTTTAATCTTCCGCTGCAGGATGTTGTCATAGCTTCGCACTATGGAGTCCCCCACGGCCAAGAACTCCTGATTTTCAGCCACTTCATCCTCTAGCAGAGCAAAACGATTGGCTAGAGCCAGCGGTTGCTCCGCAGGGCACCCGCATACCAAACGCGGGCTCGACAAACGGGACCCTACGGAGCGCAACTCGCTCACGGCAGTGACAGAGGGGGAAGAAGTGGAACGCTCTTTGGGTTGTGGGGAGGATTCACTCTTCTCACAGAGCGCACTCCTGAGAAGACAAATTTCCTTCTCACACATCCTGAGACGATCCTCCAGGCTCACACAACCTTCAAAAGCCATTTCGATCCTCCTTCAGCAATAAAAACGTCAAAGAGAAGATATAAATCAACAAAAGAAACCAAAGCGGTCTCTAAATAAACTAAATACATGAAGCTTACTCTGCTTACCTTATACTATTACTCCTACTTTTGAAGTACAATAGCAGAATACTGTTTTGATTCTAAATTTATAGGTCACTACACTTTATCTAATATATGTAACTGTATAGCGCTATACGTATATGTTAGCTCCACTGCCACTAACACTTAGTCACTTATGTTATTCATCTGTAGGCATCATGCCTCTTCTTTCTCTTAAGTATGTTTCCACCAAAGCTTCGGTCACCAGTTATTAAAGTTTCTTGATGGGGTGAATCAAAACGGAGATATAGTTTTCTTATTTTCTTTTCTTCTGAGTAATTACACTTGTTTTTTTCCATCTACACCAAGGAACTCCCGCTTGGAATCCTTGTACATCCACCAAGCCAAGTCTACTCCGACATCACTATTTAATTCATCCAATAACTTTGAACGTTACAAATAAGTGCCACCCTTTAAGGGCGTGACTTTACCTCCATGCACCAATAATTTCTCTCCTCCTCCACCCTTTTCTCCAATCAGAAAGACTGTTATACTGTCTCAAGCAATAATGTTTACGCAAGCAATTCTGTCGCAAGCGGAACGTGGCTTAAAATGTTAACATTTCGTCATATCAGCACTATTGATGCCCTAACCTATGTTTACAAAACACCAGACGGCAAGCGAGAATATGCAACTCTGCACTTCCTATCGGCCATTGTTTCAAAACATCCAAGTAATAAAATTTACATTCCTTTCCACCTACCCCTCTATCTACCTAAATGTCTACCTCTATCTACCGGCCTCTTATATATACAATTACAAAAACACAACACAATCACTTGTCACTATACGGAGATATAAATTTCACAGGTATTCGCTGGCTGGTGTCTCTGCAGAAAACGAGCTCTCTAACTGAGGTCACGAAGCAGACTGAGCTGAGGTCACGAAAGCCTACTTCTACAACCTTCTTTGCTTCCTCATCCCACTACTCACTACCCTTCCTTCTATTTCCTCCCGTCCTCCTTATTCCACACACCATCTTTGCACAGCTAATGACTCCCTCCTTGAACCATCCATATTCCTCTTCTACTCCTAATTCTACTCTATTCTTCACTCCCTCTCACTCCTCTCTCAGCTTCTTCTTATACTCCTTCTCCTTTCCTTTCTCATTTAAGCAGTTCACTCTAAGTACCTCTCTACCTCCTGCCCTTTTCCTCTTTCTCCACCTATCCTCCCCTCTCAACTTACCTTCCTTCAAAAATTATCTGATATTCCCCCAGTCTCTCCCCTTAACTCTTCCTACTATACTCCTGCTTACCACTATATAGTCCATTAACGCTCTATCTACTACCCTTCCATCCACCACCCTCTCCCATGCGTACTTCTGCTTGACTTTCTTCCTAAACACTGTATTTGCTATCATCAACTCTCTTTCGAGACACATGTCCACCATCAACTCTCCACTATGATTTTTTCCTGGAACTCCAAACTTCCCAATCACTCTGTCTATTGTTTTTCTCTACCCTAGCATTAAGGTCTCCTAATACAACTACATTGACATTTCTCCCTAATCCCTCTATGCGCTCATTTAAACCTATAAAAAAAAAAAACTCCCTCTCCTCCACACTCTTCTCACTCCCAGGGTCATATGCATTTACAAAAACCCACATTTTCCTTCCCAGCTTCACCTTAATCCACATTAACCTTGAAGAAACCTCCTTCCACTCCACTGCAAGCTTATCTATCTCTTCACTTACTAGTATAGCCACCCCTTCTCTCCCTCGTCCTCTCTTCACTCCTAAGAACCTCCCAACTACACTCCCAAACTCACACTCTCACAAACATACTGCCTATCTCTTCCCATTTACTCTCATCTATACCATGTCCACGCACATTAAAAGACTCAAACCTCAGGTTACTGGTTGGAAAACTCCTAGACCCTCGTATGCCTTTACTTTTTTTTCTTCTTCTTTTTTTTCTTTTTAGGAATATCCCTTTTAGGGCTATAGGTAGTAGGGTTTCTAGTCCTATCCCCGTCCCATTTTTTGTCGCCTCGTACGACTCAAGTGGAAAGACTTGGTAGCAGCATTCTTTTCCCCATCACAGGGTTAGAGAGAGAGAGAGAGAGAGAGAGAGAGAGAGAGAGAGAGAGAGAGAGAGAGAGAGAGAGAGAGAGAGAGAGAGAGAGAGAGAGAGAGAGAGAGAGAGAGAGAGAGAGAGAGAGAGAGAGAGAGAGAAAAGGAAATGAATATTCAGAGAAAAAGTGCAGGACAGTAACAAGGGGTGGGGGGCAGCAAAACGGAGGGAAAGTCGCAGTATAATAGCAGTGTCATCCTTTCCCTATGAACAGATACAAAGGATTACAAAGGCGGAGCATGCCGACAGGAGACCTTTTGGTCCATATCTAGGTTGGATACGAAAAATATAGTAATGATGAATAAATGAACAAATAAAAATACAATGATGTAAATGATAACAAATAAGATACGTAAATAAATACATAGCTATTGTTAAATAATAAAGAAACAGGTAAATAGTAAATAATAATAAATTGACATATAACTAATAATAAACGAGAATAAAAAAAATAATAATAGAGACAAATGATAACAAAACAAATAATATAAAATAAATAATAATCATTACAGCATCTTGCTTAGGTGCTTATCTAAATGATTCTTAAACCTTCGAACTGAACTACATTGTACTTACTCTGCAGGAAGTTTATTCCATTCATTAACTACACGGTTGGCGAAGTTGTTTCTACCCACTTCCAAACTAAATCTATTTCCAGACATTTTGAGACCATCATTTCTTGTCTGATTCTCATTCAATGTGAAGATTTTGTTACTTTTGATGTTGTCAATTCTCTTTAGAATCTTAAAGACCTGTATCAAGTCACCTGAGTCTACGCTTTTTTAGGGAAAACAGATTCATATGTTTTAGTCGATTTTCGTATGATTTATTTATGTTATTTGGAATCAGTTTTGTGGCTCGCTGTTGTACTTTTTCCAATCTGTCAATGTCTTTAATGAGGTTCGGTGACCATACGGAAACAGCATATTCCAAATGTGGACGAACTAACGATATATATAGCTAGTTAATGAGAGATGGAATTTTGAAGTCAAAAGATCGTGCAATCAGTCCTAGAATATTATTTGTTTTCTTAAAGGCTGAAATACACTGATTGGATGATTTGAGATCATTGCTGATAATGACGCCGAGATCCTCTTCACTATCCACTTGTGTTAACGAATTTCAAAATAATTTGTAATCGTACTTACTGTTATTTTTACCTATGTGCATTGCTAATTTCATTAGCCACTTTTGAGACCATTGCTGTAATTTCTCTAAATCTTCTTGAATATCTAATTGACTTAAGTGAT
>NC_134781.1:32207553-32215053 GCF_046742065.1 Oratosquilla oratoria | reverse complement strand
GGGGGGGAGTAATAAGAGGAGGAGTCGGAAGTAGAGGAAGCATAGGAGGAGCAGGAAGAGTAGAAGTAAGAAAAGGAGGAGGAGGAGGAATAAGAGGAGTAGGAGGAGGAAGAGGAGAAGTAAGAGTAAGAGGAGAAGGAGGAGGAGGAGTAAGATAAGTAGGAGGAGTAGGAGGAGGAAGAGGAGTAGGAGTAGGAAGAGGAGGAGGCGGAAAAGGAGAAGAAACAAGAGGAGGAAGAAGAAGAAGAAGAGGAGGAGGAGGAGGAGGAGGAGGAGGAGGAGGAGGAGGAGGAAGAGGAGTAGTAGACGAGTAGGAGAAGGAGGAGGAGGAGGAGCAGGAGGAAGAGACTAGTAGGAGTAGGAGTAGGAGTAGGAGTAGGAGTAGGAGTAGGAGTAGGAGGAGGAAGAGGAAGAAGAGTAGGAAGAGGAAGAGGAGTAGGAGGAGGAAGATGAGGAGGAAGAAAAGGAGGAGAAATAAGAAGAGGAAGGAAAGAAGGAGGAAGAGAATATTGGAGAGGAAGAGAGAAGAGAAATACGGCGACGACGAAGAATCCACTTTCCGGAGAGACCTCAGGCCAGGTTTCTCTTCAGCGCCTTGTCAACTTCATTCCTCGTCTTCCTCCTCCTCTTCCTCCTCCTCCTCCTCCTCTCTTTCCTTCGGTTTAATGTCCTCCTCCTCCTCCTCCTCCTCCTCTTCCTCTTCCTCCTTCCACTCCCCCTCTTCCTCCTTCTCCTCCTTGTCCTACTCTTCCTCTCTTTCCTTTGGAATAATTTCCTTCTCGCTCCTCCTCCTCCTCCTCCTTCCTTCCTTTCACCTTAACGTCCTTCTCGCTCCTCTTCCTCCTCCTCCTCATCGTCATCATCTCCTCTCCTTTTCTTCCTTCCCTTCCTCATATTCCTCCTCTTCTTCCCTCTCCTCGTCATCTTGCTCCCCCTACTCCTCCTCCTCCTCTCCTTTATCCCAACTCCTCCTCATCTTTCTCTTCTTCTTCTTCTTCTTCTTCTTCCTCCTCCTCCTCCCGGAGGTCTCATCGACTCCAGGCTAGATTACCTCCCCTTGTTTACCCGAGGCGTCGTCGTCATCGTCGGCGGCCAACCTTCTTCCCGACTTAAAACCCCCAAACCGTCGACTTGAATATTCTTAGCATTCACATCGTCGACTTGACTACAGCGACCCTCCCCCAACCTCCCACTCCCTCCAGGTATTATGATTCAGAAGGAATATGAGAAGACGGAGGAGGAGGGAGGAGTAGGAGGAGGAGGGGGAGGAGAAGGAGGAGGAGGAGGAGTAGAAGAAGGAAGAGGAGGGAGGAGTAAGAGTAGGAACAGGAGGAGGAGGAGGAGGAGTAGGGTGAGTAGGAGGGAGAAGAAGTAGAAGGAAGAGGAGGGAGGAGTAGGAGGAGAAGGAGGAGTAGGGTGAGTAGGAGGGAGAAGAAGTAAAGGAGGAGGAGGGAGGAGTAGGAGGAGGAGGAAGAATAGGAGGAGGAAGAGGAATAGGATGAGTAGGAGGAAGGATAAGGAGGAAGGAGAAGAAGGAAGAGGAGTAGGAGGAGGAGGAGGAGGAGGAGGGAGGAGTAGGAGGAGGAGGAGGAGGGAGGAGTAGGAGGAGGAGGAGGAGGGAGGAGTAGGAGGAGGAGGGAGGAGGAAGAGGAGGAGGAGGAGGAAGGAGTAGGAGGAGGAGAAATAGGAGGAGGAAGAGGAGTAGGATGATTAGGAGGAAGGAAGAGGAGGAAGAGGAGTAGGGGGAGCAGGATGAGGCGTGAAGAACCTTCAGAAAGGATTTCTTAAGAATTAACACCTTAACGCGGTGAGGTTAAATTCAAGGGATTTTGTTCAGGGTGTGGGGGAGAGGGGAAAGGGGTTTAGGTCGATCTAGACCGGCTTTGCTTCCCTTCCAGCTAATCAAAATCGCCTGGAGTCAAGAGAAGCTTCCAGCACAGGGAGCCTCCGTTTTGGAACAGAAGCTTAAATGTAGATTTGTAAGCGTTAAGCTTAGCGCCAAGCAAACTACTTTCGGGTCACACACCGGACAGAGGCTGTCACAGCCAGACGGATTCATTCAGGTCATGTACAGACCCAACGAACTTGATGTTCTTGTTCTCTGTAGGTGTTATTTGGCCCAGCAAAAATAAACAAATGACAATAATAATGATAGTGAATGAATAATGAAAAAGTAAAAACCTATTCGGGAGGGGAAGGTGAAGGGAGAGAGGGGAAAACGGGAAGAGGAGTCGTGGAGAGAGAGGGGAAGGGAGAGGTGGAGAGAGAGTGGGAAGGGAGAAGGGAGAGTGAGATGGGGTGGAGGGGAGAGGGGGAAGGGGAAGGGGAAGGGGAGAGGGGGAAGAGGGAAGGGGGAAGGGGGAGGGGGTAAGGGGAGTTGGGAAGTGGGAAGGGGTAAGAAGAAGGGGTAAGGGGGGAAGGAGAGAAGGGGAGAGAGTAGAGGGGGGGAAGGGGGAAGAATAAATGACCTTTGCCGAGAGAAACAGCGGGTTTTCATATTTCCCTCTAAACAGTATCTTTATAGCTGTAAGGCTAATTGTAAACGAGGAAGATTAAGAGAGAGAGAGAGAGAGAGAGAGAGAGAGAGAGAGAGAGAGAGAGAGAGAGAGAGAGAGAGAGAGAGAGAGAGAGAGAGAGAGAGAGAGAGAGAGAGAGAGAGAGAGAGAGAGAGAGAGAGAGAGAGAGAGAGAGAGAGAGAGAGAGATGTATACTACATACATATACATCATATATGAAATAGGCATAACTACACAAATCAACATACGCATGTAGAATCCCAATGAGGTACTCTTAAACCCAGTAACGCATTCTAAGAAAGAAATAAAAAAGAAAGAAAGAATAAGGAAAGAAAAAAAAAGAGAAAAGAAAGAAAAAAGGTGAACGGAATCTCCTTTATTTGTCCAAAATGGATGTGTCCACCGAGATGAATGGGAGGAGAAAGACAAAGAAAGAAAAAAAAAAAGAAAGAAAGAAAGAAAGAAAATGGGCCAGACAGCCTGTGTATACCCATCCATAACGAAGAAAACGTATTCAATAGACACGTGGTTGCGGGTAGGTTGCTATTGACACTTCATGGCACACTTAGGTCCGTGCCACGTGCCATATTTTTCCAGACCCAGATGCCACGTGCCACGCAACCCTTGCCATTTGCCACATTTTTTCGTGCCACGTGCTACATCTTACGTGCCACATAGTCCGTACCACGTGCCACATATTCGGTACCACGTGCCACACCTCTTCCGTGCCACATGCCACATATTCCGTGCCACGTTCTCCATGCCACGTGTCACCTATCCCGTGCCACGTGCTATGTCTAGTATGCCTGACGCCAGGCGATTTCATTCGTCAGGGCTGCGTGCTGAGGGCACATGACAGTATACAGTACAATACAACACAATACAATGCAATACAACATAACAGAATATAATCAATGCAATGATAAGCAATACATTACAATGTAATGCAACACAAACAATACAATGTAATACAATAAAACACAACACAATACAATGCAATACAACACAAGACAAAACAATACAGTACAATGCAATGCAAAACAATACAACACAAGCCAAAACAATACAATACAATGCAACAGAACACAATACAATGCAATGCAACACAAGACAAAATAAAACATTACATTACAATATAATGCAATACAACAAAACACAATACAACACAAGCCAAAACAATACAATACAGTACAATACAATACAATACAATACAATACAATACAATACAATACAATACAATACAATACAATACAATACAATACAATACAATACAGTACAATACAATACAATACAATGCAATACAATACAATACAATACAATACAATACAATACAATACAATACAATACAATATAATACAATACAATGCACTACAATGCAATACAGCAAAACACAATACAATGCAGTACAACACAAGCCAATACAATACAATACAATACAATACAATACAATATAATGCAATACAATACAATACAATATAATGCAATACAATACAATAAAATACAATACAATACATGTAGTACATGCAATACACCTTCATTTTATTTTTGCTGTCGTCAGGTGATTTTATTCAGTCGAAGAGGGTCCGTGAGGGGGTAGAGGGAGGTGGAGTCTTGATCCACGCTAGGATGAGTTTGTTCTTCAATTGAACAATCATTTGGTGTTCATGTGAACAAAGTCTTTGATGGGCTTCAACCGTGTCAGTAGATTCATTCGTTTACACACACACACGCACGCACACACACACGCACGCGCACACACACACACACACACACACACACACACACACACACACACACACACACACACACACACACACACACACACACACACACACACACACACACACACACACACACACACACACACTTAGACACTCACATGTGTACACGCACTCTTTCACTGTAGCCATCGACAGTATTGTAAATCGATTAAGCAAATAAGCAAACAAATAAATAAAAAAGTAAAGTAAAATAAAATCCAATAAAAGATAAATAAATAAACAAATAGAATAAGTAAACTAAAACTAATAAATAAAAAATAAGTACATAAATAGATATTTGAGTAAACAAGTAGAAAAAAAAAACATTTTGAAAAAAAAAAAAAATAGAATCAGAAGGCCCTCACCTATTTTCTTCAAACTTGGGGACTCTCTTCTCCCCTAACTCTAATTCCCCTCCCCTCCCCTTTTTCCAACCCCCTCTCTTCCCTTTCCCCTAACCATTTCATCCTTCTTCCAACCTCCTCCCTTCTCCCTCAACCCTATCCTTCTTCCCCCAACCCCCTCCTCTCCTTCCCTCAACCCCCTCGCCTCTCCTTCCCCGAACCCCTTCCCTCTCCTTCCCCCAACCCCTTCCCTCTTCTTCCCCCAACCCCTCCCCTCTCCTTCCCCCAATCCCTTTCCTCTCCTTCCCCCAACCCCTCCCCCTCTCCTTCCCCGAACCCCTCCCCTCTCCTTCCCCCAACCTTCTCCCTCTTCTTACCCCAACCCCTCCCCTCTCCTTCCCCCAATTCCTTTCCTCTCCTTCCCCCAACCCCTCCCCTCTCCTTCCCCCAACCCCTCCCCTCTCCTTCCCCCAACCCCTCCTCTCTCCTTCCCCCCTCTTCCCCCCCCTCCCGTGTCCCCAAAGGGCTGATCCGTCCTGATGAGGCCCCAGCTTGTTGCCGGGGGAGGGAGGGCAAGGGGGTGACCCGTCCCTTTCATAAAGGGGGCCTTGAGGGGCCCCTGATCCCTTGTACCACGTGACCCCTACAACACAGACGCAAACTTTGTAGTCTTGATGAAGTCCACTACCAAGTCTGCCACCAGGTGATTTTATTCATCACGTGAGGAAAAAATCCCCGACACCTCAATTAATGGGGTAACAGACATGGGCTCTTTTTCCTTCAACTTCCATTTGAACGAATAGAATATGACTCCGCTTACAGAAACCTAGACCTCTCTAAGAATATTTCAACAGTATGTCTAACATTCGTCTAGATATAGAATCTCTTAGTTCATCATTCCGCTTAGCTATTTATGACGGAAAGCTAGTTTGATATTTGGAGATTTGAAAAATTAAATATTGTAACCGAAGTTGTTTTTGCTCAAACTTTCAACAGCGTGGAAGAAGCCCATTGTGATATCCCCTTTACACTCTCTGGACAGACGTATAGAGTGCGGGGCGATTTAATCAAGGTGTTCAAATGGGTCATGGGCTTTAACAAGAGTGAGGCAGGCAAGGTCATCATATTAAGACAACAGGGCAGGACTTGTAGCATTGGACCTAAATTAGGCAAATTTAGGTTTACGAAGGAAATGGGAAAGAACTGGTTTACCAATAGAGTGGTTAACGAATGGGATAGGTTTAGTAATCCTTCCCCGAACCCCTCCCTCTCCCTCCCCAACCCCTCCCCTCTCCTTCCCTCAACCCCTCAACCCCATCCCTCTCCTTCCCCCAACTCCTCCCCTCTCCTTTCCCCAACCCCTCCCCTCTCCTTCCCCCAATCCCTTTCCTCTCCTTCCCCCAACCCCTCCCCTCTCCTTTCCCCAACACCTCCCCTCTCCTTCCCCAACCCCTCCCCTCTCCTTTCCTCAACACCTTCTCTCTCCTACCCCCAACCCCTCCCCTCTCCTTTCCCCAGCCCCTTCCCTCTCTTACCCCCAACCCCTCCCCTCTCCTTTCCCCAACCCCTCCCCTCTCCTTCCCCCAACCCCTCCCCTCTCCTTCCCCCAACCCCTCCTCTCTCCTTCCCCCAACCCTTCCCCTCTCCTTCCCCCAACCCCTTTCCTCTACTTCCCCCAACCCCTCCCCTCTCCTTCCTCCAACCCTTCCCCTCTCCTTCCCCAAAGGAGATGAGGGGGAAGGAGGAGGAAGGAGATGACGAGGAGAAGGATTAAGGAGAGGTGAATGAAGATGAAGAAGGGGAAAAGGAAGGGGAAGAGGAAGGGAAAGAGGAAGAGGGAGTGAAAGAGGAAAGGGAGAGAAAGGAGAAGAGGAAGAGGAACAGGAGAAAGAGAAACAGGAGAAGGAGGAGGAAGATGAAGAAGAGGAGGCCGAAGAATATGATGAGTAAGACGAAGAAGTGTAGGAAGAAGAGGAGGAGGAAGAGAGGAACAAGGAAAGGGAGGGAAAGGAATGGGAGAGGATGAGAATGGGGAAGGTGAGGATAAGGGGGAGGAGGTGAGGAGGAGGAGAGGAGGAAGAAGAAGAAGAGGAGAAGGGAGGAGAGGAGGAAGAAGAAGAAGAGGAGAGGGGAGGAGAGGAGGAAGAAGAGGAGGAGGAGGAAGGAGAGGAGGAGGAAGAAGAGGAGGAGAAAGAGCAACAAGTGGAGAATGAGGAACAGGTGGCGAAAGAAAAAAAAGAAGAAGATGAGAAAGAGGATGAAGAGAAGGAGGAAGAGGAGGAGATGGATGATGGTGAAGAAGAGAAGGAGGAGGAGGAGGAGGAGGAGGAGGAGGAGGAGGAGGAGGAGGAGGAGGAGGAGGAGGAGGAAGATTAGGAAAAGAAAGAGAAGGAGGAAGAGGAGTAGGATGAGGAGTAGGAGAAGGAGGAGAAGGAAGATGGGAAGAAAAAGGAGGAGGAGGAGGAAGATTAGGAGGAGAAAGAGGAGTAGGAGGAGGAGGAGAAGGAAGAGGAGAAAAAAGAGAAGGAGGAGGAGGAGGAGGAGGAGGAGGAGGAGGAGAAGAAAGAGAAGGAAGAGGAGGAGGAGTAAGATGATTAGGAGGGGGAGGAGGAGGAGGAGGAGGAAGAGTCAACACTGGCTACCTTCTCGGCACCTGAAGGTCTGAAGTCTTCTTTCATAATCCTGTGGACATTTTTCATTTGCTCTATATAATGAAGTCCCACAAGTATACTCTAGAACACTAGGAATAGGGCCCTAGGAATAGGATTCTAGGGCCGTGGTTCTAGGAGTTTATCCTGTGTCTAGGAATGTGGACGATGTAGGACATATTAGGATTAAAGTGTTAGGAATTTTATGAGAATTTCTAGATTCCAAGTGTGT
>NC_134781.1:32147553-32155053 GCF_046742065.1 Oratosquilla oratoria | reverse complement strand
CTTTTTCCTCTTCTTTTTCCTTCTCTTCTTCTTCTTCTTCCTCTTCTTGTTCTTCCATCTCTTCTTCTTTTTCTTCTTCTTCTTCTTTTTCTTCCTTTTCCTCTTGATCTTCTTGTTCTTCATCTCTCCTCTCCCCTCTTCCCCTCTTCTGCATCCCTCCTTCTCCGTTTTCCCCCTACCAATCTCTTGTTAATCTCTTCCTTCCCCCTTCTTTCTATTCCCATTTTCTTTTCTTGTCGTGGCGTCACTCTCCGTTTTCTTTAACTTGACCATTTGTTGTCCTCATCGTCCTTACTTTCTTCTTTTCCTCCTCTTCCTCTTAGTCTTCTTCTCGCCGACCTTTCCTCCTCCTCCTGCTCTTCCTCCTCCTCCATCTCCTCCCCTTTTTATTCTTATCTTTGTTCTGCTACTTCTTCTCCATTCTCTCCCTCCTCCTACTCCTCCTCCTTTTCTTCCTTCCCTCTTCTTTTACGTCACTTCCATAGCATATTTCCTCTCCTCCTCCTCTTCCTCCTGTTAATCCTTTTCTTCTTCTTTTCTGCCACTTTCTTTACATATATCTCCTCCTACTCTTTCTTTTTCATCTTTTCCTCCTCTTTCTCTTTTCCTTCTTCCTCCTTCACCTCTTCCTCTCCTCCTTCTCCTCCTCCCCCCATTCCCCTTTTTTCTACTCCTTTCTTCTTACTTCCTTTACCTTATATCTTCATTATCCTTTCATAATACGTGGTCAGAAAATTGATTTCAGTGATGAATTTTGTAAAAATAATAAAACTATGAGACGCAAAATAGACTGGAGTCGACTGTAGGCGGGCTTATGACGTCAAGTCGCGCTGTCTAACCCGATGACGTCATGTCTACTTTAAAGGTATATATATATATATATATATACATATATATATATATATATATATATACATATATATATATATATATATATATACATACATATATGTATATATATATATGTATATATATATGTATGTATATATATATGTATAATATATATATATTTCAAAAAGTTCTCATTTTCTAAAAAAAGCAAATTGTGACATATTGTCAATAGAGCGGTGGAGTCGTGTAAATCCGGCGGAATCCTGTTGATCCGATGGAGTCCTGTAGATCCGGTGAAATACTGTAGATCAGATGAAATCCCGTAGATACTGTGAAATCTAGTTGATCTGGTGGAGTCCTGTAGATCCGGTAGAGTCGTGTAGATTGCATTGTGAATAAAAATAAAGAAAATATTCTCGATTTAGGGCCTCACCCATCGCATGCAACATGTATGCAACCAGTTGCATTTGCAACTTGTTTTCATGCAACCTGTCGCATCAGGCGTTGCGATCATCCACTTCTTCATTTTCCGTTTTCTGTGAAGAAGAAAGGAGGTGAGGAACAACAGGAGGCGCTTAGCTAAAACCGCCACCTTTGCCCTAAGTGCTCGGACCACCAGGGCAGGGAGCAGTCACCAGGTGCGTAATAGGAAAAGAGATCGAAGAAAATGCTCCACTGAGGGATTTTTTTTAGAAGATTAAAAAAATACCCCATAATTATAATAAGCACATACTGTATATGTACTCCCTATGATTACTTTGAATAATATACAACCAAATACATAAACGTTTGAATAAACAGAAATATATAAGTAAGCGAAAAAATACCTAAGCAAATATCTTACATAGATAATATTCCGCAAATTTTCATAAAAGATGATGATGATTATTATCATTACTATTAGCATTATTAATATTATTATCATTATCAATATATATATACATATATATATATATATATACATACATATATATATATATATATATATATACATAAATATTATATTATATATATATATATACATATGTGCATACATATATATATATATATATATATATATATATATATATACATATATTACTTATTTACTTTCTTAGACAAAGCTTAGTTTGGTGTACAGAGCAGTTTATTATAAAATACTTAAATAAAAAAGTGATGTCTCTAATGTTTTAGACATTAATGTAGTTCATAACTTTTCAACGTGATTGTGTATACAGTCTGTGTAAAAAGTCTTGACCGACCATTTCCATTTCCATTTTGTTAGACCTCAGTTGCTGAATATTCATCATATATTTTTTCTAGAAAAAAATCAACTTTAACTTTAAGAGTAATCCTGATAAGAATATATAAGATAATCAACAAATAGAATTGTATTTATTGTAGAAACATCATCAAATAGTAACTTGTACATGAAATCAAAATTAAAAAAACAAATAAGATACAAAAAAAGATATAGATGAAATAGATAAATGCTTAAACAAATAAATACACAATTAAATAAATTAATGAATATATACAGATGCGATGAAATGAAAAAAATCTATATTTTCAAAGCAAGCCTTTACATAATGGCTCCAAACTTTTGCCCCACCCTATGAGGAAAGCGTCTATACATTCCCACTCACCCTGTTGCCGTCGGCTGTCCTATCCGTTCCTCTTCCTCTTTAACAAAAGAGAGTTCAGCTCTCTCAAGCACAAAAATCAGTTTTGCAAAACCTACCAACATCAGTTTTGCAAAATCTGCTTACAACATTTCTCAAAATCTGCCAATGATTCCCCATTGCCATCACCGCCGCCATATTGGATTGATTCGTCATTCATTTGTTTTGTTAAAACAAATGATGTCATAGGTCTTCTGTCCTCACACTCGGTAATCGTACTTTTTGTTTTAATTTTTTTCGCGTAAAACAATGTGCATGTTCATTGAAGAACATTTCATCATACAATTTCGTTGTAATCAAATTTTTGTTTTGTTCACACGTTACTCTGTTTAAATAAAACTCAACGAATAGCATACAATAAGAACATATGAATGGAGAAGACTATAAGAGACCATAAAACATACACTAGGCAGTTCCATGTCCATTACCACCTATCATCTCCATCCATAAAGTTATCTAACCTTCTATTTACACAACCGGTTATTTCAGGGGTCACCACATGGTTACTAAGTCTAATCTATTTGTTAACCACACTGTTGGTAAACCAGCTCTTGGCCATTTCCTTCTCATCAAAATGACTAGATTAATTGACTAAAGCTTCCGTTTATGTTCAAGGGTTCAGTTCTCTGACAGTTGTTAGTGTATCTGTCAACTAAGAGATGAAGAAACAATCAGTACTTACTTCCTACAATAAAAATATACTTAACCCAGGGAAGAGGCCAAACGCAGAGTATGGGAGTCCAATATATTTTACGTTTCGCCCAGCAGGGCTTCTTCAGAAATAACATCGATGAAAAACATTTTACTCCTTATATAGCCCGAGCCTTGCGGGGAGAAACAAACATTAAAATGGTGTACTCACAATTTGCGCAAATTGCTTGTTACTTGTAATTAAAATTGCCAATGGTTTGTTAGTTGTAAAAAAATCCACTATTCTGATTTATATTTTCTATGAGGGATATAAACGCCGATTCTAAACATCTACGTTTCATTGTATGGTTTTCATATTTTATAATCTTGGAATTATTCCAATCAGCATTGTGGCCGGTATCGAATCTATGTTTAACAATGGCAATTGCTGGGCGAAACGTAAAATATATTGGACTCCCATACTCTGTGTTTGGCCTCTTCCCTACAGAGCTGTTGCAGTCATTGCTGCCTTTACTCATACTTAACCCATTCAACTCCGATGACAAGATGTCTTGTCATTTGGTCAAATAAAACAAAAAATCATAAAACACCAAAATGTTTGATCAAACACCAGAAAAATATGACGTCAATCCTCGCTTCGCTCGCAGCGAAGCGAGGACTGACGTCATATTTTTCTGGTGTTTGATCAAACATTTTGGTGTTTTATGATTTTTTGTTTTATTTGACCAAATGACAAGACATCTTGTCATCGGAGTTTAATGGGTTAATCATTAGTATCATATGAAGCGGTGGCCTTGCTGCGGATGTGCTGTGTCTTGGTGCATTGCTTCTGACCCTGGGCAATGGGCGAGATGCAGGGATGGATGACTCGTTATCCAGGAGGAGTCATTGAAAAGAGGGAAAGAAGGAGGGGTGATGGATGGGAGTGGAGTGGGTGGGGATGAAATGGGTGGGAATGGAATTCTGCCTTTTGATTTTGGCTACATCTTTTGTAAGGGGGAAAAAGCTCGCTGGCCAAGCGGGTTAGAGCGTCGCTACTTGCGGTGGAGGTCCAGATGACGGCAGTTCGAACCCTGCCGCCAGCGAGTTGGACCAAGGGCATGATTCATTATATTTCATGATACAAAATCCTCTGTAAGGGGCACCGTCCTAGGCTCCTGATAGGGGGAGTTCACGACGTTAAACCAAATCATCATTATTATGATAAAAAACATGAATATGTAAATCTGTAGCCTTCAATGTCCATGCAATAGGACCACCATGGAGCTTCTGTACGAGTACATCATAACTGTGATTCCATTAACTTGATAAGATACCAAGAATAAAGTGACGAAATACTGCAAAGAATGACACACTAGGACACAACTAAGGTACCACAAATGTCGGGTTGTTTTACGATCCTGTAAGAGTGGCATTTATATCTAATATTTAGAGTATAAGCGACCTTACGAGGTTGTAAGAGGCTCCTAAATGTACGACCTAGAGATATACGGTTCCTCTAACTTACTAGAAAGCGACATCAACCAATAACATCCTTATAATTGTAGACAACTGTGTAGAAACACAAAAACAGTTGTAGACATGTAAAACGCGTGTAAACATAAGCAAGCAGGAAATATAAACAAGGTATTTGGTGTAAAAACAGACCAGAGGAACTCTTCATCCATAAATAAACACATTAAAATATAAAGGAAAAGAGAGGGGAGGAGAGGGGGAGAAAGGAGAGGGGGTGAAAGGAGGGAGTAGAGGGGAGAGGAGACGGGGATGAAGGAAATGGGGAAACGGGAGAGAAAGGAGAAAAAAACAAACAAACAAAGACAAACACTGGGAGGGATTGAAGTAGTAAGTGCAAGAGAGAAAGAGGGAGGAAAGAGAGAGCGAGAGATAGATAGACAGATAGATAGAATACATGGATAGATAGATAGATAGATAGATAGATAGATAGATAGATAGATAGATAGATAGATAGATAGATAGATAGATAGATAGATAGATAGGTAGATAGATAGATAGATAGATAGATAGATAGATAGATAGATAGATAGATAGATAGGTAGATAGATAGATAGATAGATAGATAGATAGATAGATAGATAGATAGATAGAGAGAGAGAGAGAGAGAGAGAGAGAGAGAGAGAGAGAGAGAGAGAGAGTGTGTGTGTGTGTGTGGAGGGAAAGAGAAACCACACCCTTTCTTGCACACATGTACATACAAATGCGCACACAGACACACTTGTGTACAAAAAGACCAGTGCGAGTAAGATTGGCAAATACTGACAAAAAATCCCAGAGGATACACTATATAGGAACAAAGCCTTTAATCCTGGTAGGACAAATACCACTAACAAATACCAATATGAATAGAAAAACACACAAACACGTGCACCCACTCACTGTATATACAGATCCCAATCTGGCCGTACAGTCTGTCAGCATTGTAAAAGTGCTTAGCGCACACGCACACACACACACACACACACACACACACACACACACACACACACACACACACACACACACACACACACACACACACACACACACACACACACACACACACATACATAAACACACACACAAGCACACACACGCTCACACACACATTACCAATAGGCATTGGGAAAGACCAGCTTTCTAAAACAAGAGTAGTTAGCATTGAAGGTAACATGTGCAATTCAAACCTCTGCAAACAATAATGCCCTCCAGTTAATGCTCTTTGAAATATCCATTTCCAAATAATTTCCAATTCATACATATGTGCGTGTCTATACATGTGTGTGTGGTTGCGTGTGCGTGTGTGTGTGTGTGTGTGTGTGTGTGTGTGTGTGTGTGTGTGTGTGTGTGTGTGTGTGTGTGTGTGTGTGTGTGTGTGTGTGTGTGTGTGTGTGTGTGTGTGTGTGTGTGTGTGTGTGTGTGTGTGTGTGTGTGTGTGTGTGTGTGTGTGTGTGTGTGTGTGTGTGTGTGTGTGTGTGTGTACGTGCGTATGTGTGTGTGTGTTTGTTTCAGCCCTATTGCAGTAAAATTTTACTGTGTATAGTTTCATAAATACAAATATGATAAAGCCTTTCAGAGTCGTATTGGAAACTAACCTTTCAGAACAAATATAGGCATTTTATCCCAAGGGAAGGGGGGAAGGGAGGTGAAAAGGGAGGGGGGAGGTGAAGGGAGAGGGGAGAGGTGAAGGGGAGGGGAAAGTGAAGGGGAGGGGGGAGGTAAAGGGGAGGGGGAGATGGAGAAAGGGGGATGTGAAGGGGAGGGGGAGGGGGTGGTGAAGAGGGAGGTGGAGAAATAAAGGGGAAGGGAGGGGGAGGTGAAAGGGAGAGGTTAGGTGAAGAGGGAGGTGGGGAGGTGAAGGGGGAGGGGGTAGGTAAAGGTAAAAGTGGGGAGGTGAAGTGGTGAGGGAGGTGAAGGGGAGGTGGGGAGGTGAAGGGGAGGTGGGGTGAAGGGGGAAGTGGGGAGGTGGAGAGGATGGTGGGGAAGTGAAGGGGAAGTGATGGAGGAGGTGAAGGGAGAGGTGGGGAGGTGAAGGAAACGGGGAGGGGAAGGGGGAGGGAGAGGTAAAGGGGATGAAGGAAGGAGGTGAAGGGGAGAGAGGAAGGGGGAGGTGAAGGGGAGGAAGGAAGGGGGAGGTGAAGGGGGAGTGGAAAGGGGGAAGGTAGGGAGGTGAAGGGGAATGGGAGGGAATCCTTCTACCCCCCTAGAGGAGATTTTAGGGTTCCAGGGTGGGTGGTATGTGTATATGGAAATAACAATCCAAACATTCAAATTAATATTATTGAATTATTGATACTCCAACATAATCTACTGAAGATGATTTTCCTTTCATCATAGATTAGATCAACAAAACGAGGACTATTTTCATATTCTGTCTGTCTGTCTGTCATGCAAATGGTGGAGTGTCACAGGGTGCGCAAAAAGTTCTAGAGCAATTGGTATGTACAGTCATGCACAGAAGTCATGTAAACATAACTATATACTACGCCTCGCTTGTCTGCCGATAAAGCAATCAGACTACTCAGGGCAAAGGTGATTCTGGTGGAAGCAAAGCGCCTCCTGGGGTAGGTTACTCAGGTTTCATCAAACTTCTGCAACAACCCCTTCCTCCCCTAAAAGGGGCGGGGAGTAGTGGGGGGCTAGTTTTATTTTATAGCAGATGTTTGTGTTCCTCTTTTCGATTTTCTTTTTCTTTGCTCGGAATCAATCTGGAACAAACCAGAAAGAAAAAAGGTCATGGCGCGGCTCTCAGGTGGTCACGAGTTTTGGGTGGAGGTGGAGGTAGAGGTGGAGGTGGTGTTGTGGTGGTGGAGGTGGTAGTGTTGTTGGTGGTAATGGTAATAACAGTGGTGGTGGTGGTGTT
>NC_134781.1:32132553-32140053 GCF_046742065.1 Oratosquilla oratoria | reverse complement strand
CCCCGACAGTGACCACACCCGCCTAACCCCACCACTTACCCCGTGACCTCTGAGATCCCATTGTCTGATCCCTGACCATAGGCTTATATATATCTGTCATCCCCGATTTGTCACAAAGTTATATTGACGTAACCCAATACGCTATCTCTCTTGATAGCGTATTGGGTTACGTCAATGTAACTTTGTTACGGGTTAGCTGGGTTCGAATCCTTGGCTCGTCTACGTTTCAATTTTCAATTTATGCCTCCTACGAGCGATTCTCAGTCTCGTTTGCGATGGTACGGAAATGAAAGTGATATGTGCTTGAAAAAGGTATTAATAGATCACTGGGAAACATTCAGTATATATATATATATATATATATATGTATATATATATATATATATATATATATTTACATATATATGTATATATGTAAATATATACATATATAAATATATATATATATACATATATATATGTATATACATATATAACTATATATATACGATTCTGGGACTGATTGCGCGATCTTTTGATTTCAAAAGTCCATCACTCATTAACAAGCTATATAAATCGTTAGTTCGTCCACATTTAGAATATGCTGTTTCCGTATGGTCACCGAATCTCACTAAAGATATCGACAGACTGGATAAAGTACAACGGCGAGCCACAAAACTGATTCCAAATATTAAAAATAAATCATACGAAAATCGACTAAAGCACATGAATCTGTTTTCCCTAAAAAAGCGTAGACTCAGAGGTGACTTGATACAGGTCTTTAAGATTTTAAAGGGAATTGACAACATCAAAAGTGACAAAATTTTCACATTGAATGAGAATCAGACAAGAAACAATGGTCTCAAACTGTCCGGAAATAGATTCAATTTGGAAGTAGGTAGAAACAACTTTGCCAACCGTGTAGTTAATGAATGGAATAAACTTCCTGCACAGGTAGTGCAATGTAGTTCAGTTCGAAGCTTTAAGAATCATTTAGATAAATACCTAAGTAAGATGCTGTAATGATTATAATTTATGTTATATTATTTGTTTTTGTTTTGTTATCATTTGTCTGTCTGATTTTCATTTATCATTAGTTATATGTCAATTTATTATTTACTATTTACCTGTTTGTTTATTATTTTAACTATACCTATGCATTTATTTATGTATTTTATTTGTTATTTACATTATTATAGTTTTTATTTATTATTTTATTATTAATATGATTTTTTTTTTTGCATCCGACCTAGATATGGATCAAAAGGTCTCCTGTCGGCATGCTCCGCCTTTGTAATCCTTTGTATATACATATACATATATATATATATATATATATATACACACACACATATATATATATGTATACATATATATATATATATATATATATATATATATATATATATGTGTGTGTGTGTGTGTGTGTGTGTGTGTGTGTGTGTGTGTGTGTGTACTCGTACATATGTTGATATATATATATATATATATATATATATATATATATATGTATATATATGTACTCGTGTATATGTTGATATATATATATATACATATATATATATATATACATATATATATATATATACATATATATATATATATATATATATATATATATATATGTGTGTGTGTGTATATATATATACCTATTGTTTATCTTTATTTCAAAAGAAATATAAACTGCAGCCGTACTGTATAAAACAAATATATTCATACCAGGTAACAGAAATAATCATTCAAATAGATGTAGCCAATTAAAATTCTTCTGAGGGCGCCAGACATACGCATTGGCTTTAGGTGCGCCGTCCCCATCTCCTCTCTTCTCTCTTTCTTTATCTCTCTCTCTCTCTCTATCGATCTATCTATCTCTATCTCTCTCCTTCTCTCTCCCTCTCTTTCTCTCATTTTTTCTTTGTCTCCCCCTCCTTTATAAACATTTGCAATTCGCATTTTCAATGTCCCTTTTACATTTCATTTCCTATTTAGCTTTCCTAATACTTCCGTGTTGGGTGGTACTGTAACTTTCATTCTAGTAGTCGCCATGTCATTTTTATCGTATCTATGGCTCCCATCCTTGGTAGCAAAGGAGAAGATTCTGATCAATCTATTTACCTATCTATATATACTGTATATATATATATATATACATATATATATATATATATGTATGTATTCATATATACATACACATGAACACACACACATATATTTGAGTAACGTGGTAAGATATTTTCTTTATGGCATATTAAATTATATGCAACAGCAAATTGAGCTCTGATGAGTTTCCGATGATAATTTTCAAGTCTTCTGGAGATCTCTCTAGCATGGAGAGGTAAAGAAAAAAAACTAAGGTGCCAGTAGAAACAATGTAATAGGTGGAACAGGATACAAGACGTGCCGCTAATCGCAGTTAGCATTTTCAATTGTAACAAGTACAGAAAAAGGATGATTATAAGGCCAGAAAGTAAACACTGGGAAAGATCACAAAGAAGATGAACGTTACTCTGTCTAAAACTGGGAGAAAGCACTTTGAATACTGGGGAAGGATACGTGTGAGCACAAGGAAAGGATACATTTTGGTAAGTCGAAGGCCTGATACTTCCTGAAGGATGCATCGAAGGTGTTCACGTTCCTCAGAGTCGGTGGTTCTCACGAAGATGTTATCTGCGTAACAGCCGTACAACAGGGAGCGGCCAGAACGGTTGAAGACCTCTTTCTCCACCGAGCCCATGAAGAAATTGGCGAAGAGAACACCTAACAGGGAGCTCATAGCCACGCCGTCAATTTGTTGGTAAAGTTTCCCACGGGGGCAGCGGAAGGCTGCCTCTTGAGTATAAATCCTCAGAAGTTCTATTTTCAGTAGAGGTACTGGAAAAGACCGGTATACACGATCACAGATATAGTCGATGGTACGATGAACAGGAATGTTTGTGAAGAGGAACTCCACATCAAGGGACGCTATCACTCCTGCGGGAAGCTGTTCACACAATCCAGGAAATCACGAGAAGACTTTAAACAGTACTCTGTAGGGACAAAAGGCGTGAGGATGTCATTCAAAGTTTTAGCCAGGTGATGTGTAGGGGTGGGGATTTGGGAAATGATAGGGCGCAAAGGGTTGTCATCTTTATGTGTTTTAACGTTACCGTATATGTATCCGGGGCGGAAGTCACCAGTAATCTTCTGAAGATGCAGGTCACCACGCCGTGCGTTGACAGCATCAATGACTTTGTTCACCTTCCTGATGATGGAGAGGGTGGGGTCACGGGTGATCTGCTGGAATTTGGTGGGTGGTATCACACAGGATTGAGTCCAGTTCGGAGAGGTACTGATGGGAGGGGATGAGGACGAACATTGCGGCTTTGTCTACCCTTCTGATTGTTATGTCCGGATTGTTACGTAGGTTCTTGACGGCTTGGTAGTGTTGGGGTTTCAGGAGCCTGATATGAAAAGTTTCCTTGGAGCGGGAAGATTCAGCAATCAGTAGGGGTTGTAACTCCGGAGAAACAGAAGGCTTTCCATCGTCCGTTAATCGGTGAATTTGGTCGAGGAGGACCTTGATTTCTAAGCGCTTAGCGAGAGGGCGACAATAATGGTCACCTACAGTAATCATTTCCCAGTGGTCACAGTTCCCTCTTCCACTGTCCAAATGTATCCTTTCTAAGTGCTCACACATATCCTTCCCCAGTATACAAACGTGCTGTTTCCCAGTTTTAGACCAGAGTTACGGTCAACTTCTTTGTGATCTTTCCGTGTTTATTTTCTGGCTTTATAATCATCCACTTTCTGTACTTGTTCCAATTGAAAAAGCTAACTGCGATTAGCGAAATGTCTTGTATCCTGTTCCACCCATTAGATGCCTTCTATCGGCAACTTAGTTTTATCTTTACCTCTCCATGCTAGAGAGATCTTCAGAAGACTTGAAAACCTTCATCAGAAACACACACACACATATATTCATACGTACACACATATACATGCACACATACATATGTGTATCATTATGTGTGTGTGCATTTGTGTACGCAGATACCGTGATTCATGGGGGATGTATGTATGTATATGTGTATGTGTATACAGCTAATAACAAAAAACTTATCAGTTTACTTTATTATTGCCTTAAATCACAGAGGCTTTGCCATTGTCGTGATGGCAATATAGAAAAAAATATGGATGTAAATGGATGATTGACAAGCTACGGATTCAATTATTTCTTCCTTTGAAGTGGAATAACGCGAATGGAAAATTAAAAAGGAAACGTCAAGGGAAAATTAAAAGGGAAGCGTCAAGGGAAAATGGTAGATATATAGGTAAATGAACTGGCAAAGGAATGGGGGAAATAGGTAAATACATTTGAGCAGTTACACTTTTCGCCTTACACGAAAAGTACACAGAAATTACATTCAGTACAAAATAGACTCAAACCAAGGAATCGAGCGTGCGCGCGCACACACACACACACACACACACACACACACACACACACACACACACACACACACACACACACACACACACACACACACACACACACACACACACACACACACACACACACATACACACACGCACACACACACACACGCACACACACACACACACACACACACACACACACACACACACACACACACACACACACACACACACACACACACACACACACACACACGCACGCACAGATATACAAAAGAAAATAAATAAATAATAGGTACCTTGGTGTGACGTTATCTAAGAATCAATAATAAAAATTAATATTATATATTTACTCCCCGACCATGTCAATTATTTACTCTCATTGGTTAAAAGATAGTATATATTAGTCGAGTTGACGCCAGGCGAATTATATAATTTCTTTATTGATTTTATTTTAGGTAGGTGGTGTTATTCGAATCGGAATCATCCGCAAGGAGTATCTAACACACAAGCTTTCTAGCATATCCCATGTACTTTCGCAGGATATGAAACAAGTGACGTTATTCAGACAACAGGGTCACCCGCCCTAGTTCCTCGGTCTAAATAGAGAGACCAGACCCCGTTAGACTAGATGCTACAACAAAAAGAGGTATCTCGACCATATGGTGAAGTAGTGGGGGTAATCCATATTTGGCTGAATTGCTCTAGGTTGAAGCTGTGCCTTACTGCATGGCGTCTGACCGTCAGAGTGTGGCGTGTGCTTTTCTGAGTCGGCCTCCCCTTTGATAAGAGGGAAAAATGAAGCCATTGTATGTCATTCTTGTGCCGCGCAGTAGCCCAGTGAATACTGTCTTAACCCATTAAACTCCGATGACAAGATGTCTTGTCATTTGGTCAAATAAAACAAAAAATCATAAAACACCAAAATGTTTGATCAAACACCAGAAAAATATGACGTCAGTCCTCGCTTCGCTGCGAGCGAAGCGAGGACTGACGTCATATTTTTCTGGTGTTTGATCAAACATTTTGGTGTTTTATGATTTTTTGTTTTATTTGACCAAATGACAAGACATCTTGTCATCGGAGTTGAATGGGTTAAACTTATGAGTAGGTGGTCGTGAGTTCGAGCCCCGGAACCTGCTGCGGGCTTGCTGCCGCGTTGGTTCCCGGCAGTCCTGGACAAGCAGGGAGGCAAATCAACGTCGGTCTTAGAAAAACAGCGGCTTGCCGCAATTGACAGGGTTTTGCCTAACCATGAGTTTCTTATTTCCATCTTCGTGGGAGTGAGATAGTGGATATTTTTTTTAGTACGTCTCTTGTTCCTACGAGTGACAACCCATGTCTTATATATTATGTTACTTCACTGACGCTAGGCAATTTTATTCACGTACAAGAAAGCTCTCGGTGCCGTCAGCTGGGGCCGGAGTGCATGGGCGTGTCCCGGCTCCCGGCTCCGACCGCGTCGTCAAAGACTTCGTCATTAGTTGAAGCAAACGTAGCGGAAATTGGTTACAAGACGAACTCTTGTGTCGAGTGGCAGGTTGGTTTCCAGGATGACGGGTTCCTTTGAGTTTCTTCATTTTTCTTTGTTTTCTACCAACTCGTTTGTCTTTCTTTTTATAGTTACAGTATTATTATTTCGTTTTATTTATCTTTTATTTTCTGCTTGTTTGTTTGTCTTTGCTTTCTATTGTTATTTCGTTTTATTAACTTTATATTTCATATATTTACTTTTATGTGTTTATCTAATTGATTTATTAGTTGCAATAGGCTGCGTATTATGATGAAAAAGGAGAATGAGAGGACAAAAAAAGAGAGACGAAATGGGAAAGAGAGAGGGGAAGGGGAAGAGGAAAGGGAAGAAGAAGGGAAGGGGGAAGGGGATAGGCAGAAGGAGGAGAAATGGGATGAGGAAGAAAAATGGGGATGAGGGATAGGAGGAAGAGAAATGGGATGAGGAAGAAGAATGGGGATGAGGAGATAGGAGGAGGAAGAGGAATAGAAGGTATAGGAGGAGAAGGAGGAATAGGAGGAGGAGGGGAGGAAGATAGGTAGGAGGAGGAGGAGGAGGAGGAGGAGGAGGATAGGCATGAGGACAAAGAGGGGGAGGAGAGAATGATAAAAAAAAAGAAAAAAGAAAAAGCTTTCCATGATGAGAGATTGAAGTGCGTTTCATTTTTTTTTTTTCGAACAGCAGCAGAGGCTATATGCCGAGTTGCCTGGCCATGCATGTTGACAGAGAGGTGTAGAGGAGAGAGGGAGAGGGACGAGGGGAAAGAAGAAGAAGAAGAAGAAGAAGAAGGAGAAGGGAAGAGAGGAAGAAGGAGGAGAGAGAGGAAGGAGGAGAAGGAGAAAGGGAAAGGAGAGGGTGAGAGAAAGGAAGAGAGACAAGGTGAAGAAGAAAGAACAAGGAGAGAGAGAGGAAGAGAGAAGGGGGAAAAGGAAAACAGGAAAGAAGAAAGAAAGAGAGAGGAAAAGTGGAAGGAAGAGGGAGAGGAGGGAGAAGGACAAGGGAAAAGAAGGAGAAGGAGAGATAGGAAGAGGGAGATGGAGAAGAAGAAGGAGAAAGAAGGAGAGAGAGGAAGAAAGAGAAGGAGAAAAGGAGGGAAGAAGGAGAAAGGGAAAGAGAAAGGAGAAAGAGGAAAATGGGAAGGGAGAGGGAGAGAGAAAGGGAAAGGGAGGAGAATGAATAGAGGGAGAGGGAGTGAGAGGGAGGGAAAATAAGGAAGGGAGAGGGGAATAAATTGGGGGACAGAGAGGGAAAGAGGGAGGGAGAGGGGGAAAAAGATAAAGAGAGAACGAGAGGATGAGGAGGAAGGAATCGGGGAGGGAGAAGGAGAGTGAAATAACAGAGGGAGAGGGAAAAGCAGTGAGAGTGAGACGGGGAAATAGTGGTTTACAGGTTGAGATTTTTTTTTTTTTTTTTTTTTTTGTGGCAGAAGATGCAAACTCGAATAGTTGACTCAGAAGAGTAAAGAAAAGAAAGAAAATTTTGAGTTGGGAAAGGAAAGAAAATGAAAGCAAAGAACGAGGCGTTTCTTAGTAATCTTCAGTGCGGAATCTCTGATTGAGAGAGAAAAGCAACACTCTCCAAGATACTTGTCT
>NC_134781.1:32115053-32125053 GCF_046742065.1 Oratosquilla oratoria | reverse complement strand
CTGCTGACGGTCAACTTGAATATTCAAATGAAGGAATGTGTGATATTTTAAATAATTATTTTAGCTCAGTATTCATAAACGAAACACCTCAAAGTGAACTCTAAACTGAAATCTGTGAAAAGTCTAGGGTAAACTTACTACGATAAATATAACAAATGAAAAAATTAAAAGGTGTATAGAGAAACTCAAAGTTAATAAAACACCAGGGCCCGACGGTTGGCATCCAAGAATCTTAAAGGAAATGAAAAATGAGATTGTTGTTCCATTAGAAATTATTTTCAAGAAATCCATCATATCCGGAGATGTCCCAAGAGAATGGAAGCTAGCTAACGTTACTCCCATATTCAAAAAAGGTGACAAAAAGAATGCAAATAACTACAGGCCTATAAGTTTGACTTCAATCGTAGGAAAAATGATGGAAACTATCATCAGAGATGCTATCGAACATCATTTAGAAAGTAACTGTTTGATAAATGATAGCCAACATGGTTTCAGACGGAAACGTCCTTGCGTGACTAACTTACTCGAATTCTACAACACAGTTATCTCGAATTATGACAAAAGAAACAATATAGATTTGATATATCTAGAGTTTAGCTTTTGATACCGTCCCACACGAAAGACTACTTACTAAATTAGCTTCACAAGGAATAAGCGGTAGCCTATTAAGTTGGACAAGTAGTTGGTTGAATGATCGAAAATAGAGAGTTGTTTTAAATGGAAAAAATTCTAGATGGAAAAATGTTATGAGTGGAGTTCCTCAAGGTTCTGTTCTTGGGCCACTTCTATTCATAGTATATATAAATGTTATAGACCATGGACTAAAACCTACTGTTTCCAAATTTGCTAATAATACAAAACTGTGCGGAATGGCAAATAATCACTTAAACCAATGGTTTGAAAAGCGGCTAATGAAATTTAACACAAGTGCAAGGTAATGCACATAGATAAAAATAACAGTAAGTACGATTACAAGTTATTTGGAAATTAGTTAAAAAAAAATGGATAGTGAAAAGGATCTCGGCGTAATTATCAGTAACGATCTCAAATCATCCAAGCAGTGCATTTCAGCCTCTGAAAAAGCAAATAAGATTCTAGAACTGA
This sequence comes from Oratosquilla oratoria, assembly GCF_046742065.1. Taxonomy (NCBI): domain Eukaryota; kingdom Metazoa; phylum Arthropoda; class Malacostraca; order Stomatopoda; family Squillidae; genus Oratosquilla; species Oratosquilla oratoria. Next base: position 32,123,949 of record NC_134781.1, on the reverse strand, counting down.
TTGCACGATCTTTTGACTTCAAAAGTCCATCACTCATTAACAAGCTATATAAATCGTTAGTTCGTCCACATTTGGAATATGCTGTTTCCGTATGGTCACCGAATCTCATTAAAGACATTGACAAATTGAAAAATGTACAACGGCGAGCAACAAAACTGATTTCAAATATGAAAAATAAATTATACTAAAATCTACTAAAACATATGAATCTGTTTTCCTTAAAAAAGAGTAGGCTCAAAGGTGACTTGATACAGGTCTCTAAGATTCTAAAGGGAATTGACATCAAAAGTGACAAAATTTTCACACTGAATGAGAATCAGACAATAAACATTATTCTCAAACTGTCTGGAAATAAATTCAATTTGGAAGTGGGTAGAAACAACTTCGCCAACCATGTAGTTAATGAATGGAATAAACTTCCTGCACAGGTAGTGCAATGTAGTTCAGTTCGAAGCTTTAAGAATCATTTAGATAAGCACCTAAACAAGATGCTGTAATGACTATCATTCATTTTATATTATTTGTTTATTTGTTTTGTTATCATTTGTCTGCTTATTGTTATTTGCTTGATTCTCATTTATTATTAGTTATAAGTCAATTTATTATTATTTACTATTTACCTGTTTGTTTATTATTTAACTATACCTATGCATTTATTTGTGTATTTGATTTATTATTTACATTATTATAGTTTTTATTTATTCATGTATTTATATATTTATTTATCATTATCATATTTTTTTCGCATCCTACATAGATATGGACCAAAAGGTCTCCTGCCGGCATGCTCCGCCTTTGCAATCCTTTGTAAATAAGAACATAGATAAATGCATAGATAAATACATTAGGTAAAATGAACAAATACATGAATGAATGAAAAAATAAAAAAGTAAATAAATAATTACAAAATGTAATGAAATAAAATGAATAAACAAACAAAACCTAAATAAATTCGTATGCAAAAATCAAGTAAACAAACATATAGATACAAACAAAATAAAAAATAAATAAAAGTAATGAAAACACAAAGAACTGAATTAACAAGTAAACAAACAAAACAAAAACAAATAGAATAAAGAACGCTAAATTAAAACACATTAATAAATAAGCAAAATATTAAAAACAAAGAAAGGACTTAATAACAATAACAATATATATATACATATATATATATATATATATATGTATATATATATATATATATATATATATATATATACACACACACACACACACACACACACACACACACACACACACACACATATATATATATATATATATATATATACATATATATGTATATACATATATATATATATATATATATATATATATATATGTATGTGTGTGTGTGTGTGTGTGTGTGTGTGTGTGTGTGTGTGTGTGTGTGTGTGTGTGTGTGTGTGTGTGTGTGTGTGTGTGTGTGTGTGTGTATGTGTGTGCGTGCGTGCCTGTGTATGTTTGTGTCTGTGTGTGTAAACATTTAAAATAAATCAAGATAACTAAATACATTGAAAAAAGATCGGCAATCGATATGACCCCTTCCGTACCTGATTATCCTTGTCCTTCATCTGAGCTCTCCCCAGACGATTTTATTAATCTTCGTGGTACTTTCTCCATACCAATAATACTAATATGAGAGAATTATTGAATTAATAACTGTACAAGTAAACTGAACAAGTAAAATTATTCAATTACTTATCTAAATAGTACATTAATAAAATCAATCAAATTAATCTAAACATTAAAAAATATACCAAATAGATTTGGTAAGATTACAATTTATAAAATTATTAAACTAACCAAGTTATTAGATTAATTATATTTATTTTTAGATAGAATTTACAAAGCCTTCTTACAAACGAATAAAATCGCCTGACGATAGCAATGCTCATAACATATCCGACACAGCATGATAATTTCAAGACAAAATCTATTAGATATGGTTAAGTGTTCTTGTGTCACCGAATATGGTTTAACAAAGGCGTTTAAAATAACGCCTTGGTTAACTCTCACTCTCTCTCTCTCTTTCTCTCCCTCTCTCTTTCCCTTCCTTTTCTATTTCCCTCCATTCCTTCTTTCGCTCCCTCTCCTCCCTCTTTCTCTCCTCCTTTCCTTCTCCCTCTCTCTCTCTCTCTCTCTCTCTCTCTCTCTCTCTCTCTCTCTCTCTCTCTCTCCCTACCCCTCCCTCACCCCTGTCTCTCCCTCTGCTCCTTCTTCCCCACCCTCTTTCTCTACTCTCCCCTTCCCTCTCCCTCTCTCTCAATCTTCCCTCCTTCTCTCTCACCCCCTCCCTCTCTCCTTCCTCTACTCCCTCTCTCCCTCTTCCTCGCAGTCTCTCTTCCCCTCCCTCTCTCCCTCCCCCCACTCTCTCTCTGTCTCAACTTCTCTCTTTCCCTCTTCCTCTTCCCCTCTATTTTCTTATACAAAATATCCAGGAGCCGTATAAAGCCTCTCCTTACACCTAAATCCTCCGTCAACCTGAATAAAAACAATCACGTAACTTCCGCGAGCGAGTGAGTGCCAACCCGCCTGCTGCTGCTGCTGCTGCTGGCACAAGACAACGACGCCAAATATACTGTACTCTTCCCTTAATGCGTCATCAACTTCTTCAATTGGCTACTCTGATGTCATTCAAACTGCTCGTTAATGCTTGACTTTGTTAACGATATTGTCTACGCGCTGGTGACGTCATCCTTGACGGTCTCGCATTCGCTTAGTTGTGGGTTCAAATCCTGCACTCATCTCCGATTGCCAGCAGTGACAGACCTGCCCCAGGTGTTGGTTTTGGCCGTCGCTACTCAGCGCCTCCTGGCGTAGGCTCTTCAATACCTACGTGCATGCGCTTGTGATGCACAAGAAGAGAGAAGTCTTTGGCCAAACCTGGCGACCGCTTGTCTACCATTACAAAGTAGATTTATACTTACTTCATTGACTACTTGTGAAATCTACTGGCAGATTTTGTAGAAAAGCTAGTAAGGTAGATATAGTTAAGAAAATTAAGGTGAAATCCTAGTTTCAAATGTACGGAACTCTGGAAAGGACAATGAATGAATGAGTTATAATGAATAGAAGACCTTTGTGTCCATAAAAGAAAGGAAAAAAAAAAAAAAAAAAACTCGAGATTATTTCGAAATTCGTCTATCATCAGCGCTTCTATCCTCGGCGGCGGGACTTGTCTGCATAATAAAATCGTCTGCCGATACAAAGGCACCGAGCGAAGAAGGCAAATATCTTCCCCCTTCCGTACCGGGTGGAACTTTTCCATCTTGTTCTCTCTGTCGTTAGACGATTTTATTTATCTTCGTAGCTCCCTCTTTGTCAATGTCATATCAAGAATAGGAAAAGAAAACTAATGCAATGACGTCAAGTGGTGTGATGGTCTCTTTTCATGACGTCACACATTTCATTTCTAATGTGAACTCGCCTGTTCTTATTTCAGTCAGTCAGTCAGTCAGTCAGTCAGTCAAAAAAAAAAAAAAAAAAAAAAAAAATCAATCATAAACTATTTGGAGTCCATCGCTGAACAAAAGCCTTCCCCAAATCGCACAATAGCGCCAACACTTGCCATACTACTTCTACAAACTTCTCTAACTCCTCTCTTGTTTCAGTCCCTGGCAATGCCCAGCCTTCACCGGCTTCTCTTCTCCGAAACGCTGCAATGTTGATTTTGCAAAAGAAAACAACGGTTTCCTCAAATGCAAATGAAGTGGCTTATTATTCCATCCCTTTCAGAAACATTCTTAGGACCTATTTTTACTCGCCGCCAGGTGATCTTATTAAGGCTAAGTAAATTTTCTTTTCGTTGTTAACCTCTTCGAAGCGTTTAATGACCGAGTTTAGTTTTCTTGGATGAGAGGACAGGCGTGGAGACGGTTCGAAGCTGTCTATCGGCGGACGAGTTCGTAGTAAAGACAGACTACACTAAATCATCATAACGTTAAACCAACTTTAGTTAACTCTACCTGACGCCAGGTGGCGTAATCTAACTCGATTAACCTCCTCGATGCATTTAAAAACAGTGTTTAGTTTTCTGATCAACTATGATCTCAATATGATAGGGGTGCGCACCTCGGTTGTACTTCCTGGAGATTAGAGGACCCGGGTTTGAGGCTCCGTGAACGCTCGATTCGATTATTCGGAATTTGTGATTCTACAATACATACATACATACATACATACATACATACATACATACATACATACATACATACATACATACATACATACATACATACAAATATGCATACATACATACATACATACATACATACATACATACATACATACATACATACATACATACATACATACATACATACATACATACATACATACATACATACGTACATGCATACATAAATACATACATACATACATACATATGCATATATGTTCTATTGAATAGACTGGAAAGTTCCTTACTGATCAAGCAGCTCTTCTCGGTTTTCTCTAAAAATCTTACTTTGTCTCAAAGAATTTTGGGAAGTTCATGGAGGCCGTAACTGATCTCAGGTTATGTCAAATTTACAGGACATGCTGCATTAAAACTCTACAGTTACCAGAACAAGGATCACAAATAAACTGAACAAACAGTACAAAGCAAGAGTAAATCTTCCTGAAAATACGGACAGCTTTATCAACCTATCCCAACACCAACTCACAAGAGACCAAGAACAACAGTTCCATTTAGGACTCAACTGCCATATCCAAAGTAACTTCAACAATATAACTAAGAAGATAGGACTAGAGACATCAATTACAGAGGTCTCCTCCATACACTTCCCAAAACTCAATAGAGAAAAAGTAAGGTCTTTAGAGAAAATCTAGAAGAGCTGCTTGATCAGTACCGCAAGGAACTTTCCGGTCTATTCAACAGAATATGTCTTCAAGAAAAGCTGCTACCTAAATACTCTTGTGAATATAAATGTACCGGTATATATGTATATCATACATATTTCTAAAACATGGCTACGTGGGTTAGGTTAGCTTAGGTAGATTAGGTTAGGTTGGGTTAGGTTAGACAAATTTATTATATTTTAATTTCTTTGACCTCATGATCTATCAAAAAAATGATGACGTCTCAAGCAGTCTCCGCGGCTCCGTTTGTTAGTGAATCGCTTTTAGCAACTTTGTTATTGATTTCCGCAAAAAAAAAAAAAAAAACGTATATTACGTTAATGTATTATAATTTACAAAATTATATATAATTTTCTATTGTTATATCGCGTGGGTGTGCAATTCTAAAATTTTGCCATTTTCTGCTAACACTTTAACCAAATTGACCAGAAACTCAATTATAAAAACATTCTCGTTCATTTCCCGAGAAATTCTAGTTTACCTAACGCAGCTTAACTTAACCTAATTAACCCAAATCTCTAACTCTTCTGGAAAAGAGAAAAGGGGAGAAAGTGTCGGGTCCAAGAAGGTGATTAACAATTCAGAACAGGCCGGTTACTTCTCTCCCGAAACGAAATAAGAGGATGCTTGTCAAGCTGTCAACACAGAGAAAGAGAGAGAGAGGTTGTGTGTGTGTGAATGTGTGTGTGTGTGTGTGTGTGTGTGTGTGTGTGTGTGTGTGTGTGTGTGTGTGTGTGTGTGTGTGTGTGAGTGTGTGTGTGTGTGTGTGTGTGTGTGTGTGTGTGTGTGTGTGTGTGTGTGTGTGTGTGTGTGTGTGTGTGTGTGTGTGTGTGTGTGTGTGTGTGTGTGTGTGTGTGTGATTCACCACCATGGTCTTGGATCACGTGTTGGACTCGTGATCGACAGTTATTTGACCAATCTAAGAGTACACGCACACACACACTCAATTCCCAGCCCATGAGAGTTGGAGTAACAACTCGCAGCGCAGCGATACTGAAATTACCTTCGCCCTGGGCGGTACTCGAACCCGGATCGCCGTAGTGGCAGCCGGGAACTCTAACCACTGCGCCACGAGGTGTGTGTGTGTGTGTGTGTGTGTGTGTGTGTGTGTGTGTGTGTGTGTGTGTGTGTGTGTGTGTGTGTGTGTGTGTGTGTGTGTGTGTGTGTGTGTGTGTGTGTGTGTAGATTTGTAGTTGGCGATCTACATTTACTGGTTTGGTGAGATAAACTAGTTGAGGGTGTCTTCGCTTTACTGTTCCAGTCTTCTCTGTTTTACAAATAAAAACAACCTTGGCATGAAGATACACATAATGTTGGAACAATGGTGGTGTCGGGAAATACACACGATTAGAATATAATTGACTTAATTGTATGAGCATGCAGAAGTAGATATTATTTCCGTACACCTAGGCAAAATGTACTCTTATGAAGTTGTCGTTTGATTTGGAAGATTGTAGTGGGGGAGGGGATAGGAGGATTTGGTGGAGAGGATTGGTGATGGTCTTGTATTGCAGGGGTAGTGTGAGTTTGTGAAAGGACAGTCTCTGTGTCGATGCCACGGGGATTCTTTTGATATGATCTTTGTGCAAGGTGGTCTCTGTAAGATCGTGCAACCTGAGTGCTCTGACTTTGCTCTTTGACTCATATCCAATGATATGATAGGGCCCAGAGGATTTAGGAGAGAGCTTCGAGGTGGGGATGTGTTTAAGGGTGTAAACAATGTTTCCAAGTTCAAAGGTGCTGGCTGATTTGTTATGCAAACGGACCATTTCGTCCTTAGATGAATATTATGGATTCTTTTGAAAAAATTATTGATTTTTTTTTTGCCTTGACATAATCATTGAAATTGTAAATGGGAGGTTTTTCTGCAAGAAAATCATATGGAAGACTTTTGTCCGAACCAAAGACGACAAAATGTGATTCCAATATTGACCTATCAATGGAACTATTTATGTAAACTTGAATCATGGGGACATGTTCATCCCAAGAAGGGTGAAGATCAGAAGCAAAGTGTCTAAGAACATTGAGAATCTTTCTATTCTGGCGTTCAACTAAGCCTTTTGAATTAGGGTGATAAGCAGTAGTGTTGATTTTTTTTTTTTAAGTAATTACAAATGTGCCTAAGAATCTCATTGTTGAATCCAGTCCCGTTGTCAGAAATCAGAGATTTGGGTGTAATGAAGGGTATATGTGTTCGTCAATAAGGTGTTGTACTGTCTTGTCTGGCAGGGGGTAAAGAATAAAGAACCGTGAAAAATGGTCGACACAGACAAAGAGGTATTGGTTTCCGCTATGTATAAGTGGTAACTTAAGAAGATCAAGAGCGACTGTGTCGAATGATTTAAAAGGGGTAGGGTAAGTTAGAATTGAAATATACCCGTTGATATGACCTTTGTGAGTCGCACAAGGGTGACAAGCATCAATGTGGGCGTGTATATCCTTCCTCACGGCTTGTATAACGCATTTCTCCTTGCCAGGGTGTGCAGCAATGGGGAATCGTGTAGAAGTTTTAAAACTTCTGGAGTGAGGTCCGTAGGTACTACAATCTGGAACACTGATCGCTTGGGTTAATATTTGCTCTTTAGTGTTGTTTTGTGATACAGAATGTCATCAACTAGGGTGTGATTGTCGAGATTGGGAGGAAAATTTTCTAGGTCAGTTGTGTCTGCAGATTCGAGGAAATATATAACACGTTTCCAAGGAGGGTCTGATCTCTGCGCTGCGGCTACGCGCTTTTGTGTAAGAGTTACTAAAATAGGGTTTTGAGTGATGGTCACAATATGGCGACTGAGAGCGTCTGCAACTAGGTTCTCTTTTCCTTGCACAAAATGAAATGTGGGCATGAAATCTTGTATGACAAGAAACCGGGGGGCAAGTTCTCCTGAAAGATTCTTAACTTTGAAGAGGTGTAAAATTGGTTGATGGTCTGTGTATGTGTATATCCTAACCAAGGATGATCTCTTTGAAATGTTTGAGTGCGTATATAACAGCTAAAGTTTCTATATATGCGTTAGAATAATTTTGTTCGTGTTTATTAGGTGTGCAGCTAGCATAGGCAATTGATCTGAGTTTTGTGTCGTGTTGTTTCATGAGGACTATGCCAAGACCGGTGTAGGACGCATCTATATATATTGTGAAAGGAAGCTTGTGGTTTTGGAAGGTAATATAGAGCAAAGAACAAAATTATAATGTAAGGCATGATGTTGGAATTCAAAGTTAGTCAAAAAGAAATAATCACGAGTTTCTTAAAACCATGTACGTTAATGCTCGTAGTATTAGGAACAAATTTCAAGAAATCCAGGCGTATGTCAAAAGCGAAAATCTCGATATGATAGGAATAACCGAGACATGGTTAAATGGTGGAGAGTTTGAAGCTGAACTTAATATTGGGGGATTTAAACGCTTTCATCGGGATGAAATTGTGTACAGGAATGTTCTTGCCGTTAAAAAATGGTAATGTCCCATCCATGACCAGATTTTGTGTTGTCAAGGTGTTTTGAATAGCAGGTCAATTTTCTAAAGAGTTGTTAGCAGAAGGAGGGGACATGCTTGGTGTATTCTAAGTGAGCGTAGAGCGGCTGCGTGTACAGTGTCGGTATGTCGAGTCATGGATTAACTGATAACAAAAAGGGCAGGGACCGTCTGCCTCTAAGGTGATAATGAGAACGAAAAAATAACTACTTACCCAAGATTATGTCGGAGTCTTACGCAATGATGCAGTGGGACGAATCGGTGGTAAGATGCACTGCTGGAAACATGGGGAGGAGTTGGTATAATGTATCGGTTGGTGAATTAAAGATATCAAAATGTACATATAAACAAAATTTTGAGGAATAAGTGAGAAAAAATAAGAGAAAGAAAGGATGGAGATCTTGCGAAGCTAGATGCTTGCGAGGGACGTTGGTTGTCGCTGCAGCGAAGAGAGTTGGTGCACCCGTCCGAAGCTAGATGTGAGGGTGGAGGAGGAGCTCGTTCAACCTGGTGGTGATGTGGATAAGGCGGAGGATGTCCGACTCGTGGGAGTAATACTGGA
>NC_134781.1:32105053-32110053 GCF_046742065.1 Oratosquilla oratoria | reverse complement strand
TGTATGTATGTATGTATGTATGTATGTATGTATGTATGTACTATATATATATATAGATATATATATATATATATATATATATGTATGCATAGATATATGTATACAAATACATACATACATATACATACATAAATATATAAATATATATGTCTGTGCGTGTGTATTTATGAATATATAAGACCATCACCATTACTGCCATTACCAGCATCACTGTTATCACCATCATCATCAACATCCACACATACTCCATCATGTCCCGCACGTGGAACGCGTCGGTCTTTGCCTTGTAACTGCTGCAAATATTTCTATTTCATCCGGTGTCAAGATGTTCTACATCCTCAGTAAATTACGAGGTCAGAATCAATTTTGTTCTTTTATTTCCTCTCGTTCTCTTTCCTTCTCTTACGACGACTCTTTTTTTTGTGTGCGAGGTCAGAGTAATTAGACCAAAAAAATAAATGACCCAAACAATACTTATATAATTCAAACTATTTTCCTTTTGTCAATACACGATAATGCCCAATCATTTCCAATCATTCTTTGCATGACACGAGTTGCAATATTTCTCTGAAGTCAAATCGGAACACTCCAATCACTTATTACGCCAAAAACGTAAATAGATAGATAAATCCTAGCTACCTTCCGCCCATCAGAATTATATCCTGATCACTGAATGAACATCAAGATGTATTTTGTAGACTCGAATATATATATATATATATTATATATATATATATATATATATATATATATATCAAATCAATCAAATCAAATCGAATATATATCAAATCAGTCAAATCAAATCACCCATCCCGAGTCCACTGCTGAACAAATGCCTCCTTCATAGCATTCCATGATTCACACAACCGCATCAACCTCTGCCACATCACTCCTGCGAACTTCTCTATCTCGTCTCTCCACCTTCTGTCTGGTCTCCCTCTTCCACGCTTTCCATCTCGCGGCATCCACTCAGTAACACACTTCCTCTATCGCTCATCAGTCGTTCGCACTAACTTACCTGCCCAATTCCACTTCCTCTCTTTTGCCGCCTCCACAATGTCTTTCACTCTAGTCTGCTTTCTCACCCAACTTGCTCTCTTTCGGTCTCTCAGCGTTATTCCCATCACTGATCTCTCCATTCTCCTCTGTGCAGTCCTTAGCTAATCCATCGCCTTTGTCAGTTTCCAAGGCTTACACCCGTAGATTATTGCTGACAGAATGCATTGATTGTAAATTTCACAAATATTGGAACCAATTCAATACTTATTGCAAGGAGTAACTGGAAGTCAGTTAAAAACATTAGGTAAGGTTGAATTAGAAGTCATATTATTTAGAAATAAGCATTTGCACATTAAAGTGATAGTTGTAGAAGAATCTTTTTTCCCAGGAGATTTACTGAGAGGATTTGCAACTATGAGAAAAGAAAGCATGATCATATGTCCTGCTGAGTTAGGGATCTTAGTGAAGTCACAGTTAATCTCATTTATGAATCAACCAGACTTAAAGCCAGTGACAGGAGTCAAAGAATATCTAAAATAGATAGGAAAAATAACAATTATATTTCAGATAGAGCGGTCCAGACTAACAGAAAATAAAATCTCATATAGTGAATCCAACTCAGATGTTTAAGAAATCCCAGAAATTACTTATTCATCAGCTACAAATGAAGCTTTGCTAACTGTGGAAGGTAGCGTAATAAAGTCGACATGATTACACTCCAGAGCAATTAACAAGGTAGAAGTGCACTGTAAAGTCACTGTAGACTGAAATTTTAACCACCCCAGAATCAATTAGATTAAAATGTTTGAAATTGGACCCAGGGATTTATAAGTCAAATAAGAACATGGTAGAAATATTAGTGATTAGTACTTTAAATAAAGACATAGTCTTAAGAAAAGGTACACAAATAGGATGTTTTAAGTTTGTACAAATCCCAATAAGATTTTAAATGAGACTACTGAGGAGGTGGAATTATCAATTTCATCAATCTGTTAAGTTCAGGAGGAAACAGAGTTGGGATATATATACATATATATATATATATATATATATATATATATATATATATGAGAGAAATACGCTAATGGCAGCGACATCAAACCGATAATTTTTATGACAGTTGCATGCAGGGTTCGAACCCGCTTTACTCGGCTAGCCGTAAATTACCTGTACGGTGCCCTAGACCACTACACCACAGAGGCTATAAAATCCTTGAAACCTGTAATCGAACTGATTCCCGAGGGAAGGAAGATCACTTATTACGGCGATCCGAATTCCTGTTTTACTCAAGGACCAGCCCACCAGTGGTATGGGGTAAGGACCGGGACGAACCATTTCACGCTTATCGCCATTGTAACTATGAGAGAAATACGCTAATGGCAGCGACATCAAACCGATAATTTTTATGACAGCTGCATGCAGGGTTCAAACCCGCTGTACTCGGCTATCCGTAAATTAGGGCACCGTACGCAAATGGAGGTGGACCAAATACCCGCAAAAAATGACTAACTTACAACCCCCCCCCAAAAAAAAATATATATATAATAATAATAAATAAATAAATAAATAAATAAAAGTTAAATGGCAACGAACATAAAGCAAGTGTAGCAAAAAAAAAAAAAAAAAAAAAAAAATCGAAACGTAACCCAAATGAAAAAACAGAACATAATCCAAAGACGTAAATGAAAATGGACCAAATGTCCGAGAAGGAGGAAAGGGGAACTTACAAACAAATGAATATAAATATGAATATACATACATATATATATATATATATATATATATATATAAATATGAATATACATACATATATATATATATATATATATATATATATATACAAGGGGTGATTGAAAATTCCTGGCCTATGGTAGGACTTGAGGTGCAGACTTGTAGCTTTTTCACATAAAATATAATCTTTCAAAAGTCGGTATAAGAAATTTCAAGTCTTTAACGTAATATTTTCGTTTGTTTTACAAATAATTGATTTGGAACAGTAAGGTATAATAGAGAAATAGACAAAATTGGTTATCGGGCAGTCACTCAATACCTCCACATCAAAGGCTTAACACAAAAGGAAATTGATGAGGACATGGTGGCTGCCCTACGAGACAATACAAATCTCATATATCATGGTTAAAAAGTGGTCAGCTGATTTCAAACGGGGCAGGGACAATTTGGAAGATGACCCTCTTCAAGGAAGACCTACCACTGTCACCACTGAAGATATCACCGATAAAATCCATGACATGTTGCTCACAGATCGGCTTTTGACTGAACGTTTCATTGCGACAGAGTTGGGCATCTTCCAGGAAGGAATGTGTTCATGCAGTTAACAACCATCTTGAAATGACGAGGGTCTCAACTCGATGGGTCCTCAAACTTCTTGGACCTGATAAGAAGCGGCTGCGATGCAGCATGTCAAAGAACAATCCTGCCCTTTCTAATGCTGGTCCACAAAAATTTACCCGTCGATTTGTGACCATGGATGAGACTTGGGTTTACCACTTCCAGCCTGAGTCGAAAAAAACAACAACAACAATCAAAACAATGGAAGTATCATGGATCTCCAGCTCCAAAGAAGGACAGGTCGGTAATCTCTGCAGGGAAGATGATGGCTTCCATTTTTTGGGATTCTGAAAGGGGTGCTACTGGTGGATTATCTGACATAGAGTCAATTTATTACTAGACCATACTATGCCAACTCAATGAGGCAGCTGCAGGAGATAATTAAGAAAAAACGGCGTGGAAAGCTGTCATTAGGGGTGCTTTTCCACCAGGGTAATGCAATTGCACATAAATCCGCCGTGACTTTTGCTGCCATACATGATTGCGGATTCCAGCTAGTTGAATATCCGCCCTATTCACTTGATTTGGCTCCCTCAAACTACTATTTATTTCCCAAGAGGAAAAAAGAACTCAGTGGTTAACATTTCGCCATGGATAATGACTTCGTTGACGACGTAGAGGTGCATTTGGAGAACCAAGACTCAAGCTCCTACGAAAAGGGGATCCGTAAAATCCACGAACGTTGGAATAACCGTGCTAACTTGCAAGTGATTTACGTTGATATATGAATATATCAATTTCTCATGAAACAAATGTTTGTACCTTAGGTCACGAATTTCACATTAATCCCTCGTGTGTGTATATATATATATATATATATATATATATATATATATATATATATATATATACATATACATAAATAGATACATACATATACCAAAGGCTTTTTTTTTCCTTTACACGGGAGGTAGTCAAAAAGAAAAAGGCATAAAAACCACTCCCACCCATTTCATCCCCTACATACTCCACTCCCCTCCACCATCTTCCCTCCCTCACATCTTGGCACCTCCTGGATGACGGGTCATCCCTTCATCCTGTCCACTACCCTGGGTCAGAAGCAGTGTCGCAAGACACAGCACATCCACAGCAAAGGCGCTACATAAATTCGGCGACCCCCCCTCTCTCCGCCCCTCATGCAGAAAGGGAGAAGACGGAGAGAAATCCCTTCGGGCTGCGTCTATTTATTTCTCATACACACTCCCTCACCCCCTCATCCCCACCCCCTCATGCATCACAGCATCATCCATACATATACCTTCTCTATTCATCACTATCTTCTATCCCCTCCCATCCTTCCTCAATAGACTTTCCTCTCGTAATGCCCTTTTCCTCCATCCATCCATCCCATCCTAGGATGCCCCTCGTATTCACTCCTTCCACCCCTGCCTTCCACACCTCTTTTACTAATCTTTCTTCACTCATTCTTTCCATGTGTCCAAACTATCCCAATACTCTTTCATCAACCCTATCTCCCAGCTCCCTTTCCACCCCCGTTCTCCTCCTCACCTCCTCATTTTTCACTCTATCTAGCCTAGTAACCCCTATCATACTTTTCAAATATTTAATCTCAAACACATTTAAACCTCTTCTCTCTTCTTCTCTTATGTTCCATGTTTCTGCCCCGTACAGGGCTGTTGGCACCTTTTACC
>NC_134781.1:32095053-32100053 GCF_046742065.1 Oratosquilla oratoria | reverse complement strand
GACCGCGGCTAAAGTAGACCGACTCTAATAGGCCAGTCAGACCGCCAAAAATCAGACCAACTCTCACTAGACCACCAAAAATCAGTCCATTTTTCATAGACCAGCTAGATGGCAAAAATCAGGCAGACCTTCATATACCAGCAAGACCGCCAAAATCAGACCATCAAGACCAGAAGCCAGACAGTATGACTCGGAGAGAAGACTAAACAGACCGCTAGGATCGGACCAGTATGCTAAAAGAGGATAGACCGAGACCAGAAGATCAACCAAGACAGAGGGTTGGTCTATCGGTATGTCAGGTCTCATCGTATGTAGTAATAATCTTTGTGTTTGCATGTAAACCTAAAACAATCACATTATATTGTCCATAACAACACAAGCCACTTAGTACATGATCATGCGGCCCACGCCGAAGTGTTACCAAGTGTACCAGCGCTTCTAGACATCCTGCTTGACCCCGTGAGTAGTGGAGGATCTGCCCAAAGATGAATTAAATCATTTGACGGTAAGACCGTATTCTTCTTCAAGCCATTCCTGGTCGTCTGGTGGTCTCCGGAATTCGAGGACTTTCCGGGAACTGATCCTCGGTCCTCGAATACTCCCTCTTCAGGGGGGGGGGGAGGTTGTCACCCTCAGCGGATGACCTCAGAGTCCTTGTATTTCTCCTGAGGAAGGCCATCTCGTCCTTGAGGCCAACTGTCATTTCTCCTTCTTTGTCACGCCCTTGTCCCATGCCTTCTCCATCTTCCTACAACTCCCACTCTCCCTACCCCTCCTGTCCTCCTCCTCCTTTTCTTCCTCCTCGTAATCCCTCTCTTCCCTCCTCCTCGTAATCTTCCTCCGCTCATTCCTGCTCCTTTTTACTCCATATTCCTCTTACTCCTCCTCCACTTGCTCTTCCTTTCCCCTCACTCGCTCTTGTCTTCATCTTCCTGTTCCTCCTGCTGGTCCCGCCCATTTCCTTTCGCCAATGCTACATCCACTTTATTGCTATCTCGTTCAGCTCCTGATCGGTTTCCTTCTCTCTCTCTCTCTCTCTCTCTCTCTCTCTCTCTCTCTCTCTCTCTCTCTCTCTCTCTCTCTCTCTCTCTCTCTCTCTCTCTCTCTCTCTCTCTTTCTCTCTCTGTCTGTCTCTCTTTCGCTTTCTTTAGGTCTCTCTCGCTCGCTTTCTTTCTTTCTTTCTCTTTCGCTCTCACTCGCTCGCTTTCTCTCTCTCTCCCTCCCTCTCTCTCTCTCTCTCTCTCTCTCTCTCTCTCTCTCTCTCTCTCTCTCTCTCTATAGCAACATCTCGACGATATTCGGAACTCATTTCTTCTTTCCTCCCTTTTTCCCCTCAACTCCCCTCTTCCATTCCTCACCTCACCTCACCTCTTCCTTTTCTCTTCCCATTTCATCTCCTTTTCCCCTTCCATACTTTCGTTCTTTTCCCCCTCCACCTTTCTCCCTCACATCCCCTCCCATTTTATTCCCCCTCTTTCCATATTTTTCCCTTCTCCCCTCCCTTCTCTTTCCATTCTTCTCTCCTTCCCTCGTCTCTCCCCCCTCCCCTCGTCTCCTCTTCCCTCACTTACCTTCCGAATCTCGTATGGGGTATTGACTGCCCTAGATTTATGCCCTCGATATCATATCATCGTGGGGGGAGGGGACACCCCTACGGACCAGAATTATTATTTAATGAAGAGTAAAAATAAATAAATAAGTAAAAAGATCGGAGCGGTGGTTTCCCCGAGGATAGAATCGCTGGTATTCTCTTATATCCACCCCACACTTTCTTTAGCCCTAAATCATTCACTCAAAATAGTAATTTAATTTATTTAATTTTCATTAGTATTTATCTACCTTATCTATTCATTTATCTGTTTATTCGTTTATTGACCTATTTGTTTATTTTCTTAATTATTTATTGTCTTTCTCATCTCCGGATCTTTGGTGCATTATTGTTTCCTACCTGAACTAAACATTACACCCTTCCCTCCATCCCTCACTCCCTCTGTCCCTTACTACATCCATTCCTCCATCCCTCCCTCTCTCCCTCCATTCCTCACTCCCTCTATTTCTCACTCACTCCCTCCCTCCCTCCATTCCTCACTCACTCCATCCCTCATTCCCTCCCTCCATTCCTTTCTTCCTCCCTCCCTCCACCCATACTTCCCTCCCTCCCTCCCTCCCTACCTCCCTCCCTCCATCTCTCAATACCTCCATCCCTCATTCCCTCACTCCATTCCTTTCTTCCTCCCTCCTTCCACCCATACCTCCCTTACTCCCTCCATCCCTCCCTCCCCTCATCCCTTACTCCATTCCTATCTTCCACCCTCCCTCCCTCCCTCCTTGTCCTATTTCCACCTCCATTTCTCGCCTCCTTTTGTGGAGGTTAATAGAGTTATTCATCCCATTTCTGTTCTCCTTTTTTATGTTCTATTTTGTTTTTAGGAAAGTAAAAAAATAATTTAGTGTTTTACTTACAATGGAATGAGATGAAAGAATATATATATCTGATCTCATTTATAAATCAGGGTGTGGGTTCAGAAGGAAAATGGTGGAATCAACATTAATTGATTATCTGCCCACGATGAATATTTCCAAGGGTCAATGGACCCCAGACATCATTTCAGGACTATTCATCACCAAAAATATTGTCAACAAGCTTCCTCCCCCTCCCCCTGACCCGACCTCGTGTCAGCCTCAGGTCAACTTGGGTTGGGGCAGTGATGTTCTTTATTTTCTCATGTTCCCTTTCTTTTGTAAGAGGTTGCTACTTAAGATAGCCTCCTCCCTGCCACTTTGTACTACTGAAGAGGATTGCAGGTAGCAATCGAAATATATAGTTCCGCTTACGCAACTTTTTCTTTCGTCCGACTGTGGTGTTAGTTGTGATTTACAAATGTGTTACTACATTTCTCACCTGTGATATATATATATATATCTATATATATATATATATATATATATATTATATATACATATACGTATATATATATAAATTATATATATAAATATATATATATATATATATAATATACATATATAAATCTATAAATAATACATATATATATATATACGCACATACACACACACACACACACACACACACACACACACACACACACACACAACACACACACAAACACACACATATATATATATAATATATATATATATATAATATGTATACACCCCAACACACCCACACACACCCACACACACACACACACCCACCCACCCCCCCACACACACACACACACACACACACACACACACACACACACACACACACACATATATATATATATATATATATATGTGTGTGTGTGTGTGTGTGTGTGTCTATATATATATGTATATATATATATTTTTATTATATATAATATATATATATATATATATATATACGTATATGTATACAAACACACACACACACACACACACACACACACACACACACACACACACACACACACACACACACACACACACACACACACACACACACACACACACACACACACACACACACACACACACACACACACACACACACACACACACACACACACACATCACACTCGACAATCAGTTAAATTGGAACCAACATGTCACCAGCATAGTCAGGACAGCGTCTTACAAACTATACATGCTCAGCAGGTTAAAATCATTAGGAACACCTACATCTGAGCTACAGGAGGTCTACAAAACCTTCATTATCCCCACCCTCATGTATGCCTCACCAGCCTGGTCCAGCTCACTCACCCTCACACAGAGACAAAAGTTGGAGAGGGTACAAAAGAGAGCGTGCAGGATCATCCTGGGCGTGGAGTACAGTGGTTATGACCACGCTCTCACCACCCTCACTCTGTCTAGGGTGTCCCAGCGTCACGGTGAGGCACTAAAGAAATTTGGAGAAAACCTGCTTTCCCACCCTACAGTAGACACCGTCACTTCCTCCCTCCCGACGCCCCACCACCTCGCCACAAGACTAGACACAGAAATAGGCTCGTACCAATCAAAGTGCCAAGGACTGAACGCTACAAAAACAGTGCCATCCCATCCATTGTGCACATTATCAACTCTATGTGAACTTGTACAGTGTATATACTCTAAGTCCTATATTCTTAATCAGCTTTTGCAATGTATTATTGTCAGTGTACTACTGCAATTGAAATAAACCTTCTATTATTATTTATTATTATTATTACACACACACACACACACACACACACACACACACACACACACACACACACACACACACACACACACACACACACACTCACACACTCACACACACACACACACACACACACACACACACACACACACACACACACACACACACACACACACACACACACACACACACACACACACACATATATATATATATATATACATATATACATATAAATATATATATATTCATTCGTGAGAATGCGTTATGGACATGACTGTTATATTATGTTACTTCGGGAGGTCGTTACATTGGTTTCTGTGGGGGACCAGGTGATCGTTACAACGGTTACGAGTGTCGTCGACGGTTATTTTGGTAGCCTGACGGTTATGTCGGTTGTAATGTAGTCCTTCTTACAGTTATATAGACATTGATTTCCTTCTCTTTCCCTTCCTTTCCCTTTCCCTATTCCCATCCTCCTCCCGTTTCTCCCCTCCTCCTTCTTCCCCATCCCCCTTCCCCCTCCCATTTTCCCTATCCCTCTTACTCTTCCCCTTCCTTCTCTCCTTTCCTCCTTCCCCTTTCTCCCTTCACCTCCGTCTCTCTCCTTCCACTTCCATCGTCACGATCCTTAGCTCCTCGATTCTTGGCCTCGACATCCGTCGCATCTCTTACCCCCTTCCCCCTCTTCCTCCCTCCCTCTCCCTTCTGCGCGTCCATCTCCTGCCTTAGAAGCGCCTTAATGCAGTTTGTTACCTGAAGATGCATCCTCCCCCCCCTCTCTCTCTCTCTCTCCTTGTCTCTCCCTGTCCCTCTCTCTCACTTTTCTCTGTCT
>NC_134781.1:32082553-32090053 GCF_046742065.1 Oratosquilla oratoria | reverse complement strand
TGAGAGAGAGAGGAGTGTGGAAGAAGAGAGAAGGGGAGGGTAGCCAAAAGACAAAGGCATAGAAACCACTCCCACCCATTTCATCCCCTACATACTCCCCACCCCTCTACCCTCTTCCCTCCTTCTTGTCTTGGCACCCCCTGGATGACGGGTCATACCTGCATCTTGTCCACTACCCTGGGTCAGAAGCAGTGTCACAACACACAGCACATCCACAGCAAGGCCACTTCATTAATTCGGTGCCCCCCCACTCTCCGTCCTCTCATGCAGAGAGGGAGAAGACGGGGAGAAATACCTTCGGGCTGCGTCAATTTTTTTTCTCATACATACTCCCTCACCCCTCCATCCCCCACCCACTCCCTCTCATGCATCATAGCATCATCCATACACAACCCTTCTCCATTCACACCTATCTTCTGTCCTCTCCCGTCCTTCCTCAACTGACATTCCCCTCTTCCCCAATGCCCATTTTACCCCATCCATCCATCTCATCCTAGGTCGACCCCTCATGTTCACTCCTTCCACCTCTACCTTCCACACCTCCTTTATCAATCTTTCTTCACTCATTCTTTCCATGTGTCCAAACCATTCCAATATTCTTTCATCAGCCCTATCTCCCAACTCCCTTTCCACCCCTGTTGACCTCCTCACCTCCTCATTTCTCACTCTATCCAGCCTAGTAACCCCTATCATACTTCACAGGCATTTCATCTCAAACACATTTAAACTACTTCTCTCTTCCTCTCTTATGTTCTATGTTTCTGCCCCACACAGTGCTGTTGGCACAATCACTCCTTCATACAATCTCCTCTTAGCATCCATTCCCAAATATTTATTTCTCATTACAGTTTTTAATCCTCCAAGGCATTTACTCGCTTCTCTCAATCTACATTCTACCTCCACCCCAACTCCTCCCTTTCCTGCCACATTCGCAACCAAGTATTTAAAACTATCCACTTCCGGTTCGACAGACATGTGCTTAAAGTGATGTGTGAACGGGGTATTTGGTTGTCGAACACGTTGGTTAAGCCCTGAATACCCCGTTCACATATTCACACATCACTTTAAACACGTGTCTGTCTGTCGAACCGCGTTCGACGAACCGTTAGACCGTGTAAATCCTCTCTAATACTCACTTCCAGCCTGCTGCCACACTCTCCCTTTGTATTTCTCATCACCTTACTTTTACTAACATTTATCTTAAACTTCCCTCTTTCACACACCTTCCCAAACTCTGTCACTAACTTCCTCAATCCTTCCACTGATCCTGCTACAAACGCAATGTCGTCACCAAGCAACAGCTGGCTTATCTCCCATTTTTCTCCATTTTCTTTGACCATCTCCAACCCCCGACCCACTACCCTTGCATTTACCTCTTGCACCACCCCATCCATGTATAGATTGAACAGCCAGGTCGACATAACAAATCCCAGACGAAGTCCCACCTTTACCTCAAACCTTTCACTCTCTCCATTTCTAATCATAACACAAGCTCTACTACTCTCGTAAAAACTCTTGACTGCTCTTAACAGCTTTCCTCCTATCCCATATATCTTTAAAACCTCCTACAATGCCTTCCTGTCTGCCCTATCATAAGCCTTTTCCAAATCCATAAAAGTACAAAAAACATCCTTACCTTTTCCTATAGCTTTCTCACATATCTGTCTTACCACAAAAATCTAATCTACACAACCCTTACCTGTCCTAAAATCACACTGTTCCTCACCAATTACTCCCACTGTTCCTCTCCTAATCCTAGCAATCAAGACCCTCAATCAAGAACCTCCCACAGTACCTTCCTGTCTATCTTATCATTAGCCTTTTCCAAATCCATAAAAGTACAAAAAAAAAAACATCTTTACATTTTCCTATAGTTTTCTCACATATCTGTCTTACCACAAAATCTGATCTACACAACCATTACCTGTCCTAAACTCACACTGTTCCTCACCAATTACTCCCACTGTTACTCTCCTAATCCTCTCAATCAAGACCCTCCCATTAGCCTTCCCAACTACTACACTCACACTTGTCCCCTTTTCCTTTGTAAAGTGGAACTATACAGGCACTCCTCCAGTCCTCCGGCATTCTAGCCTCTCTTAAGCAAACATTAAATAACCTCACCAACCAGTCCACCATAAGTGTATCTCCTTTTTTCAGAAATTCTGTATGGCATCCATCAAACACAGGTGATTTACCTACTCTCATCATCTTAACAGCTGCCTTCACTTCATCCTTCCTTATTTCTCCTCCATTTTCCTCACTCATCACGGTCATTTTCTTAGCACATCCCACTGCAGCTGTCTTTCCCTTCACGCACACACACACACACAGATATATATATATATATATATATATATATATATATATATCTGTGTGTGTGTGTGTATGTGTGTATGTGTGTGCGTGTGTGCTTGTGCGTGCGTGTGTGTATGTATGTATATATATAAGTATATATATATGTATATATGTATATATATATGTATATATACATATATATACTGTATATATATGTATATACACACACATATATATATATATATATATATATATATATATATATGAGTGTGTGTGTGTGTGTGTGTGTGTGTGTGTGTGTGTAGAAGCTCTGCCATGGGATTAGAACCCTGACCCGTGTGTCCATAATCATGAGGTCAATACGCTAACAACCGTGCTACATGTGATGATTCAAAGGTTTGCTAGCGTCTTGACCTCGTGATTATGGACGCACGGGTCAGGGTTCGAATCCCATGGCAGAGCTTCTAAAAATATTCAATCTGTCTTTAACACACACACACACACACACACACACACACACACACACACACACACACACACACACACACACACACACACACATGTGGTGCCGTCGATTGATTAGTGTTTAACCAAGAGCACCTCCAATGGGAGTGATCAGAGATACCCACATAAGAACGATTTGGGAAATAAGAAATCAAGGTATACGCTACCACCACCCAATCGTCTATATGGATATATCTGACCATAAATGGAAACTGCTCCTTGTTATTCACGTCTGACTCCGTCCCCTTTCCTCAGGTCGTTCGGGGTTGGTTCTGGGTAGCGAAAAGGCCTATGCCCAAGTGGGGTAGTAAAAGAATATAAGTGAAGGTTTTCTATGTGTTAATTATTACACTGAAGCAAAAATATAGTAAGAAAATACAAAAGTATATTGTGGTTTTCTCCAACTAGACAATCTATTGATCCTTACAGTATGAAAAATATATGGGTATGCGAGACATTTAATAACACAGTTTTTTTTTTTGTTTTTTTTTTGCTTATGGGCATCATAAGTAAGGTCACAGGCACGTGGAAAAACGTAGTTATTTACGCTCCAACCTTCCGGTCACTGTATAAGTCTACTTACAATATTGTGTCTACCTTCAACCCCGTGTTCTTTTTAGAGAACGATCACAGACAGAATTGTACTCTAAGGATTACACTCTCATAGCTAATGTATATATGCGTGACACCGTCTAACTCCTTCCACGCAGTGTTTGTGGAGTACACTCCCTTAAACCCCTTTTTTTTTCCTGTTATCGGGATAGTTTTTGGCATCAGATTCAAAACTTAATAATAATAATAACTATCTACCTACTATATCTGCACTATATCATTTAGCTCACATATTGACATTTATTTTCATTAATCTTACAGAACGTACCCATACCTGTTATCGGGATAGTTTTTGGCATCAGATTAAAATTTTAGCTGCGCACAAAAAAAAAAAAAAAAAAAAAAAACGAGACGGCTATGTGTTCGTATCTATGGGTAAACTACTAACCTCCCTGTTGTATTATTTCGTAAAACTTCATTTCGCTTCTCAACACAGCCCCTAGCTGCTACAATCTCTCCCTAAACTATTTCTCTAGTGGAATCCTGAACTGAAAGCTGGGAATTTTTCCTATTACTCTTAAAATTAATGGCCCTAGTTTACGTCTCTGTCCGAACGTGTCAGTGACGTCACGGGTGGGCGGAGCTACGGTGCGCCCACTATGTTCGAGAACATTCTAATGTCGCCTCGAAGATTAGTTGAACCAAAATCAGCTGAAATATATTTGTAGCTATCTCCTATTGTATGTTTTTCTTCAATGATTATAGTAAGGCTCTTTGCCAACACATCTTGATGGGCAGACATAGAATAGAATAAATTCATGGTCTATTAAGGCTCTATTTTCTACTTTGCTTCTTGGTTGAGTAAAACCGTCACGACGTCCATACTACCCAGTCTCTCAAGTCAACACTCAAATAAATAAATAGATAAATAAAACGAAATTCCAAAAATAATATCCCTTCAAAATTCCTGTCCTTACACACACACACACACACACACACACACACACACACACACACACACACACACACACACACACACACACACACACACACACACACACACACACACACACACACACACACACACACACACACACACACACACACACACACACACACACACACACACACACACACATATATATATATGCAAAGTAGACCACTTGGAAAAAGAAACTAACGAAGCAGAGCGCTTTCGTATATTACATCTTCAGTGCAACAAGTACATAGTGATAGGAATACATAGACATTATATACATGATACAAAGGGGACTAGGACAGTTTTGAATAAGCATACCGACCAATTACCCCCTAGAGAGCGGAAGGTCATTGTCAATTATCTTACGATGGTCGGGCGACATTAGGTCACAGTCGCCAAGGGGAGCTGAAGGTCATTGTCAATTATCTTACGATGGTCGGGCGACATCAGGTCACAGTCGCCAAAGAGAGCGAAAGGTCATTGTCAATTATCTTACGATGGTCACAGTCGCCAAGGGTCACTGTTTCTACTACTTATATAGGGCGACATTAAGTCAATTTGTTGGATTACATTTTACATGATATTATCTTACTAATTTCTTGACAAATGAAATTATCAAGTTTGTACAAGCCTTTATGTAGGTTGGTATTTTGATTACTAGTGGTATGAATCAAACTGCACTCTATTAAATTTCTTGCTATTATGTTGTTGGTATAATAGATTGCCTGGGCATTACCCCAATCAACTGGATGATTATTTAATTCAATATGCTTGAATATACCACTAGAATTATTGCCATCCCTGACATTTTTCTTGTGTTGTTCAATTCTAATGTTTAAGGGTTTGGCAGTTTGACCTATGTAAAATTGATTACACATTTTGCAAGGAATTTTATAAATGCATCCTTTTTTTATTTCAATACTATTGTTGATAAGTTTATGTTTTACTGTACTATCATGTTTAAAAACTACCTTTACGTTAAACCTTTTTAATAATTCTGTGATACTTAACAAATTTTCTTGAAATGGTAAAATTAAAACATTATGATAATTGAAAGGTGATTTAGGCTGAGGAGTTAAAAATGATTTCCTTGCAAAATTGTAAGCAATATCAAGGAATTGCTTAGGGTATTTTAATTCTAGCCCAATGTTAAAAACATTTCTGATTTCTTCATCAATAAATTCAGGACTACAAATACGAAAAGCTCTTAAATACATTGAGGCAAATACTGTACGTTTAATATTATTTGGATGAGAAGAAGAATAATGAATATATGAACTTACATTGGTTGGTTTACGATATACTTTAAATCTAAGGCTATTGTCATGACGTAGGATAGTGCAATCTAAGAAAGGTAAGGTACAATTTTTCTCAATTTCTAAAGTAACCCTTTATCCCCAGTTTTAAGTAATTTATACATGGAATTTTTTTAAACCAAAATATTACGCACAATCTTCCCCCCTAACATCCCTTGGCTTAGGTATATTGATGACATCTTATGTCTTTGGCCAGAAGATAAAAATGTCCATAATTTTTTAACTAAGTTGAATACCCTTGTTGATTCTATTAAATTTACTTTAGAAATTGAGAAAAATTGTACCTTACCTTTCTTAGATTGCACTATCCTACGTCATGACAATAGCCTTAGATTTAAAGTATATCGTAAACCAACCAATGTAAGTTCATATATTCATTATTCTTCTTCTCATCCAAATAATATTAAACGTACAGTATTTGCCTCAATGTATTTAAGAGCTTTTCGTATTTGTAGTCCTGAATTTATTGATGAAGAAATCAGAAATGTTTTTAACATTGGGCTAGAATTAAAATACCCTAAGCAATTCCTTGATATTGCTTACAATTTTGCAAGGAAATCATTTTTAACTCCTCAGCCTAAATCACCTTTCAATTATCATAATGTTTTAATTTTACCATTTCAAGAAAATTTGTTAAGTATCACAGAATTATTAAAAAGGTTTAACGTAAAGGTAGTTTTTAAACATGATAGTACAGTAAAACATAAACTTATCAACAATAGTATTGAAATCAAAAAAGGATGCATTTATAAAATTCCTTGCAAAATGTGTAATCAATTTTACATAGGTCAAACTGCCAAACCCTTAAACATTAGAATTGAACAACACAAGAAAAATGTCAGGGATGGCAATAATTCTAGTGGTATATTCAAGCATATTGAATTAAATAATCATCCAGTTGATTGGGGTAATGCCCAGGCAATCTATTATACCAACAACATAATAGCAAGAAATTTAATAGAGTGCAGTTTGATTCATACCACTAGTAATCAAAATACCAACCTACATAAAGGCTTGTACAAACTTGATAATTTCATTTGTCAAGAAATTAGTAAGATAATATCATGTAAAATGTAATCCAACAAATTGACTTAATGTCGCCCTATATAAGTAGTAGAAACAGTGACCCTTGGCGACTGTGACCATCGTAAGATAATTGACAATGACCTTTCGCTCTCTTTGGCGACTGTGACCTGATGTCGCCCGACCATCGTAAGATAATTGACAATGACCTTCAGCTCCCCTTGGCGACTGTGACCTAATGTCGCCCGACCATCGTAAGATAATTGACAATGACCTTCCGCTCTCTAGGGGGTAATTGGTCGGTATGCTTATTCAAAACTGTCCTAGTCCCCTTTGTATCATGTATATAATGTCTATGTATTCCTATCACTATGTACTTGTTGCACTGAAGATGTAATATACGAAAGCGCTCTGCTTCGTTAGTTTCTTTTTCCAAGTGGTCTACTTTGCATAAGTGAACACACGTACCCGTGTTCTTATTAGCATATATATATATACATACATATATATATATATATTTATATATATGTATATATACATATATACATATATAATGTATATATATATGTATTTATATATATATATACATATGAATATATATGTGTACATATATAAATATATATGTATATGTATATACATATACATACATATATATATATATATATATATATATATATATATATATATATATATATATGTATCAGATAATCTCTTTGGCAGTAGCGCACGGGACTCGAACCCGATGCGCTTGGAAGTAAACTCCCAAGACGCACTCACGCCTTAGACCTCTCGACCACTAAACAGCATTATGCTGTTTAGTGGTTGAGA
>NC_134781.1:32041722-32046722 GCF_046742065.1 Oratosquilla oratoria | reverse complement strand
CCTCTCAATTAAGATCCTCCCATAAGCCTTCCCTACTACACTTAACAGGCTAATCCCTCTGAAACTACTACATTCACACTTGTCCCCTTTTCCCTTGTAAAGAGGAACTATACAGGCACTTCTCCAGTCCTCCGGTACTCTACCCTCTCTCCAGCAAACATTAAATAACCTCACCAACCAGTCCACCATCACTGAACCTCCCTTTTTCAGACATTCTGCATGACATCCATCCAGACCAGGTGTCTTACCTGCTTTCATCATCTTTACAACTGCCTTCACCTCATCCTTCCTTATTTCTCCTCCATTCTCCTCACTCATCACTCTCATTTTCTTCGCATTTCCCACTGCAGCTATCTTTCCTTCCCTATCCTCCTTCACATTTAGCAACTCCCTAAAATATTCTGCCCATCTTCCCCTTACTGCCATCTCTTCCATTATCATCTCTCCATCTGTACCTTTTACCTTTTCTTCTCTACTTGATTCGCCTCCTCTTCCTCTCTTTATTTCTTTCCAAAACATCTTTTTATTACTTTCAAAATTTTCTGTCATACTCCTACCCAATTTCACATCTGCTCTCCTCTTTGCCTCCTTTACCTTTTGCTTTACTTCTCTTTTATTTTCTTTGTACATCTCATATGACTCCCCCGTCCTCTTTTGTAACCAATCTGTGAATGCTCGCTTCTTCTCTTCTACAACCTTCTTTGTTTCCTCATCCCACCATTCACTACCCTTTCTTCTATTTCCCCCTGTCCTTCTTGTTCCACACACCATCCTTGCACACTTTAAGACTCCCTCCTTGAACCATCCCCATTCCTCCTCCACACCCATTTCTGCTCCATCCTTTACTCCCTCCCACTCCTCCTTCAGCTTCTTTTCGTACTCCTTCTCCTTTTCCTTTTCATTCAAGGAGTTCACTCTAACAACCTCCCTACCTTTTGTCCCTTTCCTCTTTCTCCATCTATCCTCCACTCTCAGCTTACCTTCCACCAAAAAATGATCTGATATTCCCCCACCCTCTCCCCTTAGCACATGTACATCCTTAACTCTTCCTAAAAGTAAATACAGGACATCATTCAAAGACGTAAAAGAAAGAAGGTGGACCAAATGTCCGCCGAAGTAGGAAGTGGTGGACAAGCGGAAAAAGGGGGCTCAATAAAGATCTCCAATCTCAGCCAGTCCAAGTCTTCAAGCAAGCGGCGTTCCCTTGAGTCCAAGTTCCAACGGTTGCTAGACATTAGACCACCTGCTCCTCCAAGGTGGGTGACCAATCTCTCCAGTAGACAGCTTTCGGATGCAGAAAATAATGTGCTGGCCAGGGGCCTTAACTTTAATGTTCAAGGCAAAGTCAACCACGCTGAATTCCTGGCCGCTGCAGAGTTAGGAGTGAACTTGATGGAAGGCACTTCTGAGGACAAACAGGCCGTCAGAACTAAAATCGTAGGAGCACTGAAATCCAAACAGACAAGTCGTTCCCTGACCACTGAAGAAACCAAAGCTTTAGCGGAACTACGCAGAGATCGCTCAATTGTTGTTTTAACCAGCGACAAAGGGAGGTCAACTGTCGTTTTGGACAAGGAAGACTATGACCAGAAGGCTCTGGCGTTACTTCAAGATACCCAGACTTACACCGTCGTACCTCAAGACCCCACAAAGAAGCTACAGGCTAAAGTTGAACGAGAGCTGAAAGAACTCAGAAAAATCGGATCATAAATGATAACGAGTGGAAGAAAATGAGGCCAGGAGATTCTACCATCCCTAAGTTCTATGGGTTACCAAAAGTCCACAAAGAAAATATTCCCCTTCGACCCATAGTAGCTTTTAGAAATTCTCCGACATACCATCTTGCTTCGTACTTGGCTAAACTTCTCAGACCTCTAGTGACTGATTCACCACATATGCTTCATAATTCGGCTGACTTCATTGAAAGAATCAAAGGACTTAACTTAAGGAGAGGGGATGTCTTGGTTTCCTTCGATGTTCAGTCCATGTTTACGTCCATCCCACGAGATTTGGCCAAAAGTGCGCTGAAGTCGGCCATGGAGGACAACCGGGGATTCTTGGATAACCAGAAACTTTCCGTGTCAGAACTCATGAGACTCATATCCCTGTGCCTTGACTCCACTTACTTCCGCTTCAGGGATCACACCTACCACCAGCGTAAGGGCACACCGATGGGATCGCCTATTTCAGTTGTGGTGGCGGAAGTAGTGATGCAAAGACTGGAAGCTCAACTTCTAAGTGCTGCACCTACTTCGCTAAAACTGTGGACTAGATACGTTGATGATGTGTTCGCCATTTTGGACAGCAAGGACGTGGAGCCTTTCTTCAATTACATCAACAGTGTTGAACCGGCCATTCAATTCACAATGGAACTGGAGAAGGATTTCCAACTGCCGTTCTTAGACGTCAACGTCAAGCGCGAATGTGACACCCTTGGTACAAGTGTCTACAGAAAGCCCACCCACACAGATAGACTGTTGGACTATGATAGCTACCATCCAGATTGCCACAAAAGGAGCGTAATCAGGACTTTATGGAACAGAGCAGATAAATTTTGTTCTATTGTGGAATCCAAGAGGGCTGAAAGAAAATATCTTTTACAGGTCTTCCGGGACAACGGCTATTCCAGAAGTACCATACGGAAATGGACAAAAGCACGACCCACCGACACCCCACAACAGAGACCACATATCACGCCTAGAGTTACTATCCCCTACATCAAAGGAGCCTCAGAGGTTACTGCTAGAGTCTTACGTGACAAAGGAATACAAGTAGCACACAAACCCCGCAACACCTTACACAGAAATCTAACCAAAGTAAAAGACACCGAAGAACCTACTCAACAGGCCGGTGTAGTTTACCAAATAAGCTGCACGGACTGTGACACGGTTTACGTAGGAGAAACACAAAAGAGACTATCCACTAGAGTACAAGAACACCAACGTGCAGTTAGACGAGAAGATCCGAAATCGGCCCTGTACAAACACACTACAGAACACCAACACATGATTGATTGGGATGGAGTTACAACTCTACATAAAGAAAATAATAAAAAGAAAAGACTATTCCTCGAAACATGGGAAACTAAGAGCAACTGCATAAACAGGTGCATTATCCTCAACCCTATTTATCTAGGCACGAGGAGTAACACAGGCTAATTCTTCTGTTCTGTTTTCTTTTCTCCGTTGCTTCTTTTCGACCTGTCGTTTGTTCACCAGTGGGCTTTTGACTGACTTCCTTTCTCGTAAGCGATCTCCCAATGCACCTCTTCGACTCCCCCCACCCTTCCCGTGACTTTACATTTGTAGTTTGCTTCCCTTTTTCTACTGTCATTCTTCTTAGCTTTTTTTATTTTATTTATTTTTTTATTTATTTTTTTATTTTTATTTGTCTGCTTGTAATGTAGGCATTTTTTATTGAGCCCCCTTTTTCCGCTTGTCCACCACTTCCTACTTCGGCGGACATTTGGTCCACCTTCTTTCTTTTACGTCTTTGAATGATGTCCTGTATTTACTTTTAGGTTTCGTTTTGATGTCTTTTGTCACACTGCCATTTACTCTTTGTATTTTGTTTGGTTTTATTTGTTTGGTTGTAATTTAGCAGTTTACCCCCCCCCCCGACATTTCGTTACGGACATTTGGTCCTTGTTGTATGTTCGGAAGTATTCACGTTAGTGTCACGCTAGAGTCTTTTTGCTACTTTTGTTTTTGTTCACAGCCATGTATTTTAATTTGTATTTTGTAGTGTATTTTTGTTTTTAATTTAGTCGTTTGTTCCTGATTCTTCAGTGCGGACATTTGGTCCGCTTCTATTTACTCTTTGTCCTGTTGTTGTTTACTATGTGTCTCCTATGGTCACTTTTTCTTCGTTTGTTTTATGTTCAAAATTGTAATTTTTAATTTTTATTTTTTATTTTATTCTAATTGGTATTGTAATGTATTTTATTATTTTATTTTATGTTGTTTTATTTTATTTCATTTTATTATTGTAATGTATACGTTGTACAATTGACTGAAAGGGTGAACCTTTCCCAGGTTTACCGTTTCAGCGATTCATAAGGAGTTCACATTCTTGTAACTGTTATACCCCCTGAAGACGATTCCTGGACGGGAATCGAAACGTCGGGCAAATAAACCCTTCAATTGAATCTGGTGTTTACTATTTTCCAATATATATATATACATATATATATATATATATTCTGGTTGAAATCAACTGCACTAGTTGCTTTAACAATCTTCAAGACTGTATTCTTTAATCTGGAGAATACTTTCCTATTAGCAACTGAGAGGGACTGGAAGTAGTCATTCATGACTCTCACAAGAATATACGCAGTGTATGTCAACTGATATATTTTTGCATAGTAATAGTATTGAACAACTATTGCATGGTCAATAGTTGTTCAATACTATTACTATGCAAAAATATATCAGTTGGCATACACTGCGTATATTCTTTTGAGAGTCATGAATGACTACTTCCAGTCCCTCTCAGTTGCTAATAGGAAAGTATTCTCCAGATTAAAGAATACAGTCTTGAAGATTGTTAAAGCAACTAGTGCAGTTGATTTCAACCAGAATTGCCTTAGAGAAAACCTGTGCCCCAGAAAAAAAAAAAAAAAAAAATGTATATATATATATATATATATATATATTTATATATATATATATATATATATATATATACATGGGACAGTGAAATAACACAATAGTAAATATATGTAAAACTTACTTCTAGCGAAAAATATGACGAAAAGAAGAGAGAGGGAGAAAAAGACAGGCAAACACACACACACACACACACACACACACACACACACACACACACACACACACACACACACATATATATATATATATATATATATACAATATATATATATACATATATATATATATATATATACACATATATATATACATATATACGTATATATATATATATACATATATATACATATATATATATATATATATATATATATATACACATACACATAG
>NC_134781.1:32026722-32036722 GCF_046742065.1 Oratosquilla oratoria | reverse complement strand
CCCCTCCTCCTCCACTATCCTACTTCACATCCGCCTCCTCCTCTCCTCTTCCTCCTCCTCCTTCTCCTCCTCCTCCTCCTCCTCCACTATCTTACTTCACATCCGCCTCCCCTCAAACCTCCTCCTCCTCCTCCTCCTCCTCCTCCTCCTCCTCCTCCTCCTCCTCCTCTTCCTCCTCCGTGTATTGCCGGGGCGTGTTCAGGGACGCCCGCGGCCAAACCGTTCTTTGGACTGCGGACGATTTTCCAATAAACCGAAGAAGAGAAGACGACGACGACGACGACGACGATTCGAATCACCAAACCTTCAGGTTCCTCTTAAATTTCCTCTTCATTCTCATCCTTCCTACTTACTTTCCTCTTTCTTCCTTCCTTTCTTCCCTCTCTCCTTTTTCCTTCCTCCCTCCCTCCCTTCTCTACTCCCTTCCTTCCTTCTCTCCTTCCTCTCTTTCTTCCTTCCTTCTCTCCTCTCTTCATTTCTTCCTTCTCTCCTCCTTCATTCCTCCCTTCCATCCTTCCTTCCGTTTCTCCTTTCCTTCCTTCCTTCCCTCCTCCTCTCCTTCCTTCTCTCCTCTCTTCCTTTCTTCCTTCTCTCCTCCTTCCTTCCTCCCTTCCATCCTTCCTTCCGTTCTCCCTTCCTTCCTTCCTTCCCTCCTCCTCTCCTTCCTTCTCTCCTCATTCCTTCCCTCCTTCCCTCTTTCCCTCCTTCCTTCCCTCCTCCCTTCTTTCCTTCCCTCTTTCCTTCCTTCCTCCCCTACTCTGCCTCTGTGTCTCTCCTTCCCTACCCTTCTCTCTCCTTAACAACTCCTTCTCCCTATACTCTTTGTCTCCCTAACACTGTCACCTCCCCCTCCGTCTCTACCAATCTCTGTCTGCCTCTCTGTCTCTCTCCCATTCTGTCTACCTTCCTCTCCTCTCACCTCCTCTCTGTCTGCCTCCCTCTACTCCTCCTCCTCCCTCTTCTCTCACTTCCTCTCTGTCTTCCTCCCTCTCTATTCCCTCCCTCTCTGTTCCCCCCTCACTGTCTCTTCCTTATTTAGTCTCTCTTGCTCTTTGTCTGGCTCTCTTTCTCTCTTCCTCCAGCTACTCTTGCTCCTCTCTGCCATTCTCCCACTCTCTCTCCCTATTCTACTTCTTTTAATGCTTAATCCTTTTCCTTTTCTATCCCTCCTCCTCTTCCTCATCCATCCTCCTTTCCTCTCCCAACTCCTATTCTTCTTCCATTGTCCGTTCTCGTCCTCCTCCTCCTCCTTCTTCCTCTCTCCTACACCTCCTCCTCCTCCTCCTCATCTTCCCTACATTCTATTTCTTTTGTTCCTTCTCTTTCCTCCTCACCTTCCCTTTCTCTTGATCCTCCTCTTCTTCCTCTCCTCCTCCTCCTCCTCCTCCTCCTCTTCCTTTGTTTTCCTACCCCTCCTTCCAACACGTCTTATGTAGTATTGGGATATTATCATGATTAGATTAAACTCCAATTTTAGAATCTTCATCGAGGCAATCACCCCCTTCCCCTCCCCACTTACTGTGGCGACGCACTAAGCAGATTTTATTCTGAGTGACGTCAAGGACCGTCACCTTAACGGTGGGGTTGCTAATTGTCTCTCTAATGGAGTTGGGGTTAGTTTGGTTGGGTAGGGTTGGAGTTGGGTTTGGGATAGTTGGGCTGGGTTTAATTGGGTTGGGGTTGGTTGAGTTTGGGTTGGTTGGGTTGGGTTGAATTGGGGATGGGGTTTGTTTGGGTTTAGGTTGGATTGGGAATGGGGTTGGGTTGGGTGGACTTGAGTTGGTTGGGTTGGGTTGAATTGGCGATGGGTTTGTGTTGTGTTTGGCCGGGGTTGGGTGTGGTTGGATTTAGATTTTGTTGAGTTGGGATGGGCTGAGTTAGGTTTGGGAACTGGTGTTATTTTTTTCTATTATTTCTTAAATTACCATAATTTTCCCACATTTATTATCTTTCATTATCATCAGTTGAACCATCAAAATAATAAACATCACTATCACCACAAATCATTATCAATCATAATCAATTTTACTACTAAAGGCGTTGTGTAAGGCCACTATCAACACTAACACCACTTATCACCTTTACTATCACTATCATCACTATTTTCATTTTAACTTTCACAATCGTCATGTCATCTTTCTCACTATATCATCATCATAATCATCACAATCACCACTATCACCTTTATCTCCTTTTCCCTTGAACAGGGTGGCCCAAAAGTCACTGAGAGGTTGTAATTTGTAATCACTTCTTCATTAATTAGACTTTAGGCAACTGTTCATACCTCAAGAAAGACAATACAGTTGCTGATGCAATGATTCTATTTTGTATTAAATTCCATACATGTATTTGTAACAACAAGGCAGTCATGAAAAAAAAATCCAAATAACTTTTGGGTCACGCTGTACATGAATGGAATAACATGTCTCCCTCCTCCTCCTCCCACCAGTCCCCTCCTTCCTCCTTGAAACTTCTATTATTCCCTTCAGATTCACTCCACCCTAGACTTCCAGCGGTCTGATTCAGGCATTTGTCCTGAAATTCTGAAATAAAGGGACCACCAACCCGTAATACACAGACCAGGATACCTGAAAAGCTGAAGTCGTGAATTTCGGGCATTTGTGTTGATGTGTTGGATCTAAGTTTATCAAAGATGAAAGGATTTGATTGTCGAGGCTCGTTCCTGGAGGTTGGGGAAAGGAAGTCTTAACAAAAGTTAAATTAAGGGTGTGTATACGCCAAAACACACACACACACACACACACACACACACACACACACACACACACACACACACACACACACACACACACACACACACACACACACACACACACCTTTAATTTAATTATTTTAGTTTGACTCCCGCCCAGGGCTGAAAAATTTCAGCATCGTTGCATTACAAGTGAGCACCTCAACTCTGTGGATAATGTTTTTTTTTTTTTTTTGTCAGCATTACCCATAAATCGGGCATTATATACAATTTCTGATCTCTCATCTGGGATGACAATAACTGTCGATCACGAGTCCAACACTTAATCCAGGACCGTGGTTATACACGCACATAAGACCGGAAAAAGAAGTAATGACTGAAACAAACTTGAGGCCAAGTTTGTTCGACGAAAGCACAGAGAGCACAATGATGGTACCCTGCGACTTTAGCTCTCGTTTTGTAAACTACAAAGAGATGAATACAACTTGGTAAGCACAAACACAAAATTATAAAACACTGAGTTCAGCGGTGAAAACATACTAGCTCAGCATTGAAGGGAAGCTACCATCAAACTGTGTATGAGAGTTTCGATTCACTGCCGTAAAAGCTTGTTTAGTTAAGCCAATTAGCTTAGCCAAGTATGAATTCTTGCCTGTTATACCTCGCGGAACTCGTTCAACGGAAATATTTTCAAAATAATTATTTGAGTGATGGAAAACATGTACACGGAGACTCTATACCCTCTGAAGATGTTCTTGTGTCAACGAAACGTTAAGATATGAAACTCCGTATTAATGTACTGTGTTATTCAAATCCTATCGTTCAGCATTTTGAAAAAAACATTACCACTCAAAAATAAATAAATAAAGAAATAAATAAAGAAATAAATAAAAATGAAAAAAATTAACAAAAGAATAAATAGATACCAAGAAATAACGAGCCACCGGCTGCGGCCGTCCCTGTTTTGCAGGGGACTCGGCCTTCGGCCCTTATCCAAAATATCTATAACATAAGGGACAAACAAAACTTTTCTCCCATTTTTTTCATCTTCTCGTCTTAAAAAAAGACTTAAAATAACCAATAAGTGGAGAAAATAACTTTTACCACTCTGTTGATAAATTACTATAATTTGCTTATTTTAGAAACATGAGATTTTTTGTAATATTATTTTCTGTACATAATAAAATGAAATAAATAAACAAATGAATACATCGACCCAAACTTATGTCACGTGATCGCATTAGAAACCTGTACATGGGGGTTATCAATTGTACTACCTCACAAACCCCTAGTTCAACAACACTTATCAGACATTTTGTAAACTCCCCCATATCCTTGCTCTCCCCTATTTTTGAAAGACTCCATCCATCTCACCCCCATGCACTTCCCCCACCACTGTAGTGCACTGTACGGGGGGGGGGGTCACCCTCAACCTAATGGATACACTTCCAATTTTTTTTTTTTTTTTTTAGATTTCTACTGGGAAGAGGTCAGATCAGATCAGATAAGATCAGGCTAGATGTGACTAGCTTAGGCTACAAGCTGGGTTAAGATAGATTAAGTTAGGTAAGGCTACGTTAGGATAGGTTAAATTAGGTCAGGCTAGTTTAGGCTAGAAGCTAGGTTAGGATAAATTAAGTTAAGTCAAAATACTTTACGATAAGCTAAGTTAGGTCAGACTAGTTTAGGCTAGAAGCTAGGTTAGGATAGGTTGAATTACATCAGGCTAGTTTAGGTTAGGAGAAGCTAGGTTAGGATACGTTAGGTTAGGTCAGGCTAGTTTGGGCTAGGAGAAGCTAGGCTAGGATAGGTCAGGATAGGTCAAGCTAGTTTAGGCGAGGAGAAGCTAGGCTAGGTTAGGTTAAATTAGATCAGGATAAGTTAGGATAGGTTAAGCTAGTTCAGGCTAGGTTAGGCTAGGAAAAGCTAGGTTAGAACAGGGTAAGATAGTTCAGGTTAGGCTAGATTATATTTGATTAGGGTAGATTAGATTTTGATTAGGTTAGATCAGGCAAGATTGATTTGGCTAGGTTTGTTCCAATACCACATGATTCAATTGAGCCGATGGGTGATCTTGGGGTTCACGGTCTATCATGACGCCGTTCAGTCCAGGATTCACCACCCTCTCCTCTCCTCTGGCGACTGACAAGAACATGAATTTGACAAAGAGGACGACCCCAAACCAATGTTATTCCACTCCATCCACTCAGAGTCTCAGAGTTGAGTGGAACAGCTGAGGACCGTTCCCGTGACGGTGGCTTCTTGGTATCCTTGTCTAAACCGCCCTGGTTTAGTTGGCCGTGTTGGATGGGGTGGGGGCTAAGCGGGTTTGATCTCTACCACTCACTTGACTAGGTTAGGTTAGAAGCAAAATACCGCATGTTTAACTCGTGTACACACACACACACACACACACACACACACACACACACACACACACACACACACGCGCGCGCGCGCGCACATACTAACTCAGAGGGCCCGGGTTCGAAACCTGAATCCAGATGCTAAATACATATCAACTATGATACCCTAGTAACTAATGACCCAACGTGTATATATATATATATATATATATGTATATATATATATACACACACATATATATATATATATATATAAATACATATACATATACATATACATATACATATATATATATATATATATATACATATATATATATATGTATATATATATGAAATTAGTAGTACAATAAGGTTTATAAGACAAGAGACTAAAGACTAGGAAAGGAACTGGCAACGAAAAAAAAAAGTCGTAAATAAAAAAGAATAAATCTTAGAGAACAACACAAATCACCAAATTACTTTTGGTCACTTACAACCTGATTACAAATTTTGTTGATGATGAATTTATCTAATTTATAAATGCCACTACTGATATTAAGATTAGAACCATCAAAATGTTTTATAATACTATTTTCTATAATTTTTCTATTGACAAAGGAATTACAAGAAAAATAATGGAAGCATCTGTCCAATTAATACAATGATTGAAATCTTTCATGTGAACAAATAGAGCATTGAATTCTTTTACTGTTTTAACACTACATTTATGTTGTTTAATTCCGGTTGGTAGTTCTTTACCTGTTTGTCCAATGTAATACTTTTCACAGTCTCTGCAGAGGATTTTGTATATGCAGCCATCTGAATCAACAGGTGAATTCTTAATTATTAATTTCTAAAATGTACATGGGTTATTAAAATCTACTTTAATATTCCATGTTTTAAATAGATAAGGAACTTGAGAAAGATTGTTACTAAAAGGTAATACTAAAAGGTTCTTAATTTCAAAAGGGGGAGAGGGTTAAAGTCTATAGAATTCTTTTCGCTAAAGTGAGAGAGTTATCTAAAATTTTTCTAGGGTACTTTAATCCCAAACCTAAATAAACAATATGATGAAATTCTTCATCAATGAATTCAGGGCTGCATATACGTAGGTCACGCAAAAACATGGAGGAAAAAACAGATTTATTTTACTCTATCATAGTGTGCCGAGTAATAATGTATACAAGAAAACACATTACTCAGTTTTCTATAAACACTAAATTTAAAATCATTACCTTCCCTATGAACAAGGCAATCTAAAAAGGGCGATTTATTATTATTTTCTAATTTTACAGTAAAATTAATGGAGGGAGCCAAATCATTAGAAAAAAAAAAAAATTAAGACCCTCAGTGCATGGCCACAGGCAAAGAATATCATCTACATATCTATACCACATCGCATTAGATGGCAAAATTTCACACAATAGTTGCACAATAGTTTCTTTTCAAAAAATTCTATGTAGATATTGCTCATAATAGGTGAGAGAGGAATCCCCATAGCCATTCTAAACTCCTGGAAATAAAAATTGCCGTTATATATATATATATATATATATATATATATATATATATATATATAAATGTGTGTTTATATGTAAATTCCAAAAGTTTTTTTTTATTATTATTATCATTATTATTATTATTATTATTATTGTTATTATTATTATTATTATTATTATTATTATTATTATTATTATTATTATTATTATCATTATTATCATTATCATTATCGTCATCATCATCATCATTAATATTATTATTATTATTACTATTATTATTATTATTATTATCATTATTACTATTATTATTTATTATTAATTATTATTATCATTATTATTATTATCATTATTATTATCATTATTATTATCATTATTATTATTATTATTATTATTATTATTATTATTATCATCATAGTTATTACTATTATTATTGTTGTTATTATTATTGCAAAAGTGATGTCAAGAACCCTGGCTGCAGCAATTAATGTATGAACCAGAGCGCCTTACGGACACATTTATTGATACTACTATTATCATTATTACCACTATTAACATTATCATAGTTATTACATTATTACCTTATTACATTACATTACATTATTACATTATTATAGTTATTACATTATTACATTACTACTATTACTGTTAATATCATTGTCATCCCTTATTATTCTTTTACTAACATCATTTTATTATTACTATTATCACTTTATGATTATTATTATTTTATTATAATCATTATTAATATTATCGTTATTGTCATTATCATTATTTCATCCTTTCTTCAACTCCCCCTCTCATTTGCAAGGTATTCTATATACTTTCCACATTCCTCGGTAGAGGATAATATATTTCGTTCGCAGGGGATTTTTTTTTCTCTTTGGTAAGTAGGCACAATTACACACACATGTTTGAGAGAGAGATTAGCTCGCGAGATGGTGTTAAGTGGGCAAATTTGTGATTTTCTGCCAACGATTACTGAGTAACTGGGAGTAATTTCACACACACGTCTGAGAAAGAGATTGGCTCTTGTGTTAAGTGGAAGACTTTGCATTTTCTTTAAAGAAATCTCCATTCCCATGTTCTTCTTGTGCCAAGGAAAGTCAATACCTAAAGAGCAGTGATGATATACATACATACATACGTGTGTACATATATATATACATATATATATATATGAGAGAGAATGCGGGTGGGGCAAACAAAAATTCTCTCTCATTTGTCTGAAATAATCTTATATATATATTATATATATATATATATATATGTGTGTGTGTGTGTGTGTGTGTATGTATATGTATGTATATGGAGGTAAGGTGGCAAAATGAAACGTTAAGGCTAGAGTATGGAGCTTTATTCAGAACCAGACGTTTCGACCTCTTGGGCCTGAAGGCCCAAGAGGTCGAAACGTTTGGCTCTGAATAAAGCTCCATACTCTAGCCTTAACGTTTCATTTTGCCACCTCACCTCCATATACATATATTTATATATATATATATATATATATATATATATATGTATATATATATATATAAATACATATATATATATATATACACATACATATATAACTACATAAACACACACACACACACACACACACACACACACACACACACACACACACACACACACACACACACACACACTAAGTAATTGTCACCGAGTAAATCTATCAAGCGACTACCTATATGACCATGTTCAAGGGTCATCCAATCAATGTCAGTTAAATTGAAATCAATAGGTCCCGTTTGTAGAAAATAGGCAGTTCATGAAACAACAGTTTGTCGTCTGCTAATGATAATGTTTTTGGCCTATATATTACACCTACATTCATTTTTGTCCATTTGTTTGGGTTAATTATACCCACAAACTATCATATGCATCATGTTTCACTTTCTCTAAAACACAGGCATAGACAGTTTTTAACGTACAACAGAAAACCCCACCTTTACTATTTAACCATGTCTCCGTTATTCCTATCATATCGAGATTTTCGCTTTTGACATACACCTGTATTTCTTGGAATTTATTCCTAATACTACGAGCATAAAAGTAGATGGTACTAAGAAACTCATGATTATTTGTTTTTGAGATTTTTTGTATTTCAACATCATGCCTTACATTATAATTTTGTTCTTTATTGACACCTTGCTCTATATTGACATTTGGTCCTTCATTGACATTCAATGCCTCATGGACATTTGCCCCATCACAGACATCTGGTCCCTCATGGTCATTCGATCTCTTATGTATACCTTGCCCCCCCTACGTTACCGCGTTTCACACCGGCCACCCGTCTTTCACTGAAATTCTGTCCGGTATTCCTTCCTAAAATGATATTCTGTCCTCCAATGACACTATATCCTACTGCGATATTTTGTCCTCCACTAACATTATATCCTACCCCGATATTTTGTCCTTCACTAACATTACATGCCATCGTGGTATTTTGTCCTCCACTACCATTGTATCCCATCGTGATATTTTGTCCTCCATTATTATTACATCCCATCGTGATATTTTGTCCTTTGACATTACATCCTAATGTGATATTTCGTCCTCTGTCGAAACTATATCCTGAAATATTATTTTGTTCTACACTGACATTGCCCTACGTTATTGCTATACCCTACTCTATTTTCTCCAATACACTCTATTTCCCCTTCCCTTTTAGTTTCTACCCCAAAATAGGAACTAGTTCATTACAAATTCCCACAATGAAGTTTGTAAGAACATCTTTGCCTCTGCGAGTAAGGTGGATCACACCAGAAGCAAAAAGGTCATGACGCCTGGAAAAGAGATACCAGGGACCAAGAAAGTGATATCCCAGTTGCGTGCACAATAGTGATATCTTCTCATTGATCCCTATGTCTACTGTTCCAACACGAGCCTGGGTAAATCCTCAGAAGAATCCCACAGACTACGTGACGGCTCCCAAGCTCCTTCATCTCCTGAAGAAGGACCTTGTAATT
This sequence comes from Oratosquilla oratoria, assembly GCF_046742065.1. Taxonomy (NCBI): domain Eukaryota; kingdom Metazoa; phylum Arthropoda; class Malacostraca; order Stomatopoda; family Squillidae; genus Oratosquilla; species Oratosquilla oratoria. Next base: position 32,027,187 of record NC_134781.1, on the reverse strand, counting down.
CCGAACAAGTTCCTCTGACCTCACCCTACCCACATCGTTACTTCCCGTATGAACAATCGTAACCGTGTTCTTTCGCCTTTGTTCCCTGATGGCCTGGGTACAATCGGCGATCTCACGGCCCGGTTAACATACAATCTTGCAACGTCGCTTCGTCTTCCGCTGCAGGATGTCGTCATAGCCTCGCACCATGGAGTTCCCCACCACCAAGAACTCCTGATTTTCAGCCACTTCATTCTCCAGCAGAGCGAAACGATTGGCAAGAAGCAGCGGTTGCTCCGCAGGGGACCATCTTACCGAACGCGGGCTCGACAGACGGAACTCCACGGAGCGCCACTCGCTCACGGCGGTGGTAGTAGTTGAAGAGGTGGTACGCTGTTTGGGTTGTGGGGAGGATTCACTCTTCTCACAGAGCGCACTCCTGAGAAGACGAATCTTCTCCTCATACATCCTGAGACGGTCCTCCAG
>NC_134781.1:32016722-32019222 GCF_046742065.1 Oratosquilla oratoria | reverse complement strand
TTGGTTATCAGTTTGTTATATTCTTCTATCAATCGTACACCTCTTTCTGCAGTATCGTTTACTACTTTGAGTCCATATACGATGTCCCTTGCATTCACATAACTCTCATCATCATTCCACTCTTCAGCATCTTTTTCAAGAAATGTGCAAAGCAACCCTAGGATTTCAAAGAATCTTTTTGTGTTGGCAATAACGAAATTCTGCAGTTGTTTTTGTCCAGCTGATCCAGGATTCATTGATGTTCGTTTGCTCGGTTTTGAGTCTACTGGTTTCTGTAAAGCGCGTTTAATTTCGTTTTTTGTCGTAAAATAGCTGAATAAAAAAATGCCCCAAGCTCCTCAGAGAGGTACCACAAATGTCTCAAAAATTTATTCAGTGCAGCACTTGCAATTTTGCCATCCTTTTGCTTGTAGAGCTGCAGACTTTGCATAAAATAAAATCAGAACGAGGTGGAAATGAAGCCACGGATGCCGTAAACCATGAGAACATAAGAATGAAGACTACAAGAGACCATAAGGCCTACACTAGGCAGTTCCATGTCCATTACCACCTGCCATCATCGTCCATATAGTTGTCTAACAACCATTTCTTAAAACAACCGATAGTTTCAGCGCTCACTACATAGTTACTAAGTCTATTACATTCGTTGATCACTCTATTAGTAAACCAATTCTTGCCTATTTCCTTCTTAAATCTAAATTTGTCCAGTTTGAATTAATTACTGCGTGTACTGCCTTGTTGTCTTAATATGATGACCTTGTTTCTGTTACCCTTGTTAAAGCCTTTGTTTCAATTGAACACCTCTATAGAGTGTAAGTTAAGGTGTCTAAGCCTCTCTTTGTAAGGTAAATTTCTGAGTCCATGTATATTGCAACTGAAAAACAACAAACATCACTCAGTCCTCTTTCCTCTTTTTCAGTCACTTTGAACTCAGTCTTAACATCCAGATTTTGAATCAGTAAATTAGCTTAGCCATCCATCGTGCTCTGTGATAAGCTCCGGGTGCTAAGCTAATCCCTGATTTTGGAGTACTACCGAGGAAAATTTGCGTCAGCTCGAGCAATTCCTTGTAGTCAAGGAGCTGCTGCTCTTCAAGCTGATTTTGAGCAAATTTAATAATTTCTTCTGCATCTGAGATTTTCTCTGCAATGCTAGGGTCATCTGCTGCTGTTTGGTAATTTGTCTTATCAATTTCCACCCACTTCGCTTTGAATTTCTTAAACAGTTGAATGTCAGGGCCAGAGGAGGCTGGCAAGGAGACAGAAACTGCAGCTTCTAACACTATTTCCGAAATGTGATGTCGATAAGCTAGCCACAGAATATCTTTATCCATTCTCTGCTCTTGTAATGTACAAAGACAACTCTTATAACCTGTGTCGATGCAGTGGTGTCAAAACACATGCACTTTATTTGGTCAAATATATTCCACTCCAATACTAGCAGGTGTACAGCATCTGCAGTGTTTTAACCTGTTCCACTGGCAAGCTTGGGAACACCAAGAAGCTGATCAGCTCCTTGGTCAGAAATTAGGACTGGTAGTCGTTCAACATTTTCATGACCGGTAATATCTTCAATTAGTTTGCCATCCCAGTGTATTTGAAGAGGAGAATGTGTTTTCAAATCCTGCTTCAATTTTTCTGCCATTGCATTGCGGTTCCTTTGTCTCGCTCTCCGTATTGATGAATAGCTAACATTATATTTTTCATGGTTTTGCCTAAGGACACCAATTGCTGGGATCAAGATTTCAGAAGCAGCTCTATCACTTAATTTTGCAGCATCAAGTGATGTAAGCATTGAGGAATCCAAAAGTTTTATTCTCTTAGACGTTGATCTAATTTGTCTCGAATTTGATGGCTACTTGACTTTGAGACCACTGCTGCTTTAAAATTGATTGTTCCCCTCTTTCTTTCCAAGCGATGTTTTCTTGTCTCTAGTTATATTTTCCTTTTGTGAAAGAACTTATCCACTCCAACCATTTTGGCTTTTCGTTCTTTTTGTCGTTGCAGCATCAGAAACTTACGATATTCATCTATCTTTATCATGTCAAGAGCATTTGCATGTGTAATGTCAAACAGATCATCCAAGTCATTTTCCTATTCATCATGTTTCTGAAGTAGAACAGGTGCTTATTATTATATCCTTTCTTTTTTAGTTTCCCCCACTCATTGAAAAGTTTCTTTATTTTCTTCACCACATGGCATTTCAACATTGTTGGGATGCGTCCCTTTTCCCACACTTCCATAACATCTCTAGCAGGAGACAAAATATCTATTTTCACCTGTTGTTTTTTGTTGATTTTGTAGTTCATGAACAACGCCATTGTCTCCGCTTTACATGGATGCTGGGTCTCATTAAGGGACTCTATAGAATGTCCTATGAGCCAGACAACTGTTTTGTGACGCGTATGCCGCTCCATGAGTACAACAGCAACACAACCACTCTCAGCGAAGACAATGAGGGTACTAAGTGACTCAACTAGACGCCAGCTGCAACCACAGCG
>NC_134781.1:31986722-31999222 GCF_046742065.1 Oratosquilla oratoria | reverse complement strand
TTTAGCAGAAGTGGCGCCTGAGGAGGAGTCTGATAGTGACCTTTTTTATAGTGGAGCTAGTTACGCAGATAATTCAAGTGGAGGCGATGATGAAGGGATTGAAGCTGTTGGTACAGATCCTGAAATGGAAACAGAAAATTTTAGCATATTGCAAAATTTATAAATGAATACAGTGTGATTTAGGCTACTTTTGAGTACAGTAGTTATTTTTTTATAATGATCATATTCACACAAGCCACTAAATTATTTGGAAATAATTAACAGGATATGAAATAGGTGGGCTTGGAATTCAGCCCACACAGGATTCAGTCCACTTTTAAATTCACTAAAAATAATGGGTTAGTTGGATTAGGTTAGGCTAAATCCCTTTGAGCTGAATCCCATGTGGGCTGAATTCCAATGGAACCTATGAAATATATTACACAATGTTGACTAAAATGAATAACAATCATCTAGGCCCCAAAGTTGAGTGGATACAGTATATTATAGTGATATAGTCATTACCCAAGTTTAGAAGTAATGAAGTTGAAGTATCATCTCTTTAGGCCTTCACATTTTTATTGCACATGTTCTCCATTGTTCACCAAATTTATATAGTTGCATATGAAAAGGGAGAAATGCACACAATACAAGTAAAATTATTTACCTGGGTAATCAATTTCTTCTGTATGCTGTGGCTGACCTTGGCATTTATCTCTGTGAGATTTCAATCTTGACACAATGCTCTGTAGCTCGGTACCCTTTGCCAGAAGTTGTTGGTAGTTTTTCAAAATAATTCCAGACAGGATCATTTTTTTGCCTGAAGGAACCACTTTGCCAGGTCCAGAAGACATCATTCCTGGTTGATTCCAAAGCAGCAGCTGACTCAGTGAGAAGCTGCTTACCTAGAACAAGTTTCAACAAGAATCTTGTTGAAACTTGTTGTGGGCTGCACAGTGATATATATACTACATGTATGCTTATACCGTTACTGTGTATACTTGTGGCAAGTCTATGTGACACTGCTCCTTATAGTGATATGCTAAAAATGTCCTTTAGCAATCAGATCGCATATCAGATAGCAATCCCACAATATTTAAAATCTATAAAAAAAATCTATTTAAATCAAATAAATCTGATTTAGATAAAAAATATTATTTTTATATATTTTTAAAAAGATGGAAAAAATAAAAAAAAATCGCCAACCCTGGTGTCCACTAACCTCATGCAATAATACCTGTTATGTCCGGCTAAAATTGGCATTCCAAAGCATAACAGTGCCTTACAAATAGTTTATTATTTCACTATAAAAGCTTTTATTAACTGATACTACATTGAATAAGTCAATAGTTGATAAATTTGTCCTATATACAATATTAGGTTTCTAGTTTTGATATATTTGTCCAATATAAAATGTTAGGTTACAAAGAAAGCAATGGCCTCCGCTAGCGGAGCCAGGAATCTAGGTGCGCACGTCCTGTGTAACAGTAGTCCTTGATATATATATATATATATATATATATATGTATATGTATAAATAATATATATATATATATTTATATGTATAAATAATATATATATATATATTTATATACATTTATATATATATATATGTATATATATGTATAAATATATATATATATACATATATATATATATATATATACATTTGTAATATATATTTGAATACACACACACACACACACATATATATATATATGCGTAAATAACCACTAGGAAAAAGTAAACTAACGAAGCAGAGCGCTTTCGTGTAATTACATCTTCAGTGCAGATACAAAGAAGGAATTATAAGATGAAGAAACAAGGTACAGAATATATGACATAGTGAAGAGGGCATTCGGAGAGGTAGTGGAAGAAGTACACGTGACGGACGTATGGGCCGTCCTGGTAGCCAACAAGTATGGGACGTTTGGGCCGTCCTGGTAACCAACAAGTATGGGACAACTGCTCATAATTTATATTACAATTCAAACAATTTTGAAATTTCATGAGAAATAAAACTATCTAATTTGTACAAACCTTGATGAAGATTAACATTTATCCCCTTACTAGATTTGATCAAACTGCATTCAATTAAATTTCTTTCTATTATGTTGTTGTTGTATGTGATGACTTTAGCGTTATCCCAGTCAACTGGGTGGTTAAAATGGTTCATGTGGTTGAATATACCGCTAGATTGGTTTCCCTCTCTAACGTATTTCTTATGTTGATTGATTCGTGTTGTGAGTGTTTTAGCAGTCTGACCAACATAAAACTGATTACATGATTTGCAAGGTATTTTGTACACACACCCTTTATTACTATTGACAGAATTATTTATGAGCAGTTGTCTTACAGTGTTCTTGTTATTGAAAACTACATTAATGTTAAATTTACGTAACATATTTGGAATATTTTGCAGGTTCTCTTGGTACGGTAAAATTAGCAAGTTATTCATATTGAAAGTTTGAGTTGACCTAAGGTTGTAAAATGTCCTTTTAGCACGATTGTAAGCTTTATCAAGAACATGTGTGGGGTATTGTAGCTTAGTACCAATGTCGTAAATACATCCTATTTCATCATCGATGTACTCTGGGCTGCAAATGCGTAGGGCCCTGAGATACATCGACGCGAAAACAGATACCTTTACGCCATCAGGGTGTGAGGAATAATAGTGTATATATGAACAAACGTTGGTTGGTTTGCGATATACACTAAACTTCAACTCACTTTCACGGCGGTAGATATTACAATCAAGGAAAGGCAAAACGCCTTTCTTTCTCTATCTCCACCGTGAACTTAATGGAACTGACCAAATTATTAAGCTTACATAAAAAATCATTTACATTATCTTGAATGGGCCACAGACATAGGATGTCATCAATGTACCGCATCCATGTAATGTTGGGGGGAATGATCTTACTTAAAATTTTGGTTTCAAAAAACTCCATATATAGATTACTCAATACGGGGGAGAGAGGATTACCCATGCTCATTCCAAATTTCTGAGAATAGAATTTATCATTAAATTGGAATTTGCAATCTTTAACACACAATTTGATCAGTTCAATTAAGGTGTCTGAAGGTAATGGTAAATCGTGCTTATTTAACTCTTCTTCTTCTATCTTAAAGAAGAGTTAAATAAGCACGATTTACCATTACCTTCAGACACCTTAATTGAACTGATCAAATTGTGTGTTAAAGATTGCAAATTCCAATTTAATGATAAATTCTATTCTCAGAAATTTGGAATGAGCATGGGTAATCCTCTCTCCCCCGTATTGAGTAATCTATATATGGAGTTTTTTGAAACCAAAATTTTAAGTAAGATCATTCCCCCCAACATTACATGGATGCGGTACATTGATGACATCCTATGTCTGTGGCCCATTCAAGATAATGTAAATGATTTTTTATGTAAGCTTAATAATTTGGTCAGTTCCATTAAGTTCACGGTGGAGATAGAGAAAGAAGGCGTTTTGCCTTTCCTTGATTGTAATATCTACCGCCGTGAAAGTGAGTTGAAGTTTAGTGTATATCGCAAACCAACCAACGTTTGTTCATATATACACTATTATTCCTCACACCCTGATGGCGTAAAGGTATCTGTTTTCGCGTCGATGTATCTCAGGGCCCTACGCATTTGCAGCCCAGAGTACATCGATGATGAAATAGGATGTATTTACGACATTGGTACTAAGCTACAATACCCCACACATGTTCTTGATAAAGCTTACAATCGTGCTAAAAGGACATTTTACAACCTTAGGTCAACTCAAACTTTCAATATGAATAACTTGCTAATTTTACCGTACCAAGAGAACCTGCAAAATATTCCAAATATGTTACGTAAATTTAACATTAATGTAGTTTTCAATAACAAGAACACTGTAAGACAACTGCTCATAAATAATTCTGTCAATAGTAATAAAGGGTGTGTGTACAAAATACCTTGCAAATCATGTAATCAGTTTTATGTTGGTCAGACTGCTAAAACACTCACAACACGAATCAATCAACATAAGAAATACGTTAGAGAGGGAAACCAATCTAGCGGTATATTCAACCACATGAACCATTTTAACCACCCAGTTGACTGGGATAACGCTAAAGTCATCACATACAACAACAACATAATAGAAAGAAATTTAATTGAATGCAGTTTGATCAAATCTAGTAAGGGGATAAATGTTAATCTTCATCAAGGTTTGTACAAATTAGATAGTTTTATTTCTCATGAAATTTCAAAATTGTTTGAATTGTAATATAAATTATGAGCAGTTGTCCCATACTTGTTGGTTACCAGGACGGCCCAAACGTCCCATACTTGTTGGCTACCAGGACGGCCCATACGTCCGTCACGTGTACTTCTTCCACTACCTCTCCGAATGCCCTCTTCACTATGTCATATATTCTGTACCTTGTTTCTTCATCTTATAATTCCTTCTTTGTATCTGCACTGAAGATGTAATTACACGAAAGCGCTCTGCTTCGTTAGTTTACTTTTTCCTAGTGGTTATTTACGCATTTGTGAACACACGCTCCTAGTGTTTTTTATTGCATATATATATATATATATATGTATATATATATATATATGTATATATATATATATATATATGTGTGTGTATATATAATGTATATATTAAATATATATATATTTATATATATGTATATATATTGTATATATATATACATACATATATATATATACTGTAAATATATATGCATATGTATATATACAGTATATTATATATATGTATATATATGTGTGTGTGTGTGTGTGTATACTGTATACATACATACGCATATGTATATATATATATATGTATATATATATATATATAATTGTATATTAATATATAATAAATATATATTACATATATATATATACGCATATGCATATATATATGTATATATATATGTATATATATGCATATATATAAGTATATATATATATATATACTTATGTATATGTATATACATGTATATATATATATATATATATATATATATATATATATATACCTGTATATACAGTATATTTATATATATGTAAAATGGTACATATAAATATATATATATATATATATATATGTATCATATATACATGTATATATATATATATATATATATATCTATATATATATATATATATAGCACATACATGTAGAATTGTACCAATATAAATATAAATATTATATATATATATATATATATATATATATATATATATATATAATATATATATATATATACATGTAGAATTGTACCATAATATATATATTTTATATATATATATATATATAATATCTGTATATTAATACATATATATATATATATATACATACATATTTATATATATATATGAATATAAATATATGTATATTATATATATACATGTATACGTATATATATACATATATATATATATGTGTATGTATATATATATATATATATATATATATATATATACGTATATTCATATATGTTAAATATATATATATATATATATATATATATATATATACATACATATGTGTGTGTGTGTATTTATAACATATTATATAAATGTACATGTATATATACAGGTATATATAATATATATATAAATATATATATCTATATATATATATATATACATCTTTATATATGTATATATATACATATATATATATATATATGCATACATACATGTTTGTATATATGTATATATATATATATATATATATATATATATATGTATGTATGTATGTATATGCGTTCATCTCCCTACTAAAAAATAAGTAGATAGGTGATCTTTGTTTTCGCAGATAAACGCCCCCCTTGTTTAAGGATGTCACTTTGTGTACGTAGTAATACCCTAGTTTACATTTTTTCTTAGCGATTACATTAAAAAGAAATCTGTGACGAAATGGCATAGAATAAACAAAATGAAAGTACAAAGAGAAAAATATATATATTAATAAGTATATGAATATACATGTTATTCATATATGTTTTGTTTCATTTCATGAAATAATGGATTAATGATAAACAAGATAATGTAGGATTTCTAGATTTTATCCACTCTGTACACAGTGGCATTATATCATGTTGGTATTTTGTACATTATTAAAATTGTGGAATTATGTCCTGTGGCTTTTTGTCCTGTGGTATTTTATCCTGTAGTTTATTGTCCTGCAGGCATTATGTCCTGTGACCTTCTGTGTGGTTACATTGCACAAATTTTGTTATAAGGAAAGATAACTATTGTCTATTCATTTGAACAGTTTGGCGGAAATGTTTCTCGCGATTGTTGATGAACATTATCTGATTTCAGTGAATTATTTTCTTTTCTTAATTTCCTAAGCCTTCCTCTTCCATTAACATTAATTTTTTAAAGAGAGAGAGAGAGAGAGAGAGAGAGAGAGAAAGAGTGAGAGAGACTGAGAGAGAGAGAGAGAGAGAGAGAGAGAGAGAGAGAGAGAGAGAGAGAGAGAGAGAGAGAGAGAGAGAGAGAGAGAGAGAGAGACCCTGAACTGTAAGTGTTTTTACAAAAATGAAAATAAACAATTAAAAATATAAACGAATAAAAGATTAAATATAATAAATAGATAAAAAGTCAAGTAGGTCGTTCCCCGGTCCCTCTCCTGCGAGGTCGAGAAATATCACAAGTCATAATTTCTGGTCATCCTTGTTATCTTGGCTGAGAGCCCCACCTATGCCAGCCAACTGGTACGACCCAAACCCGTGTGACCTGGTCAGTCAGTTGACCTTATCTTGCCGGAGACTCGGAGAGAACGAAAGAGAGAAAATGAAACGGAGTAATTGAGGAAGAGAACGAAGGAGAGATAGAGTGATATAGAGAGAGGGGGTAGGGAAAGTGAGAGAGGGAGGAAGGGCGAGGAAGAGAGGGGAGGGAAAGAAGGAAAGAGAAGGAGAGAGAGAGAGAGAGAGAGAGAGAGAGAGAGAGAGAGAGAGAGAGAGTTGGGGAAAGAAGAGAGTAGGGGGAGGCAGGCAGGGAGGGAGGGGGAGAGGCAGGGAGGGAGGGAGGGAGAGAAGGAAAAAGAGAGAAAGAGGGAAAAGAAAGAGCGGAAGAGGAAGAGGGGAAAAAAGAAAGAATGAGAGAGAGAGAGAGAGAGAGAGAGAGAGAGAGAGAGAGAGAGAGAGAGAGAGAGAGAGAGAGAGAGAGAGAGAGAGAGAGAGTGGGGAAAAGTGAGAGAGAGAGAGAGAGAGAGAGGAGAGAGAGAGAGAGAGAGAGAGAGAGAGAGAGAGAGAGAGAGAGAGAGAGAGAGAGAGAGAGAGAGAGAGATAGAGAGAAGAAAGAGAGAGAGAGAGAGAGAGAGAGAGAGAGAGAGAGAGAGAGAGAGAGAGAGAGAGAGGGGGTGTACAGGAGCCCTCCCCTGCCGAAACCATCAATCCCGTTCCGTCGCCGGGGTTCCTGTTCCGACAGAGGCCCTCAGCGCTGGCTAGGACCCGTTCCACGGCCTGGCCGCCCGCCCGCTCGCAGGATCAAAGGCTTCTTGCTTTAGAGCTCTGCCCAGGTTGCAGCAACTGCACTCCCTTCCTTTCTACCTTCCTTATCCCTTCTCCCTCTCCTCCTCTTCTCTACTCCATCTTCCTTCTCTTTCCACCCTCCTTTTCTTTCCCTCTCCCTCTATTCGTACCAGTTTTCCCCTCACCTCCCTCTCGCTTATCTACTCACTCCCCTCCCTCTCTTGTTCCCCTCTTCCTCCTCCCCTCCTCCTCCTCCTCCTCCTCCTCTTCCCCCACCTCCTCCTCCTCCTCCTCCTCCTCCTCCTCTTTCCCCACCTCCTCCCTCTCCTCTCCACCACAGGGCCAATCAAGCAACAGTGGCGGATAGGTAGCCCACTCAGCCAGAGCGATCTGCTCTTAAGGTTCGGGGGAGGGTGGGAGGAAGAGGAGGAGAGAGAGAGAGATGGAAAGAGAGGAGGAAAGAAGAGAAAGGGGAGGGGGGAAGAGGGGAAAGGGGGAAGAGGGGAAAGGGGGAAGAGGGGAAAGGGGGAAGAGGGGAAGGGGGGAAGAGAGGGGGAAGGGGGAAGGGGGTGAAGAGAGGGGGGGGAGGAACGGAGGGGGACAGTGGCGTTCCATACCAAACGGAACCGACTCCCACGAAGGAGGGAGAGACCGACTAATGTCCTCAAAGGCATTAGTTCGAATCTCGGCGTCGGAGAACCCTCAGTTAGTTCTTAATTCCCCCCCCCCCCTTTTTTTGTGTTGGTGCTCACTACCCACCTGCCCCCTGCCCCCTTCCACCTCAGTTTATCTATTTATCTATTTATTTATTTATTTATTTATTTATTTATTTATTTATTTATTTATTTATTTATTTATTTATTTATTTATTTATTTGTTTATTTATTTTATTTATTTATTTGTTTATTTATTTATTTAAATTATTTATTTATTTATTTATTTATTTATTTATTTATTTATTTATTTATTTATTTATTTATTTATTTATTGTGGGGTGGATGTGTGGTGGGTCTCCTTCCGTACTGGGTGGTCTTTTTCTTTTGACTCTAGCTGCCTCAGGACGTCACAATGAATACGTTGTAAATTTTATTCTGATTTTTAACACCAAACTTTATTCTGATTAACACCAAACGATTTTCAAAGTGTCCACTTCATCAACTTCTTCGTTACGAAGGAGGGAGGGAGAGACGATGGGAGGGAGGGAGGGAGGGAGGGAGGATGGGAGAGAATGTCGGAGGAAGGGGGGCCAAGGATGAAGGGAGAGACAAAGGGAGGGAGGACGGGAAGGAGGGATGATGGAAGGGAGGGAGAATGGGAGAGAGGGAGGATGGGAGGGAGGGATGATGGAAGGGGGGGAGGATGGGAGGGGGAGGATGGGAGAGAGGGGGGAGGATGTGAGTGAGGGAGGGAGGGACGGAAGATAGGAGAGAGGGAGGTAGGATGGGAGAGAGGGAGGGAGGATGGGAGAGAGGGAGGGAGGAAGGGAGGGCCGAAGGGAGGGAGGAAGGGAAATAAGGAGAGAAGATGCGAAGGAGGGTAGGAGAGAATGAAGGAAGGAAAGAGGGACCGAAAGAAGGATAGAGGTAGAAATGGAGGGAGGGTAGGTTGGAGAGAAGGAGTAAAGGAAAGAGGAGGGGAAGGAGGATAGGCAACTGTGTTGGAGAAGAAGTTCTGTCGTCTTCACCTTCGACCTCTTCTCCACCAAAATCGAAGTTCTTTATCAATTTCCCCTTCCTTCCCTCCTCTCCCCCCTCTCTCACCCCTTCTCTTCTCCTTTCTCAAATCCCTTCTTCTCTCCTTCCTTCTCCCTCTATTTGTCTTCCTTTTTCGTTCTTTTTTTCTCTCTTCCCCTCTTCTCCTTCTCTTATTTTGTCGTCTTTCTTCTACTTTGAGAATCATTTGATCTCTGATAACAAAACGCGCGCACACACACACACACACACACACACACACACACACACACACACACACACACACACACACACACACACACACACACACACACACACACACACACACACACACACACACACACACACACACACACACACACACACACACACACACACACACACACAAACACTGTTTCTGAAACATATTACTGTGACTTGAGCATGTTTCTGGATGGTCAAGGAACTGTTTCTATACAGACTCAACAGTCCGGGAATTTTCTTTCACAGCTGTTTCTAAACAGTGCGTTTCGTTGTGTGTTCTAAGTGTATCGTGAATTACATTTCTTATTCTGATCCTTTGAGCAAGAGGGGAATGTCTATTGAGCAAGGAAAGGAGTAGGTAGGGGATAGAGGTGAATGAAGGATGGTTGTTGTATATGAATGATATTTTGACGCAGCCCGAAGGGATTTCTGTTTATTCTGAACCTTTGAGCAAGAGGGGAATGTCTGATAAGCAAAGAAGGGAGTAGGCAGGGGATAGGGTTGAATGGAGGATGGCTGTGTATGGATATTTTGACGCAGCCCGAAGGGATTTTTCCCCGCCCTCTCTATTTTCCGCATAAGTGGGGAACGGAGAAGGGGGGGGGGGTCACCGATTAAAGTGAAGCGGCCCTGCCGTGGAAATGCTATGTCTAGCTGCATTGGTTCTGACCCGGGCAGTGGGCAGGAGACAGGGACGACCCTTCATCCACGAGGCGCTAAGATGAGAGGGAAACAATTGGTGGTGGATGGGACAGGAATAGGTGGGAGTGAGTGCCTCCCCTTGACTTGGCTACCTCCCTGATAAGGGGGAAGATGTACCTGGTACATAAAGATAATTAGAATTGAGATTCTGACCCTCCCTAAGCGATTTTATTAAAGCCTAAGGGAGCCTCCTGGAGAATGTTGAAGTGTGTTGAGGCTTCATGGTCCTTTGCAAGACCATCGGGGTACCCCTGCGTGGGCAATACAGCCCCATACTACGGTGGCTTCATAATGTGTGGTTAGGTTGCTGTCATATGTGAACAGGTTTCTTCGAAAACAGTTTCTTAACTTTTCTGTCTGTATGTATGTTTGTCTGCCTGTGCATGCGTGTGTGTGTATGAGTGAAATAGTGAGTGTATAAGTGAGTGTGTGTGTGAGTGAATGTGTGAGTGAGTGTGTGTGTGTGAGTGAACGTGTGAGCGGATGAGTGTATGTGTGTATGTGTGTGTATGTGTGTGTTTGTGTGTGTGTGTGTGTGTGTGTGTGTGTGTGTGTGTGTGTGTGTGTTTGTGTGTGTGTGTGTGTGTGTGTGTGTGTGTGTGTGTGTGTGTGTGCAAGCGCGCGCACAAGTGCATATATGCATGTGTGTCTGATACAACTCGTCTATGAAGATCCAAGACTCACAATAACCTAAGAGACAATATGCGCTCTCTTCATGCTCAAGAACCTCCCTTCCATATAAACAAAGAAAGCACCATTCCTTTTGTTCGCACATGAGAACACAGGGTCTACAGCTGCAGTGGCAGTTGCAGCGATGCATCAGACCTGCCCGTACAGCTGATGGCGGCCATTGCCGTTGCTATTAGCAACCAGCCGTCTTTCTCAGCCTTCCTTACTCCATATTTCTTCTCCTCCATATTCTCTTCTCCCCTCCTTATCTCTCCTCCTCCTGGTCCTAATCCTCCTCCTCTAGTTCCTCCTCCTCCTCCTCCTTCTCCTCCTCCTCCTCCTCCTCCTCCTCCTTTCCTCCTCCTCCTCCTCCCTCTCCTCCTCAACTCTTTGTCAAGTCATATTTCGAACTCAGTGGGTAACGTTCCTGTTTCGGAACGCGGAAGGTCCGGGTTCGATCCCCGTTAAGTGCAAAGCGCTTTCATGACCTCTCCAAAGCGGCGGACATTATAGATGTGGTCAATCAGTGTCGCAGTATGGCCAAACTGATTTCAGATTTGATTCACAGCCACAGACATCATACCACATATTTCACGTGCACGGCTCACCGGACACACAACCTTACCTAGGCGGATGAAGTCACCGTGGTGGGGGACAGAGGCTGTACCGTCACTCAGGAGATCGGCTGGTCCTGCAATGGAACATTAAGGCTGAACTAACTAACAGGCAGTTCTAGTCGCCTCAGGAGCGGCGCCTGGGTCCTGATGTGTTCACTAGGGAAAGGCTTTTAGCAAAAGGATAACCGATCCCTTTTGTACATCACTCGGGTTTTCAAGAGACCTTATCCTCATTCTCCTCCTCCTCCTACTCCTCCTCCTCCCTCTCCTCCTCCTCTTCTTCTTCATCCTTCTCCTCATCTTCTTCCTCTATCTCCTCTTTCTCCACCTCCTTAACATCCTCCTTTTCCTCCTCATCCTCCTCATCTTCCTTTCCCTCCTGTCTTTCTTTTCCAATTTTCCTTCATCTCCTCCTCCTCCACCTCTTCAACATCCTCCTCTTTTTCTCCTCCTTTTCTTCCTCTTTCTCCACTTCCTCCTCCTCTTCCTTCTTCTCTTCTTCCTCCTTCTCCTCTTCCTTCTCCTTCTCCTCCTCCTCCTATTCTTCCTCCTGTTCTTCCTCCTCTTTCCTTCCATCCACTTCTTTCTCCTCCTGTTCTTCCTCCATCTCCTCCTCCTCTTCCTCAACATCCTCCTCCTCCTCCTCCCATATCTTTTTTCTCATCCTCTTGTTTTGCTTCCATCCCCTCTTTTTCTTCCTCTTCCTCCTTACCATCCTCTTCTTTCTCCTCCTCCTGTTCCTCCTCCATCTCCTCCTCATGTGCTTCCTTCTCCTCTTTGTCCCCATTCTCCTCCTCCTCACTTTCAAATCCACTAACATATTCCCATTCAGACTGAATATATTGATTTTAACCAATGAGTAATGATGACAATTTAACCCAGTTAACCCCTGTCCTCTATGGCAACTAGTTTAAAGAAATTCCATACAAAAGCGAGATAACTTCCTCCAAGTCCTCAAAAAATCCCCACAAGAACATCCCACGAAAAATAACCCCCAAAATTGCTCTGATGTTACCAAAAGTGGATATGTCGTACGAAGAAATGCTTCGCATAATGACATCCCTCACTCTATAACTTATAAAAGATAAATAAATAAAATAAAATGAAATAAGTAAATCGA
>NC_134781.1:31971722-31976722 GCF_046742065.1 Oratosquilla oratoria | reverse complement strand
GCAGTCCAAAGGGATATCTTCTCGTCTTCTCTCCTTACGTATGAGAGGACAAGGAGGGAGGGTCGCCATGTAAATGAAGCGGTGGGGGTAAACCAGCTTAGGCTGCCGGGCCCTACTGCGGATGTGCTGTGTCTTACTGCATTGCTTCTGACCGGGGCAGTGGTAGGGAGACAGGGATGACCCTTCATCCACAAGGACCTAAGATAAAAAGGAAACAAATGGGTGGTGGGTTGGTGTGGGATGAGTACAAGGTGGATGCATGTCTTGGCTGACTACCTCCCTCATGAAGGAGAAAAAGTCTTTTGGTATATAGATAGAGGTTATTTGGGCACTGAAGTATACATTTACCAAAGACCCTTTCCACTTTACATGGGAAATAGCCGAGTCAAAACATAAACCCACTTTATGCACAAATGAATCGAGGGACAGATAAAAATTATGTCCAGTTATAAAGCGGTTAAAGAAATGGTCAACAAGTGACCTGACTCATCTGATGACTCTTAAGTCGTACTATGAAAAAAATCTATGGATGTACTATAAAAAAAAAATAAGCATAGTGCCAAATATTTATATTGAAATGTACATTTCTTTACTTCATCACTTATAATCAATAACCATCGTCCTAAGGAGAATAACTGCTTCCCATTCAGTAAAGGTTATTATACAACTAAAATATCGGATATAGTGTTCTCAAAGTAATCGCAAGGCGTTCGGTGTTCATAATACGTCTCTTCATGGCACTTTCAGTACGCTGTGGACATTATAGAATAATATCGCTTTTCTCATCGTTCGTTCACTGTAAGTTGCAGAAACTCTGAAGAACGCCCTTCTCCCCGCCAAATGAAATAAAGTAAAATAAAATAAATAAAGTAGACCCATTTCAACAAGAAATATTTTCGCAAAGTGAACTACTCTTCTCTAGTAATCAACTAGATCATTTGTAATTTTCTATAACAATTGCCACTCCTGTCGCAACCTACCAGCAGGGAGTATCATGTCCTACGCTTCCCAACTCTCGTGGTCCAAAAAAAACTTAACTAGGCGAGAAACGTAAACTACTTCTAGAAACATTGTAAAGAACATTTCTAAACACTGATTGTACCTATTAAAGATTGCTATCCCAACAATGGAGCTTAGATATTTTTTCATTTTATATATATATTTTCCTTCGTTCCAGGGAAAAACCGACCAAAGCCAAACTCTGACCTCCAAAGGGTTCTAAAACCCTAAGAAAAATCAAGCATTTCAGAAAATAAACAAAAAAAAATAAATAAATAAGCAAACAAATAAATAAGTAGGTAAACGAATAGGTAAATCAATTAATTAAAAAAACAGCACTGCCTAAATACGCCTTCAGCCATGAAGAACGCTAATTCTCTACGCTCGAAAGCACACAGTCAGTATCAGCGGGGGTAGCGGACAAAACTCCTGGTACAGGTGCACTGTGTCTTAGCCAAAGCGGTCACGAAGTAACAGAACATTCTCACGCCAAAATGACGTACCGTATGCCGTGTGGTCACATACCTCTCACGTCAAAGTAACACAAAGTGAGCATCTCACACTAAAGTGACGTACCGTGAGCATATCACGCCAAAATGAAGCACCGTAAGCTATGTGACCACATACATCTCACGTCAAACTAACGCACAGTGACCATCTCAGGCAAAAGTGACGCAGCGGAAGCTATGGGATCACACGTCTTTCACGTCAAGTGTGACGTCTGATGCGTCACAGATGACGTAGTGATGACGTTTCACATTACACACAATACATCACATCCACAGAGAAAAAATTAATATCATTGTATCTAATACATTTATAACCAAACATGGCGGCTATAGTAGAAATAAACAAATATTTAACGAATATATGTATATAAACCAATATAACTACACATATATAAATATATACATGAATATATACATAATGCACTGATCACAAACCTCTCTCATACGTAGATAATAATTACTCTTCCTTTCCTAGAGGTTAACCCGTAAGGTCAACATGATCAAAGCCGGTTAACATATTAACACATTTAACACGGCGATTGACCTCATAGTCCCGGCTGTCGCCAGTCAATTTCATTCAGCTGAGGGGTTGAGCCCGAGGTGAATGAAACTGTCTGTGCATTAGCCAGTGTCAAAGTTATGGAGTCTGCCAAATTGTTGAAGGGGTTGCTGTAACGCTACAGTAGACTGTGTGATCCAAAGAAGGTGAAATTCATAACTTAGCATCAGTGTCAAGAGTTGCATGATTCGTTGTTTCTCTCTCTCTCTCTTTCTTTCTATCTTTTTTCTTTCTCGTTTCTTTCTTTCTCTTTCACCTCTCTTTTTCTCTCTCTCCTCGCTTTTCCTTTCTCTTTCTCTTCTCTCTTTTTTTCTCTCCTCTTTTTCTTTCTCTTTCTTTCTCTCATCTTTCTACTCTCTTTTCTCTCTCCTATCGCTTTCTCTCTCTCTCTTCTCCCTATCCCTCTTTCAACTCTCGATCTTTCATCTCACCCTCTCTCTCTCTCTCTCTCTCTCTCTCTCTCTCTCTCTCTCTCTCTCTCTCTTTCTGATGATCCCCCCTCTCTCTCATACCCCCCCCTCTCTCTCTCTCTCTCTCTCTCTCTCTCTCTGAGAGGATCATGACGATCCTCAGCCTCAACGGAGGACACGCGTTGGCCGAGGACAGAGTCCCCAGTTCCTCCCTTCGTCACGCAATCTTTTCATCTCCAGAGTGGCATCTCAAAGTGCGGGGGAGGGGGAGGGGGAGGGGGGAGGTCAACACTCCCCCTCCCGATCCCCCCACCCCTCCCCCCAGGGCGAATCAATAGTGCTTCATTCGTCTTCTATCTGCTCGCTAGTTTCATTTCTCCAGGTTTTGTTTACGTCCCAGTAGTTGTGTACATTTGTCTAAACCTTGCACTACGGTTCCTATATAGATCTGTCTAAAGCTTATGCTCTCATACTTAGCGACATCGAACGTCCAGCCGGTTTGGTAGATTTGTTTAAAATTTGTTCTACGGTTCCTAAATAGATCAGTTGAAAGACTATGTTATGGTACTTAGCAAAATCGAACGTCCAATCCTTAGCCTGAAATCAGTAAATATTTCGTTTACATTTATTTTCTTGTGGAATTTGCATTTCGTGGACAACCATCAAGATCACTCTCGTCTCGTAACTACTCGTTTATTTTGCAATTTGTCTCGCGTTCACCCTATGATTCACACAAGAACGTGAACATAAGTTTTTGTTTGGTGAACGAAACTTAAAGAACCTATTTGTTCTATCGTTTTTCTCCCAAGCGTTCTGTTGATAAGTCGTAACCTTTTACACATTTGTGAAATGCATGTTCCATGATTCCCAGAGAACACCAAACTTATTAGACAATATCATGCAGAAAGTGTCAGATACTGTCAAATACAGTGTAAAACATACACAGTATATATATATATATATATATATATATATATATATATATATATATATATATATATATTAAAATCAACTGCACTAGACGCAGTTTAGGTGAAAGATCGTCAACAGTCTTCCCTGTTACTAGAAAAAATAAAAAAGTCGGCATACAGCAGCACTCTAAGCTATGTTACCCATCAGAAAGAAATTAATCATTTCATTTAGTCCCTCTCTACAAGCAATAAGATTTCCAAAATATAAAAAATACCTACCTACCTAAAATTATCAAAGCATCCAGTGCAGTTGATCTTAATCTGAATTGCCAAAGAGAAAACCTGTGCCCAAGAAATGTATTATATATGTATATATATATATATATATATATATATATATATATATATATATATATATATATATATATATATATGTGTGTGTGTGTGTATATATACACTCATACATATGCTTATGTCATAGTTCCTAGAAGGCACAACTCATCACTTCTACATTAAAATTTAAAAAGAAAAGAAAAATAAATTATGAAAAATATGTATATTTCCAATAACTCCTTCACATCAAATGGTTTTCCTAGTTTTCCTTTTAACAGTGTTTAATTCTTTGGCTCTTCTCCAAGTGCCTTCTGTATCCTCCACCTCCTCCTTCATCTTCTCCTCCTCCTCCTCCTCTTCCTCCTCCACCACTCAGAATAGCTCCTGATCCTCACTCACAAACGTTAGTCCACAAAACCTTTCAGAATCAACTTGACATCTCAACTTCACTAACATACAAAACACTAAATATTCACTCCCACTAACCGCACATCTTCATCTTAACTCACTAAATACTAGTGATGGGACGATACTAACATTTTCAACGATTCGTATACGAGTTCTGATACCGCTCAACTTCCGATTACGATACAAGTCCCGATACTCCTCTAAACTTTCGATTCCTATAAATGATTAATAAATATACTTTGTTCATAAATTATTTGTTTCCCCTACCAGGGCTTGAAAATAACCACGACTCATAATCACTACAGGTATTGGAATCGGACTCGTATAGGAATCGGACTCGTATCGGAATCGGACTCGTATAGGAATCGCACTCGTATCGGAATCGGGCTTGTATCGGAACTGGACTCGTATCAGAATCGAACCCGTATAGGAATCGGACCCATATAGGAGTCGGACTCGTATAGGAATTGGACTCGTATCGGAATCGGACTCGTGTTGAAATCGGAAGTTTAAAGCAATATCGGGATTCGTATCGGAATCGTTAAAAAAGATTTTTATCGTCCTATCATTATCAAACACTAAGACGATCTTACTTCTACCAATAAGCAATACTCACTAACACTTTCATAGTTGTCTCAATAAACTCATAACTAATCTCCATCTTATCATTACTTTGCTCCACGAAACTTTTGTCTGTATCGAAACTAACCACTAAACTGTACACCACTAAAAGCAGACACTAAGGTTGCTTGCTAAGCAATAATACCCCCACAATAAGGTTTTTCTACTCCCAGCAGGTATATTTTCCTAACAATGTGACCTTCCATATACGAGGTGCTCCGTGCCAGACAGGCAGAAACGCCAGCGCCTC
>NC_134781.1:31954222-31961722 GCF_046742065.1 Oratosquilla oratoria | reverse complement strand
TATATGACTGAAAGATAATTTTATATTAGGAAATCTGAAAAATTAAATATTGTAAATGAAGTCGTTTTTACTCAAACGAACTCTCAACTGTCGGTATTGGTGAAACGCGTGGAAGCCCAGTCTGATAAATCCTTTATACTTCATGTTCCTCTTTACTTCATAATAAAGAAATGATGCACAAAAGATATTTCACATGCGGCCATATTTCTAGTCCAAATCGTAAAAATAATTACGATGATCGTATGTATTACGATGATCGTAAGTTACATTGTATTACATTGATTATATGTGTTACAGTGATCGTATGTGTTACATTGGTCGTACCCATTACGATGATCGTGTTTTTTACAATGCTCGTATGTTTTACGATGATCATGTTTTACAATGAAAGTACGTTTTACAATGATCGTATGTGTTACAATGATCGTATGTGTTACGATGATCGTATGTGTTACGATAACCGTATGTTTTACGATGATCGCATATTTTACGATGATCGTATGTTACGATGATTGTAGGCTATGTTTTACGATGACTGTATGGTACTAAGAACGTATCTTACGATGATCATATAATATGATGATCGTATGGTACAAAACAACAAACGTGGTTCTTGCGACATGGTAACTTACGATATGACAATATATATATATATATATATATATATATATATATATATATATATATATATATATATATATATATATATACACACATGTAGTCTTAGCGACCATGTTCTGTATTCAACAAATCGTCATCTTGTGATATTTACATATTCTTGGGGAATCTGCACTCCTGATTCTATCTTTATTTATCTATTCATTGTTAAATAACTTCTTTTACTTAAAACATATGCACCGAACTGTTTCTTGGGTCATTGTAATGAAATAAAAGAACTCTGTTGATATCAAAACCCTAAAAGGGAGGTCTTCATTTAAGATCCTTCTTGTTCTGAATAGTATCCTGTTAATCAACATAGAAACGAAGGAGGTAAGACATGAACAAAAGAAAAAAAAACAAAAAAAAAACAGCGGATAACCTAAAACCATGAGAGCATATCAAGGGTTCTTTCTTGATACGCAAATTGGAGAAGCTGCTCGAGTGTTTGAAAGTCGACCTTGAGAGTAGCGTTCTCCTGATGGATAAGATGGAGGTTTACTGGCAAAAAAAAAAAAAATCTTATTAATTAATTTACTTTTATTTTATCTTATTTTACTTTTTGGCAAAAAAAAAAACAAAAAAACAAAAAAACAGAAGTGCCTAATTTTTTTCGCCGAGGTTTTTGGTACCATTTTTTTTTTTTTTTTTTTAAGTCTCCCTTATACTCTGCCCTTCCAGCCCAAAAACGAGCGTTTTATGAAGAATATCCTTCAAGAACACAAATACCGAAGACCATTCCAGAAGACTGACCTCTTCGAAAGCGTTCAACACGAAGAACATATGAATATAAAGGACTCAGGAGACTATAAGGCCTACACTAGCCAATTCCATGTCACTTATCATCTGTCATCCCAATCCATAGAGTCATTTCAACTTCTTTTAAAACAACTTATTATTTCAGCACTTAGTACATGATTACTAAGTCTATTCTATTCGTTAATCACTATTGGTAAACCAGTTCTTGCCTATTTCCTTCTTAAATCTAAATTTGTCCAATTCAAACCTAATACCACGAATCCTACTCTGCTGTCTTAATATGATGACCTTGCCGGCATCACGCTTGTTATAGTCCTAGACCCATTAGAATACCTCTATGAGATTGCCCCCACACTCTTCCTCTTTCCAGTCTTCCAAACATTACATGTCACTGAGTGTACACAGGTTCCTGCCAACATGAAATCTCCGTGCCTCATAGGCTCGTTTCACACGTATCGACTTTTCGCCGTGCGTCGTCCACGACACGATGTCGTGCCCTCAAATGTAAGTGTCAATGGACCTTACGAGCACGACCACGTGTGAAAACGTCCATAGATATTCAATGTTGAGAGAGCATCGCCGTGTCGTGGACGGCGCACGGCGAAAAGTCGATACGTGTGAGACGAGCCTTACCCATTTGACATCCCATCTCCAAAGTGGTGCCTCCAAACAACACTACAACTCCATAAACAACTAATCCTCAACAGGACCCATCTAGAAAACAGCACTATACTAGCATGAAACTCTAACATATGGCACCTAGCAATTCTGGAAGTTCCTTTTAGTGAAGAAAGAAAGTCCATATTATGAGCCTACAACTACACCCTCAATAGGAACCGTCTAAAAATATCACTATTATTCCAGCATATGAATCTGACAGACAGCATCTTCAAGTTCTCTAGAGTACTCTGTCATTTTCAGACTACCAGAAGAACCCTACGCCATGCCAATCTTAGGAAAACATCCATCATCTTCCAAACTATCTGTTCCTGCCACCTATGAGCTTCCCTACTGGGACTACCATCTCTGTATCAAATTTGTGTATTCTCCAATGTATTTATTCCTGCATATATCTCAGTTTTCCCTGTAAATTCCACAACAATTCTAATTTGTCTTGTGGGAGCGAAACGTCGTTATAATTTGGTAGTGTAATTGTTTTCCACCATTATTTTTGACCAACATCGCCAACACATTGCTGAGCTGCTTAATTAAATACGGAAGCTAGAAAGTCTTAAGAGGAAGACGTATGTGTGTATGTGTGTGTATTTACCTAATTACATTTACTCAATTGCAGTATTCAGGAAAGGAACAAGCCTCGTTGGGTCTCGTCTCCTACTCGCCATTTTATCATACCTAGCCTCAAATCCATGTACAGGTCCAACTTGATCTACGAGTATGTCTCTGATTTCCAATTACCATATTTAGATTTGAATTCCTGTATTTTTCGAGATTGGGCTATGTCACCCTCTAAGCTATTGTAAGTATTTGTGCATCGATATGGAAAAAAGCTATTCATTGACCATCCTTTAGATTTGTGGTCTTTCTTAACCCATTCAACTCCGATGACAAGATGTCTTGTCATTTGGTCAAATAAAACAAAAAATCATAAAACACCAAAATGTTTGATCAAACACCAGAAAAATATGACGTCAATCCTCGCTTCGCTCGCAGCGAAGCGAGGACTGACGTCATATTTTTCTGGTGTTTGATCAAACATTTTGGTGTTTTATGATTTTTTGTTTTATTTGACCAAATGACAAGACATCTTGTCATCGGAGTTGAATGGGTTAATTTGTTCCCATTAGCTCCCCCATCCTAATCAAGAGATCTCTTCTGTCAGTGCAATCTATCCCCTTTAGTGACCTGAACACCTCTTTCTCTTCGATCTTTCAAAGCTGACAGGCACCGTGCTTTGAGTTTTTCCTCAAATGGTTTATCTGCCATTGTGTGAGCCAGTTTGGTTGCTGGCCTTTGTATTTTCTCGATCTTGCTTATATCTTTCACAGTGTGTGTGTGTGATTCACCTTTGTCTTTGGATCACGTGTTGGACTCGTGATCGACAGCTATTTCTCTCCCGAAAGAGAGCTCAGAGTTCGTATGACCGATCCATGGGTAATGCTATGACCTTACACGCACCCCCCCCCAGTTCTACGCCCACGAGAGTCGGAGTAACGACTCGAAGCGCAGCGATACTGAAATAATTTCAGCCCTGGGCAGCA
Organism: Oratosquilla oratoria; assembly: GCF_046742065.1. NCBI lineage: Eukaryota > Metazoa > Arthropoda > Malacostraca > Stomatopoda > Squillidae > Oratosquilla > Oratosquilla oratoria. The sequence continues at coordinate 31,958,087 of NC_134781.1, read as the reverse complement.
TTCGAACCAGGTACCACAGTACTGGCAGTCTAGTACTCTACCAACCGCGCCACCGAGTCATGTGTGTGTGTGTGTGTGTGTGTGTGTGTGTGTGTGTGTGTGTGTGTGTGTGTGTGTGTGTGTGTGTGTGTGTGTGTGTGTGTGTGTGTGTGTGTATAAAACGAGCCCTAAAGCACTAAAGTTTGAAGGCGAGAAGTCAGAGCTTCGATAACCCAAGAGTCAACGCGTCACATCAGGAATGGCGTAGTCTTAATTCACGAAATCATAGGAAATACTATCGCATCTAACCAAGTCGCAAAGCTGGTAACGAATTATTTTTCAAATGTGTGTGTGTGTGTGTGTGTCTGTGTGTGTGTGTGTGTGTGTGTGTGTGTGTGTGTGTGTGTGTGTGTGTGTGTATGTGTGTGTATGTGTGTGTGTGTGTGTTTGTGATTGACCATGGCCTTGGTGTAAGAGGCTCGTAGATATAGGTAGACAAATGAGGTAGAAAGAGGAGTAAATTGGCAAGGATTACATTTTTATTGGATCGGCTATTTTGTAAACAATTGTTCGTGGGCGAGAAGCGAGGAACTACTACGATGACAATCTAGTGAACGAGGGGACTACTAGGAGGACGAGCTATCGAACATCATTTAGAAAGTAACTGTTTGATAAATGATAGCCACCATGGATTCAGACGGAAACGTTCTTACGTGACTAACTTGCTCTAATTCTACAACACAGTTATCTCAAATTGTGACAAAAGAAATAACATAGATTTAATATATCTAGACTTTCCAAAGCTTTTGATACCATCCCCCACGAAAGACTACTTACTAAATTAGCTTCACAGGGAGTAAATGGTAGCCTATTAAGTTGGACTAGAAATTGGTTAAATGATCGAAAAAAGAGAGTTGTTTTAAATGGCAAAACTTCTAGATAGAAAAATGTTACGAGTAGAGTTCCTCAGGGCAGTTCTTGGGGCACTTCTATTCATAGTATATATGAATTATATAGACCACGAACTAATATCTATTGTCTCCAAATCTGCTGACGATACAAAACTGTGCGGAATGGTAAATGTTCACTTAAATAAATTTGATATTCAAGAAGATTTAGATAAATTATAGCAATGGTCTGAAAAGAGGCTAACGAAATTTGACACAAGTAAATGCAAGGATATGCACATAGGTAAAAATAACAGTAAGTACGATTACAAGATATTTGGAAATTCGTTAACAAAAGTGGAGAGTAAAAAGGATCTCGACATAGTTATCAGTAACGATCTCAAATCATCTAAGCAGTGTATTTCAGCCTCTGAGAAAGCAAACAAGATTCTAGGACTGATTGCACGATCTTTTGAATTCAAACGTTCATCTCGCATTAACAAGCTATATAAATCGTTAGTTCGTCCACATTTTGAATATGCTGTTTCCGTATGGTCACCGAATCTCATTAAAGACATTGACAGATTGGAAAAAGTACAACGGCGAGCCACAAAACTGATTCCAAATATCAAAAATAAATCATACGAAAATCGACTAAAACATATGAATCTGTTTTCCGTAAAAAACGAAAAGAAAAAAAAAAAAGTAGATTTAGAGGTGACTTGATGCAGGTGTTTAAGATTCTAAAGGGTATTGACAACATCAAAAGTGACAAAATTTTCACACTGGATGAGGTTACAAGAAATAATGATCTCAAACTGTCAGGAAATATATCTAATTTGAAAGTGGGTAGGAACAACTTCGCCAACCGCGTTGTTAATGAATGGAACAAACTTCCTGCAGAGGCAGTGCAATGTAGTTCAGTTCGAAGCTTTAAAATTCGTTTATATAAACACCTAAATAAGATGCTGTAATGACTGCCATTTATTTTATATTATTTGTTTATTTGTTTGTTATCATTTGCTTATTATTTTCTTGATTTTTATTTATTATTAATTTATCTGTCAATTTACTATTATTTACTATTTATCTGTTTGTTTATTATATAACTATACCTATGCATTTACTTATTTTATTTAGTATTATTTATATTATGATTTTTATTTCTATTTAATCTATCATTATTACATTTGCTTCCGCATCCGACCTAGTTTTGGACCAAAAGGTCTACTGTCGGCATACTCCGTCTTTATAATCCTTTGTAATCACATGTTAGTCTTATGATCAACAGCTATTACCCTCCTGGATTCCTATATTGCCCAATCTATAAATGAGGAGGAGTTTCTCTCTCAAGCATATATCATTGAATGAAGTGGCAAGCTTGTTGTGACAAAGCTTTTTGTCAAACTTCTCTCTTGTAGGGCAACTTTGCCTTCCATGGGAGTATGGAAGGCAAAGTCGCCTTACGAAAGAGAGATTGACAAAAAGCTTTGCCACAACAAGCTTGCCATTTCATTCAATCAATGATATATATATATATATATATATATATATATATATATATATATATATGTATATATACAGTATATATATATATATATATATATATATATATATATATATATATATATATATATATATATATATATATAAATGAGAAGGCACATGAACTCGTCTTAAGAATATTAGGTAGTTTGCCGAAATTCGTCAAACTACCTCATATTCTTTATACTTTCAACATTCAAGTAGCATTTAAGAACTATAAGACAGTTAGAAGCCTTTTAATCAAAAACTCTCCTCATGAGGAAGGATATATCTATTCAATTCCATGTAAAAATTGTGACAAATGTTATATAGGTCAGACTGGAAAAGAATTAAAAGTAAGATTAAAAGAACATCAGTTTAGCGTCAAGAGTGGTGAAATGTCTAACGTACTAGTTGTTCATTTAAGTGCTTTTAATCATTGCATTAACTGGGAGTGCCAAAGAAATTGTTAGAAATAAGTCATATTTGACTAGAAATATAATTCAATCCAATCTGATTAAAGATACATTTGTCAACAACTTAAATTCAAGTCAACATATGTATATACTTGATAATATCATTTCTAAAAAAGTGTTGGCCCAAACGTCAGGTGCCGCGAATGATGTTGGTTAACCACGAGAAACTCCCTCACGACCTTTTCCTGTTCCCATCCATTGCCTCTCACTTTGTATAAATACTCGTGTTTTTTCACTATTGTATATACCCTGAGGATGTCTGAATAGACGAAAGCGCTCGGCCATCAATATTTTTTTTTCCCTGGTGGTTTTTCTACAATATATATATATATATATATATATGTATATATATATATATATATATATATATATATATATATATATGTATATATATATATCAAAGAAAATACGTTTGCCAGCTGCCGTTATATACCATTGTGCGAGATTGTCCTGAAGGACAGAAGCACTGGCAAGCTGCGGTCCATAGAGTCCGATCTACAACAGATCGGGCTTGGGTAGTTCTAACAATGCGTACTGACGGTCAAGTAGGTACAAGTATTCCAGAGTAGAAATGAATAGACAGATGTTTAATGTGTACGGGAGAACAAGCGCCCCAAAGACTGAGTGAGAGGTGAGGTGGTCCGTTGGTCAAAGTAGTCGACTCGTATCCTATGGTTAGTGGATGGCCCGCAGCCCTCTCCTTATATCGCCGCTGTCGCCACACTATTTCGTTCGTCCGGTTGTGGAGAATAATAACCTTTCTCGATTAACCCCTTCCTGATATTCCCCAAGTTACAGGGTTAAGTATTGCTTTAGAAATACACAACTAAATAATATATATAAAATATATGATTTTGTAAATCAAAATACATCAACGTAATATCTGCTTTTATTGTCGGAAATCAGTTATTAAAAGATTGTTAAAAATGGTCTTCTTGACAGTACAGTAGCAACTAAAAAAGACCAATCATAATCAAGATTACAGGTGGAGTCTGTGGG
>NC_134781.1:31934222-31936722 GCF_046742065.1 Oratosquilla oratoria | reverse complement strand
TCCATTATCATCTCTCCATCTGCACCTTTTACCTTTTCTTCTCTACTTGATATATAAATATATATATGTATATATATATATATATATATATATATATATGTATATATATATAAATAAATATATATATATATATATGTGTATATATATATATATATATACATATACATTATATATACATTTATATATATATATACAGTATATATACATTTATATACACATATATATATATATATATGTATACATTATATATACATTTATACATACATACATATATAATATATATGATATATATATATATATATGTATATAGATATGATATATATATATATATATATATATATAGATGTATATATATATATGTATATATATATATATATATATATATATATATATATATGTACGTATACGTCAGTATATATACCCATTCCTCTGCTTACGATCATTCGACTTACAATTTTTCGAAGTTACGATGGGCTTTGGTCGGAAAAATAATCATAATTTATTTCTTTATTTTCCAGGGGTGGAGCACATAGGTATATATAATTCCATGTCAACTATTTTACTTAATATATGCGTATAAGAAAGATTAGGCTTATTTATAATGATTGCTGTATTGCGCGTTTTTGTATTCGCTGCGCAACCGCCTCCGTTCTGTGCGACCCCCCCCCCACATCGTAAGTTGAGAAGTATATATATATATATATATATATATATATATATATACTGTATATATACATATATATATATATACATACATATATACTGTATATATACACACACACACACACACACACACACATACATATATATATATATATATACTGTATATGTATATATATATGTATATATGTATATATATATAAATATGTATATATATATATATATATAGTTTTGGAATTACAATACTGATACTCTCATCTTTTCAGCAAATGGACACCAACAAAGATGGCGTCGTGACAATTGACGAGTTGGGCGTCTGGCTACAACGCGAAGACTCCAAGTTCCTGCAGTCTCTCCATGTTCTCGACACTCTCCTATAAGAGGTCCAGGACTCCTGCACTCCACAACCATGGCGTCGTTTCCGAGTGCTCCCAAAATAATAAAAGATCAACTTTCTGCTTTTAGGCATGTTTTCAGATCTCTCTCGTGCTCTTATAAAGAGTCCTTTGAGTTTTGATGTTATCAATATCATCATTATAATTTTTGTAATTATTATTGCTATTATTTTTATTATTAATACTATTGTTATTGCTATTAACAATATTACTTGCTATTATTTCTTCCTTTTTCTCTACTCTTGCGATATGACGTCATGTCGCTTTCGGTCCTCGCCAGACCGTTTAACACCGGCGTGACGTCACAGAAGACCGAGATAGACTGATCAAAGCTGTTGATCTTGGTACAAAAATCTTAAGTCAAAATTGTCAACAAAATCCCTTTTTGATCTCTCAATACATTTTCCATTTAGTGAAGATTTTGAATCCGTGTTGTGTATATGACTGTCGTTAACCTTCTCCGTCATAGGTAATGTCCATGTATCTTCTGAGCTTCGCACATTTAAAGAATTTAGCACTTGCTATACCTTATTCATATTTAACTGAATATCTAATATAGATCAATCCAAAATGAAACTAACTTTTTTATATAGCAACGCACATTTTTCGTTAACTGAGAAGTAACTCCCTTTTGACCCGGTAACCTCATTTACTTATTATTAATTTACTTAGTTGATGCCATCAAACTATGTTTAATTGTAAAACACCTCTAAGTGGAGATTTTTTTTTATAATTATCCTATCATTTATTATTATCACTCATCTCCCTGTAGCCTGTCAGTTGTTACACCTCAACGTTTACCATGACATTAAAACATAAGAACATACGGATGGGGGAGACTGCAAGAGACCCTAAGGCCTGCACTATGCAGTTGCATGTTCCTTACCACCTCTTTTTCCCATTCAAATTATTTTTTATTCTCTTAACCCATTGAACTCCGATGACAAGATGTCTTGTCATTTGGTCAAATAAAACAAAAAATCATAATAAAACAACAAAATGTTTGATGATCAAACAGCACCAGAAAAATATGACGTCATCAGTCCTCCTCGAGGAGGACTGATGACGTCATATTTTTCTGGTGCTGTTTGATCATCAAACATTTTGTTGTTTTATTATGATTTTTTGTTTTATTTGACCAAATGACAAGACATCTTGTCATCGGAGTTGAATGGGTTAAACCTAAATTACCTCAATTCAAATCCATGACTATGATTCCTGCCCTGCTGTCTTAACCTCCATCACTCTTGTTAAACCCCTTGACCAGGATTACATTCCCTCCATCAATCTACATCTTCCTTAGTCTTCCAATAGGTCTGTTTCAATCTGATATCCAACTCCATCTTTCTTTCTAAATGGTTAAAGAAGGAAATAGGCTTTACCAACAGAGTAGTTAACGAATGGAATAGACTTAGTAACCACGTCGTGAGCGCTGAAACAATGGG
>NC_134781.1:31911722-31916722 GCF_046742065.1 Oratosquilla oratoria | reverse complement strand
AGATATTGGAAATGGTGGTATCATTGATGATAATAAGGTAGCAGGACCTGAAATGAATACGAACATGCAAGCATGCATACAGATACTGATAGTGGTAATAAAGATAACAGCAATTGCATCCCAGAGCCTATCACCAGTCTTTTTGACTCCACTGCTATCAATATGAGCAATGAAAAGCTTACCATATTTGGCAAGAAATGTTATGAAAAATGTAAGGATATATATGATTAAAAGTCGTATGACAACCTGTCAGACAACGCAACAGCAAGTTGCATCATCAGTTTGGATGCAATATAGAGCTGGAAAGATAACTGCATCACTGTGTCATCAAGTGACAAGAATGCAAGACAGCAGATCATTGGTTGAAAATATAATACAATAAAAAAATCCTCCAGAATACATAAAACATGCTGATATGACAAAATCTTCCAATCTTCTCTTCGAATTGCGTGTGTCCAAGCTTCCCTTCTCCGCTTTTTGATCGGAGTTTTCCCTTTAGGCATATCATAAAAAGGCATCAAAGAATCTTTTCCAACCTTGTGGTTCGTACAATCAATAGCACAGCAACTGTGGCATTTTTTCGTATTAAAAATCTAACGCAAATAACAAAAGTTCTATAAAGTTAGTATGATCGTTATCACAATAACAGATCACAGCCAATGTTTTGCCTCACACCTTGTGCGCATAGGTATCTACATGTAAACATTGCAAGGTGTCTGTAGTTGCACCCTGTAGTTTGTGAAATTCACAGTTCTTCTACAAGCCACAATGAAAGTTACAGTGTTCGAACCAATTCTTATCTGCTTATCAGCCATCTCATATACCAACTGAGATATAAGTATGCTTAAAAAGTCACTAAATGATTGACTAAATGAAACGTAGATTCACGTCATCCGACCAAAGCAATTATTAAATGAAGCCTCATTCCGTCTTTTTTTCCATATAGAATAATTTGTCGCTAACCAGAATAGTGTGTACTAAGAGTTTGTTAACTGGGCGAGTTAGCCCAGCATCCTGCCCTCAACTGAATAACATCATTTTGCGTTGACCAAAATAAAATCAATACAGAATTAGATTGTTAGGGTTTGTCGCAAGATGATTGAAAGGAAAAATTAATCCTTTAGATGTCTATCGTGCACACGCACGTACGCACGCATATGGAGTGAGAGTGAACTCCAATGTCTCCAGCCAACTCTCAGGGGACCTACTATTGTGCTCGGACTTGACTCCTAAGGGATTCTCCATTGTGCTGAGACCTGTCTCCCAAGGGGACCCTCCATTGTCATCTGATCTGAACAGTGACCATAGAGCCAGGCGTTTCGGACTATGCCCAACACCTGCGAGAACAATAGATACTTCTGTTGTCATTACCAACCTTTTCAGATCAACTTGCGTCAACATTTCATTTCCTCATCACATATTTTTTCGTATGTTCTCTATCCTTTGTAATTCTTATGTAAATATACCCCATGCATGGATACTGAGAGTCCAGATTCACTCCATGCATTGTAAATAGTAAATATAAGAAAATAATGTATGACTGTAGCAACAGCCTTCTTGTACCCGTGTAAATTAGAATCTGGCAACCCACCTGAACCTTCCTCGGAGGTTGCCCCCGTTTGTAAATAAGAGAAGACTGGGACCATTAAAAGGAACGGACTTGCTCCTAGTTTGCCTCACCAAACCAGCAAATATACATCGAAACTTCAAATCTACATTCTGGTGGCAAAAGCGGTGGGTACGAAACAACAGCGAGAGAGACGAACCTAAGCCTCTACATTCTGGCAGCAGCAGATACGAATTAGAAGTTTAATAATAATTCCTTCGAAGCTCCAACGCTCTTCGCTGCATCACCCACCAACGCTACAGTATTTATCATCTAATTACGAGCCAAAGCTCCAACGCTCTTCGCTGCATCGCCCACCAACGCAATAATCTTTATTCATCATCTAATTACGAGCCAAAGCTCCAACGCTTACCGCTGCATTGCCAGCCAACTATCCAACGCTCTTCGCTGCACCGCCAACCAACGTTCCAACGCTCTTCGCTGGATTGCCAACCAACGTTCTAACGCTCTTCACTGCATCGTCCACCAACACAACGCTCTTCATCCATCATCTATTTACGAGCCAAAGCTCCAACGCTCTTCGCTGCATCGCCAACCAACGCTCTTTCGCTGCATCGCCAGCCAACGTTCCAACGCTCTTCGCTGCATCACCAAACAACACTCCAACGCTCTTCGCTGCATCACCAAACAACGCTCCAACGCTCTTCACTGCATCGCCAGCTAAAGCCCCAGCGCTCTTCACTGGATCGCCAGCTGAAGCCCCAGCGCTCTTCGCTGCATCGCCAACCAACGTTCCAACGCTCTTTATTGCATCGCCAGCCAACACATCTAGCTTCGCACGGGTGCACACCTGTATTTTTTTGTACTTATTCCTCAATATTTATATACATTTGGATAACCTTTTTTTTTTAACTCACCAGCCAATACACTGTGTCAACTCCTTCCCCTGTGTCCAGCAGTGCATCTTATCACCGATTCGTCCCACTGCATAACCATTTAAGACTCCGAGCAGCAGCAACTCAGGCCAGAGCTTCCAGACAATATCCCACCCCCTTGGCTCCCGGACAAAATCCCACCCTCTTGGCTCCCAGGCAAAATCCCACCCTCTTGGCTCCCAGACAGAATCCCACCCTCTTGGCTCCCAGGCAAAATCCCACCCTCTTGGCTCCCAGACAGAATCCCACCCTCTTGGCTCCCAGACAAAATCCCACCCCCTTGGCTCCCAGACAAAATCTCATGCTGCCCCTCTCGGCCAATGAGGGGCGAGTATTCCGTCTGAGCTAGGCAGGCTGAGCGTTATAAGCCAGCCCATCCAACCAGCGGTCATTTTTCGTTGGAAGACCTTTCAACATAACAGAGTATCCTACAAAGCAGTCCTCACCCTGAAGAGGCCTCACGACGAGGCGAATTACTATAGTTTCGGTGGAGTCAATAGTTGTTCAATACTATTGCTATGCAAAAATATACCAGTTGGCATACACAACGTATATACTTTTGAGAGTCATGAATGACTACTTCCAGTCCCTCTCAGTTGCTAATAGGAAAGTATTCTCCAAATTAAAGAATACAGTATTGAAGATTGTTAAAGCATATATATATATACTATGAGTAGTAGCCTCTGTCTGTCTATTTGTTTGTTTGTTTGTTTGTTTGTTCACAAACTTCTAAGTTTTTGAAGATAGACCCCCTTAACCATATATATTCTGATACCCTATCACTCCAGGTACTTTGATAACTCTATTTCATAAAAAAAAAAATGGTTAGGGTTAAGGGTTAAAGATAGGTGGTTTATGGTGTGGGAACACGTCACTACTGTAGTGTTCCCTTAAATCGCGTGGCATTTTTGTGTCATATGAATTAATATGATTAAACAAACCATTGTATGTGTCCATAAATATTATTTATATTTGTGAAATTAATGTTGCCACAAACCATGATACCTTGTGTAAGATGAAAGCACGGAAATATAAAGATTGTATAATTTTACCAAATGTTGAAATATTGATTATTCTCGTTTAATGCGGGCGGAAATTCATTATTCACAAACTCCTAGGTTTTTGCAGATAAACCCTTATAACCATATATATTCTGAAAATAAATAAGATACATTTCTTCACCTTTTAGCTTTAGACATTTATTGTCAATCCACACACACACACACATACACACACACACACACATGCACATACACACGAACGCAAAAGAATGTGTGCATATTTGTGCTTGTGTTTGCATGTATTTTCAAACTAGGGTTTCTCAACCTTCGGGGGAGGGGGGCGCACACCTGGTATGGGTAGTCCTTAAAGCTATATTTCACAAATAAAAAAAATAAAAAAATAAAAAAATAGGGTTAAAGTTAGGGATTATTCACGAACTCGCAGCAACGCGCGGGTAATTTGGCTAATATATATGTATGTATATATATATATATATATATATATATATATATATGAGTGGATGGGTGGTGAGATAAACACAGGGAACCGTTTAGGGATTTATTCTGACGTTTCGTCCTTACCAGGACTTCTTCAGAGCACATGCACATTCGAACAATTCATCCCCTAAATACCCGCCGAATCTATTCGCGTTCCTCCATGATCGACCTGACCTCTCGTCCTCCTACGCTCTGCCTCGCGAAGTATCAAGCGGCTGGCCGTCTTTGTTAATTTAATAAACCCATCGCGATGGTTGTTGTTTGGATGGGAAGCGATGTAAGCTGCTTCAGTTATTTTTCTTCTTTTCTTAGGAAGTCCTTTCTGCAGCACCTCTACTCTGTTCCAGTCTGGTAACCGTGAGTATCTACATGAACCACTAGCGAGTTTGATACTCGGTGTGTAGTGGTATCATTTAGCAGAGCTAACATTTTTTCATTGTAGTCCTTTCTGTTCATGACAACAACTCCTCCACCTTTGTCAGCAACCTGATAATCACGATAATTCACCAAACTCTGTTATCCGGAAGGGCTGCTGTACCGACTTAGAGAAAAGGCTTTAAAGATAGCAAAAAGAAGCATAAGGAACAGAGGAGACGTGACTGAAAATGATAGCAGGGAATATTTGTCCGTGCCAAACTCGAGCCACTCAGGCGAGTTGGGACAGTTGCTCACTAGAGCCGGCATCAAGGTTGCGATCAGCACGGGAACGAAAATAGGAGACATTGTTAAGAACCAGAATAAAGTCGTGGCCAACGGGGAAGAAAACAGTGTCGTCTACAAGATACCGTGTGGAAACTGTCCTGTGAGCTACTACGGGGAAACCAGCCGAGGTATTAAGAAGCGGACAGTTGAGCACAGGAATGACGTCAAGGCACACCGAGTATCAAACTCGCTAGTGGTTCATGTAGATACTCACGGTTACCAGACTGGAACAGAGTAGAGGTGCTGCAGAAAGGACTTCCTAAGAAAAGAAGAAAAATAACTGAAGCAGCTTACATC
>NC_134781.1:31906722-31909222 GCF_046742065.1 Oratosquilla oratoria | reverse complement strand
CACCTTCTTCTTTTCTCTCCCCGTTCCCTCCTTTCCATTTATCTAATCTCAAGCATATGTATCTCAACTTGTACTTGAAAAAGCTGTAATAAGCTAACGTCGCACAAATAAAGGCCCCGTCCTCATATGGTGTTTAACTCGTCAATATAATAGCATGATGGCAACTCACAATTTTCTTGTTAACTTTCTACATAGTATATGAAATGCGTCGCCTTGTTCGTAGTATTGAACAAGTTAACAAGAATCTTAAAGGAAATGAAAAATGAGATTGTTGTTCCATTAGAAGTTATTTTCAAGAAATCCAGCATATCCGGAGATGTCCCAAGAGAATGGAAACTAGCTAACGTTATTCCCCTATTCCAATAAGGTGACAAAAAGAAACCAAATAACTATAGGCCTATAAGTTTGACTTTAATCGCAGGAAAAATAATGAAAATTATCAGAGATGCTATCGAACATCATTTAGAAAGTAACCGTTTGGTTTCAGACGGAAATATTCTTGCGTGACTAACTTACTCGAATTCTACAACACAGTTATCTCGAGTTATGATAAAAGAAACAATATAGATTTAATATATCTAGACTTTGCAAAAGCTTTTGATACCGTCCCCCACGAAAGACTACTTACTAAAATAGCTTGGCACGGAATAAGTGGTAGTGGTAGCCTATTAAGTTGGACTAGTAATTGGTTGAATGATCGAAAACAGAGTTGTTTTAAATGGAAAAACTTCTAGATGGAAAAATGTTACAAGTGGAGTTCCTCAGGGTTCCGTCCTTGGGCCACTTCTATTCATAGTATATATAAATGATATAGACCATGGACTAAAATCTACTGTCTCCAAATTTGCGGATGATACAAAAATGTGCGGAATGGCAAATGATCACTTAAATCAATTAGATAATCAAGAAGATTTAGATAAATTACAGCAATGGTCTGAAAAGTGGCTAATGGAGTTTAACACAAGTAAATGCAAGGTAATGCACATAAGTAAAAATAACACTAAGTACGATTACAAGTTATTTGGAAATTCGTTAACAAAAGTGGATAGTGAAAAAGATATCGACGTAATTATCAGTAACGATCTCAAATCATCCAAGCAGTGGATTTCAGCCTTTGAGAAAGCAAATAAGATTCTAGGATTGATTGCGCGATCTTTTGATTTCAAAAGTCCATCGCTCGTTAACAAGCTATATAAATCGTTAGTTCGTCCACATTTGGAATATGTTGTTTCCGTAGGGTCATCGAATCTCATTAAAGACATTGACAGACTGGAAAAAGTACAACGGCCAGCCACAAAACTGATTCCAAATATCAAAAATAAATCATACGAAAATCGACTAAAACATATGAATTTGTTTTCCCTAAAAAAGCGTAGACTCAGAAATAACTTGATACAGGTCTTTAAAATTCTAAAGGGAATTGACAACATCAAAAGTGACCAAAGTTTCACATTGAAACAATGGTCTCAAGCTGTCCGGAAATAGATTCAACTTGGAAGTAGGTAGAAACAACTTCGCCAACCGTGTAGTTAATGAAAAGAATAAACTTCCTGCACAGGGTGTGCAATGTAGTTCAGTTCGAAGCTTTAAAAATCATTTAGATAAACACCTAAGCAAGATGCTGTAATGATTATAATTCATTTCATATTATTTGTTTTTGTTTTGTTATCATTTGTCTGTTTTGATTTTCATTTATTATTAGTTATATGTTAATTCATTATTATTTACTATTTACCTGTTTGTTTATTATCTACCGGTACCTATGTATTCATTTATATATTTTATTTGCTATTTACATTATTATAGATTTTATTTATTAATTTATCATTATGATTTTTTCTCGCATCCGACCTAGTTCTGGACCAAAAGGTCTCCTGTCGGCATGCTCCGCCTTTGTAATCCTTTGTCTTTGTAATAGTTCACCTCTTCTACGTATATCACGTTTTGCTTCCTTCGTTGCAAGATCGAGAGAATACAAGGTCTACTCAACAGCTATCCAGTATTAAGGGCGTTTGCGCATTGACGTCACTAGAAGTGCTTGGCCCAAGACTATATAGGAAAGACGGGAAAGCTCACGGAGAGCCGCATCGTCCACATACATTTTACTGTGCGGCTCTCTCACTAGATGGCGTTTACGTCAATCACCAGTTTAACTGCATCGTCTGTTTCTTTATTAAATATGTCAAAGATAAACCACAAGAACATTTTTCCAAAATGAAACCCCCATTTTAACGGTTGCAGAACATAAAAAAAAAGATAAGTCTCCCAGAAACTCTGTGGTGCCTGTACGTTTTCTCTTTTACCTAACATTTTCACTTACGTTTTCACCATTTTCTCTGTGGGCTCCCCTTCAAATGACGTCACAACATGCGCGCGAGGAGACCTTGTATTCTCTCGATCTTGCTTCGTTGCACCTTCAGGGTATTCGCCGTATTTCAGATATTTCCAAATTTCTTTATACTTGCTGTCTTCCATAAATGTAGCACAATACTTCTGCTTG
>NC_134781.1:31886722-31889222 GCF_046742065.1 Oratosquilla oratoria | reverse complement strand
CTACTACGAGGCGGAGTCCAGACTCATCATGTGCTGCATTTTCCGAAATTGAAAAAGGTAATGATGATAATGAAAACAGAAAAGAAAAGAATTATCAAAGAATAAACATAAAAATGAAAAAAGAGAAATAGAAAAAGGTCAATTTTTCAAAAGTGAAAAATCAATAAAAAGAAAATAAGAAAAATAAAGAACTTATAAAGGAATAACAAAAAAGCCCAAAAGCACAATACCATAGATAGAACGACAAAAAAAGAAAGAAAAAAGTCCACGCACTGGGGAAGTGAGAATCCACTGGCAAACAGAGTAAAGCCCTGTCAATTGCGGACAACCGCTGTTTTTATTGGGCCGATGTTAGGTCGCCTCCACACCTTCCAATGGCTGTGTGTGTGTGTGTGTGTGTGTTTGTGTATATAGTTACCTATTTACCTAGTTGTATTTACTTAGTCGTATCTTACGGAGAGAGGAGCTACGCTCGTGGTGTCCCTATTTGTATCGCGCAGTATCTAGTTTGCTCTTAAATTCGTCTATGGTTTTTGCACACACTATTGTTTCGTCCAATTTGTTCCAGACATCCACCACTCTGTGTGGAAAGCTGTTCTTTTTTGGGTCTTTTCTATAACTGCCCTTTTTGAGTTTCTTTTCATGTCCTCTTGTATTTCTCTTATCCCAATTTAGTAAGTCTTCTTTATCAAGGACTTCCATGCCCCTCATGATTCTATTGATGGTCAATAGGTCACCTCTTTCTCTTCTTTCTTCCAGAGTCGGTAATTCCAACTTTGACAATCTCTCCTCATATGACAGTTTTGAAAGTGTTGGGGCCATCTTCGTAGTTGCTCTTTGGATTCTTTCAATTTTCTTTATATTCTTTTTAGCACTGGGTGTCCATAGTGTTGCTGCATACTCCAGTCTTGGCCTTATCAGTGTGACTAGTATTTTCTTCACCATTTCTTCGTCCAAGTAGGTAAAAACCACCTTTATTGATCTTAGCAAGTTGTAGGTTTCTCTGACAGTTTTATTGATCTCTTTATCAGGAGTCATGTCTTTTGTGATATTTACTCCCGGTGTACCAGTCTAAAAGTCCCCCCGCTCATTTCTCCCCCCGGGGGCAAAGTATCCTAGGATAATTCTTCCCCCGGGCAAAGTATCCTAGGATATTTCCTCCCCCGGGCAAAGTATCCTAGGATAGTTTCTCCGAGGGGGAGGAAATATCCTAGGATAATCATCCCCCCCTCCAGCCTAAACTGCCCCCCTACTCCATCTCTATAAACTTCACAAGCAGCAGTTGTTTGTTTATCGTTGGCATCTCTATAAACTTCACGCAGTTGTTTATTTATCGTTGGCTAGTTTGGCTGTTGGTTACAGTTAGTGGTCGTGTGCTCACCCCCCTCTCAACCCCCCTCAAAAGTGAGTTGACCAAGTCGGGTTAACAGTTTAATTTAGTCAGTCATTCAGTGTCCGTGCAGTGAGACAGTCAGAGCAAGCGGAAGTATTGTGATACAGTTATGGAAGACAGCAAGTATAAAGAAATTTGGCAATATCTGAAATACGGCGAATACCCTGAAGGTGCAACGAAGGAAGCAAAACGTGATATACGTAGAAGAGGTGAACTATCACAAAGACAAAGGATTACAAAGGCGGAGCATGCCGACAGGAGACCTTTTGGTCCAGAACTAGGTCGGATGCAAGAAAAAAAATCATAATAATAAATTAATGAATAAAAACTATAATAATGTAAATAGCAAATAAAATACATAAATAAATGCATAGGTACAGGTAGATAATAAACAAATAGGTAAATAGTAAATAATAATGAATTGACATATAACTAATAATAAATGAAAATCAAAACAGACAAATGATAAAACAAAAACAAATAATATGAAATGAATTATAATCATTACAGCATCTTGCTTAGGTGTTTATCTAAATGATTTTTAAAGCTTCGAACTGAACTACATTGCACTACCTGTGCAGGAAGTTTATTCTATTCATTAACTACACGGTTGGCGAAGTTGTTTCTACCTACTTCCAAGTTGAATCTATTTCCGGACAGCTTGAGACCATTGTTTCTTGAGACCATTGTTTCAATGTGAAAATTTGGTCACTTTTGATGTTGTCAATTCCCTTTAGAATTTTAAAGACCTGTATCAAGTTATCTCTGAGTCTACGCTTTTTTAGGAAAAACAGATTCATATGTTTTTGTCGATTTTCGTATGATTTATTTTTGATATTTGGAATCAGTTTTGTGGCTGGCCGTTGTACTTTTTCCAGTCTGTCAATGTCTTTAATGAGATTCGGTGACCCTACGAAAACAACATATTCCAAATGTGGACGAACTAACGATTTATATAGCTTGTTAACGAGTGATGGACTTTTGAAATCAAAATATCGCGCAATCAATCCTAGAATCTTATTTGCTTTCTCAGAGGCTGAAATCCACTGCTTGGATGATTTGAGATCGTTACTGATAATTACGTCGAGATTTTTTTCACTATCCACT
>NC_134781.1:31856722-31859222 GCF_046742065.1 Oratosquilla oratoria | reverse complement strand
CTCTTCTTTCTTCCAGAGTCGGCAAAAAGAAAAATGTACAAGTCATAAAAAAGTGATCTCTAATAAACTAAATACACGAAGCTTACTCTGCTTACCTTATACTATTTCTCCTACTTTTGGAGTACAGTAACAGAATACTGTTTTGAATTTAAATAGAACACTACACTTTACCTTATATCTGTAACTGTATAGCGCTATACGTATACAATCACAAAAACACAACACAATCACTTAACACTATTCGGAGATATAAATTTCACAGGTACTCGCTAGCTGGTCTCTGTGCAGAAAAACGAGCTCTCTAGCTGAGGTCACGAGCAAACTGAGCTGAGGTCAGGTTAGGTTAGGTTAGGTTAGGTTAGGTTAGGTTAGGGGGGACATTCTAGACTGAAGGGGCCACTTCTATTCATAGTATATATAAATGATATAGACCATGGACTAAAGTCTACTGTCTCCAAATTTGCTGATGATACAAAACTGTGCGGAATGGCAAATGATCACTTAAATAAATTAGATATTCAAGAAGATTTAGATCAATTACAGCAATGGTCTGAAAAGTGGCTAATGAAATATAACACAAGTAAATGCAAGGTAATGCACATAGGTGAAAATAACAGTAAGTACGATTACAAGTTATTTGGAAATTCATTAACAAAAGTGAATAGTAAAAAAGATCTCGGCGTAATTATCAGTAACGATCTCAAATCAAACAAGGAAAACCATCTTATGGACTGGAAGAATGCAGAGCTGCTGATACGAGAACCAGACAAAACCCGCAGGAAGTGTTTAGAAGCAGCAGTCATTCAAGGAACGAACACTATTGAACAAAACAGGGGCATGTTTAACATCTCGCCCCACATAATTCCCCTAATACCCATGGCCAGAAAAAAAAAATGTAAATATTTAAACCACCCTTTGTGAATATTTCGCCCACGGACATTTGGGCCAGCATTCAAAGGATTACAAAGGATTACAAAGGCGGAGCATGCCGACAGGAGACCTTTTAGTCCATAACTAGGTCGGATGCGAAAAAAATATAATAATGATAAATAAATAGATAAATAGATAAGTAAATAAAAATAAATAAAAATTATAATAATGTAACTAAGGGCATTGAAGGGCATAATTTAATTCGTGATTCACAGCATGGTTTTTCCAAAGGTAAGTCATGCGTGACTAATCTTCTATCCTTTTACACTAAGGTATATAAGGCGTCAGACAACAATGAAAATTACGATGTTATTTACCTTGACTTTAGCAAAGCGTTCGACAAAGTGCCACACCAGAGACTACTAAATAAAATCAAAGCCCATGGCATAGGAGGAAAAGTGTTAGAATGGATTAGAGCTTGGATTAGTAACAGAAAACAGCGGGTCACCATAAATGGAATAAAATCTAGGTGGGGCAATGTTACTAGCGGGGTCCCCCAGGGCTCGGTTTTGGGTCCCTTATTGTTCATTATGTATATAAACGACTTAGACGATGGGTTAAATAGTGATGTTAGTAAGTTTGCGGACGACACTAAAATAGGATGCCTAATTAGGTCAGGAGAAGACGCCCAGATTCTGCAGGATGATCTTAATAAACTGTTAACATGGTCGGTGAAATGGCAAATGAACTTCAATATCTCTAAGTGTAGCGTGTTAAACGTAGGGCTACACAACCCCGAAAATAGATACAACTTAGATGACACGTTTTTAGAAAAATCTGAGTGCGAGAGGGACTTGGGAGTTCTGGTGAGTCCGGACCTTAAAACCAGGAAGCAGTGCATTAGCGCCAGAAATAAAGCAAACAGGGCATTAGGCTTCATTGCTAGGACGGTAACGAATAGAAGTGCAGAGGTAATTATTAAACTCTATCTAGCGATAGTTAGACCCATCCTTGACTATGCGGTACAGTTTTGGTCTCCGTCCTACAGAATGGACATAAATTCACTAGAATCAGTACAGAGAAGAATGACCAAAATGATACAAGGACTCGGAAATTTGCCTTACGAAGAGAGGCTTAGGCACCTAAACTTACACTCTCTGGAAAGACGCAGAGTGCGGGGTGATCTAATAGAAGTGTTCAAGTGGATCAAAGGCTATAACAAGGGTGATGCAAACAAGGTCATCATAATAAAACAACAGGGCAGGACTCGCAGTAATGGGTATAAACTGGACAAATTTAGATTTAAGAAGGAAATAGGCAAGAATTGGTTTACAAATAGGGTGGTCGATGAATGGAATAAACTTAGTAACCACGTAGTAAGCGCTGAAACTATCAGTTGTTTTAAAAAACGATTAGACAACTTTATGGATGGGGACGACAGGTGGTGATGGATACGGAGCTGCCTAGTGTAGGCCTTATGGTCTTTTGCAGTCTCCTTTATTTCTTATGTTCTTATGTTCTTATGTTCTTAACTAATCTACCATAATATAGTATATCTGTCTGTCTGTATGCTTGTTTGTTTGTTTGTTTGTTCTCAACCTTTCCCAGTGTTCCACCCCCCCCTTCTCCT
>NC_134781.1:31849222-31851722 GCF_046742065.1 Oratosquilla oratoria | reverse complement strand
GGTGGGGAAGGGCAAACGAAGATGTGTTAGGAAGAGTTTATTTTCCTAACGTTGCGACCAACTTGGTCTTCTTCAGAGGACTACAGCATTACAGACGGATCACAATTCTTATATTCGTAGTGAGAGGGAACCCGCCAAGGTATGAGCGTCATGTTTTCCCTTTGGCTAACGATTTAATTATTAGGACACTTGCTGCTTTCGAGAGGCATTTAAATCCGTCTCTGTCGTTGTTGTTCTTGTTGGCGGCGATATTTGTAGATTTTGTAGATTGGCGTTCATGACGCTTACGAAGGAAACAACGGTTATAAGTATGTCCTTGTTTGTGACAGTATGCACATGACATGATAGAATCTTCAGAAGAAGAGATACTCTGAGAGTGTGTTGAAAACATGTTAGAACTTGGGGGTGAAGGTAGAGAATGTACTTCAGAAGATTGTTGGTTGTGGACTACTTGGGCTAATGTAGCAAGACGTGGCATTTCTTTTAATTTCTTAGAAAGCCTTGTTGCATAATGAAGGAGAGTTTCATCCTTTGTATAATCTAAGGAAGAAGCGATTCTACGCTCGTGCGGAGTTAGAAATAACATAAATAATAAATATTCTAAGACAAGTTGAAATCTGGCCACTGAAATGTTGTCATTTTCTATCCATTGTAATTGTTTCAAACTGGCTATGGCTTCGGTAACAAAGGTGCTAGATTTTGCCTGTGAGCGCATGAAATTTAACGTTCCGTGACTCACAGTTAGCTGCTCTGCCAGCTTGAAGCACCATTGAAATCCTTCTTCTCTACCTGTGTCCCCATACAACTGAAGGAAATTTGTTTTGAATTTATTGTAATCATGGTTAAGTTCAATGGGGTTGAGACAGCTAGCTGACAGCATTTCAGAGGCTAATGAATTGGGGGTAATCTGGGAGCGTATGAACGAGATACGTTCCTTATCCGTGGTAATGTTAGATGATATAATAGCATCCTCGCACATACGAATAAAGAGAGATGCTGTATAAGAAGAATCATTTCCATCGAAAGTCTGTATGGCAGGTTTCTGATGGATGAGATTTAATACGGGTATTTGTGTTACCTGGGATGTTGCAAGTTGATCAGAAGTTAAATCAGATGTTGAATCAGATGGCTCATTGGCCTTGGAACGTGTTGCCTGAGCCATGATGGAGAACGCTGTGTACAACAGTCTAAAAGAAATAATTTTTTTAAGCCACCAGCCACACCCGTAAGAAAATTGTATGTAAAAATGAAAATTGTTTATCAAATGTAAAGAACAATTAAGTACTATTAATACAATATTAATTTTACAGGGAGTTAACATGGAATGTTGGGAAAATAAGAGGTAGCAATATAGCTTTTAGAGCGAAAGGCTACTCGGAACCTTGCACATGGGTTTGAACCTTATAGATAACCATCCAGGTTACTAGGTGGTCTAGGCGACGTGACTAGTGTTGAATCTGCTGGATGATTCACTGGGGGTCCGATGGGGCGTAGATTGTTAGCTACGGCTATTACACAGGAGCAGGTCGCCGGCAGCTTGTCCGTCGGATTCACCATTAACAGCTATTGCAGGGACTAGAAGTTTATAGTTTTTCCACTGTTAATTTAGTTGACGAAGGACTGTCACATTAATTGAAAAACTGTATCCCTGAAATTAAAAAGGTAGGGAAAAACACGACAAACAGAAAACACACGCACATCGAACTAGGCCGGCCTTTAAGTTTTTCAAATTTGTCTTTTTGTTCGTAAAACTATATAGTCTTTCACAAAGTTTTTACAATTTCGCTGCCACCATAATATGTGACAGGAACAATGAAAAATTATATTTACGAAAATAAACATATATTAAATTTCACTGAACACTATCACATATCAAAACAAAAAGACAAGGTCTGCTTGACAGGGAGCCAGAATGAATACTACCGCCCCGGCGCCCTGTGACCTGTCACGACGATTTGGCGAGTGAACCGGACTGGTGGTTCCAAAATAGTTTACATAATTTATATTGGACAAAAGTCCTTGGAACACATATATATAATTACAATTAATTTTGTTATATTTATACATATAATACTGGATGTTTACATAGGTAATAAAGATGTATACATAATTGTGTACATATACGTACGTGTACATGCGATTGTATCTACACACGCCCACGAGCCGTTGACCAATATATCATTCCCACCCATTCCATCCCTGAATACAAAACACACCCCTCCACCCTCCCTCTCATCTTAGCACCTCCTGGATGACGGGTCATCCCTGCACCTTGTCCACTGCCCTGGGTCAGAAGCAGTGTTGCAAGACACAGCACATCCACAGCAAGGCCGCTTCATTAAATCGGCGACCCCCCCTCTCCGTCCCCCCATGCATAAAGGAGAAGACGGGGAGAAATCCCTTCGGGCTGCGTCAAAATTTGCTCATACATACTACCTCACCCCCCATCCCCCCAAATTACACCTCATGTATCACAACATCTTCCATATACAACCATTCT
>NC_134781.1:31836722-31839222 GCF_046742065.1 Oratosquilla oratoria | reverse complement strand
ATGGTCAACTTTCTTCTTGGACAACAGAAAGGTTTCACCAAGTTTCCATGTTTCCTCTGTATGTGGGACAGCCGAGCACGAGACAGACATTGGGTCCAGAAGGACTGGCCTATTCGTGACACCCTTGAAGCAGGCATGCCAAATATCATACAAGACCCAATTGTAAACAGAGATAAGATCATCTTTCCTCCTCTTCACATCAAATTAGGTTTGATGAAACAATTTGTCAAGGCACTGGAAACCGAAGGTGAATGTTTTCCAACACATCATCACAGCTTTACCAGGGTTATCATTTGAGAAGATCAAAGCAGGCGTGTTTGATGGCCCACAGATTCGAACCCTAATTCGTGATGATCAGTTTGTTGCTAAGATGACCGCTTTAGAAAGGGCAGCATGGTTATCCTTTGTGGCAGTCGTTCAGAACTTCCTTGGAAACAATAAGGCGGAGAACTACAGTGAACTTGTGAACAGAATGCTCCTCGCTTTTCGTGATCTCGGGTGCAACATGAGCATCAAGCTTCATTTTTTGAACAGCCACCTTGATCAGTTCCCTGACAACCTGGGGGCTGTGAGTGACGAACAAGGAGAACAATTCCACCAAGACCTAAAGATCATGGAAGAACGCTACCAAGGGCGCTGGGACAAAAGTATGATGGCTGACTACTGCTGGAGCATTAAACGAAATTGCCCAGATGAAATGTACAAACGCAAAAGTTACAAACGCAAATTCCTGCCTGAAAAAAATACACAAAGAAATTGATAAGTTTCCATCAGCTGTGGTGATGTTCTGAAGGATGCTAATCTAACTTTGGGATAGATGTTCTGTTAATGTTCTGTTTCTTTTGCCTTAATAAATGTACAGAAATGGCTTTCATACTGTTTTAAGATTCAAGTGAACAAAAGAATTGTGGCTGATATTGCAATTTCCTATAATAACGAAAATTTAAAAAATAAATAAAAATGTCAAATTGCATAAAATTTGTAGCTTGCAGACAAAACCCGACTTCAGATTTGAAATCAGCACACTCAAGTTGACTATAGAAAAGTCTTTTTTTAAATGCAACAAAATGAGTGTTCCCCAGTGTTATCTCAGTCACTTTGCTTTTTGCTTTCAGTCGAGCCAGGTTGAAAAGTCGACCGTCAGATCTTGTGCGAAGGTACACTCCTTCTGTTGATGTTCCAAAAGCATGCTTTAAGAGCATAGCAAAGAAGATGCCGAAGAGGGTTGGAGCCAGTACACATCCTTGCTTGACTCCACTCTTGATGTCAAAGGGGTTGGACATGTTGCCTTCATACTGGATCGTTGCCTTCATGTCATCGTGAAAGGATCTAATGAGACTGTGGAGTTTAGAGGGCAACCGATCTTTGGAAGGATGTCGAACAGCCCTTCCCTGCTGACCAGGTCAAAGGCCTTAGTCATATCTATAAAGGCTATGTAGAGGGGCTTGCGTTGTTCCCTGCATTTCTCCTGAAGTTGACGAAGGGAGAATATCATGTCCACTGTGGACCGTTCTGTTCGGAAGCCACACTGAGACTCAGGGTAGACGCGCCCAGCGAGTTTCTGGAGACGCACAAGCACGACGCGGGCGTAGAGTTTCCCAACAATACTCAAGAGCGAGATGCCTCTGTAGTTGTTACAATCACTCCTTTCACCCTTATTCTTGTAGAGGGTGACAATCTTGGCATCTCTCATGTCTTGCGGCACGGCTCCCTCTTTCCAACACTGGCATAGGACGTCATGGAGGGGCTGCAGTAGGGTGTTTTTTACAGCACTTGATGAGATCAGGGGGAATACCATCATTGCCAGGTGCTTTGCCGCTTGCTAGGCTGTCGATTGCTTTGTAGAGTTCCGCAATGGTTGGTTCAGCATCTAGTTCTTCCATGATAGCCAGGGGCTCAATGGCATCCAGGGCTGAGGGGGCAACGGTGTTCTCTCTGGAGTAGAGCTCAGAGTAGTGCTCCACCCATCTGTCCATCTGCTTGCCCTTGTCGGTGATCACTTCCCCACTGGTAGTCTTGAGGGGGGCTGTTTTGCTCTGTGGTGGGCCTAGAGCTGTCTTGATGCCTTCATACATTCCTCTGATGTTACCCGAAACAGCTGCAAACTGAATGGAATCGCTGAGCTGTTGCCAGTATTCATTTGCACAACGTCTTGCAGTTTGTTGCACTTTGCTTCTTACTGCTCTGAGTGCTTGCAAGGTTTTCTCGTTGGGAGAGCGCTTGTATTCAGCAAGGGCAGCACGCTTTGCATCAATAACAGGGGACATCTCACTGAACTTAGCGTCAAACCAGTCGTTGTTCTTGGAGGTTTTCTTCCCAAAGGTTGCAAGGGCTGTTTTCTGAATGGTATCGCGGAGGTGGTTCCACTTCTCAGCTGCAGAGCAGTGCTGGTGTTCGACGGACAGAGCTTTTTGAAGGGACTTGGCGAACTCTTCGACTTTCTCAGGGAGATGCATACCCATGGTGTTCATGCGAGGTTTGCCTTTCTGCTTAGACTTGT
>NC_134781.1:31786722-31824222 GCF_046742065.1 Oratosquilla oratoria | reverse complement strand
ATATCGGCTCCGTCTTCACATAATATTTATTCCGATAGACGTGTTGGGAACAGCCAAATTCAATCCAGTTGTTTCTACTAAAACGAAGTAACAAAAGCAAGTAAAATGCTAGCCTAGTCTGCCGCCATCATATGTTAGCAGAGAGGGATAGAAAATTAAAAAAAGAAATTCAGCATTCTTCTTCAAGTCTCCAATCATAAAGAAAAAAAAAACATGATTCTGGTCAGGTAGTCACTAAAGTCCTTAGAATATAAAATATATTAAAATAGTCAATATACCATGCGGGGAAGCAAGGGCTTTGTATGATAGCTTATCTCAAAAGAGGAAAACTCACACTACGATAAAAGGAAGATAAACTCTTATCACTTAGGAGATGATAAAAAGGGGGATTGTAATGAGAGTCGTGCATTCTAAGATAACGTATTGATAACCACTGATAAACAGGAACATTAGATCATTGTAACGGGGTCATGGGTCCTTTGAATTGAACGAGATGGATGAGACTAGTGTGAGTTCGTTTAAGTAGAAACGACTTCGGTTACAATCTCTCGTTTTTCAAATCTCTAAATGTCGAATCGTCTTTGCGACATACATTGAGAAGCTGCGTGACAAATTCAGAAAAGTTAAATCCATGCGAATATTAGACAAATGTTTGAACAGTTCTTAGGAAAGCCTAGAATGTATTAAACGAAGTCTTCTTCTAGTTATTGAAATTCATAATATTTGGCAAGAATCGTTCCAGTGTTTCTTCCATTAACAGAAACCCAGCGCTGTGGTTAGTTTTCAAAAAAGATTAATTTTTATTTTGACACGGACTTATATAATTTCAATTGTAACAACAAATTAGGACAAGTAGAGGAGGAAATATATAAGAATTATAAGATTCAAAAGGGGCGGGTAGTCAATGATATGGTGAGGTAAACTCTCCTAAGAAATGGAGCGACGTACCAAGTCTTCAGGTAAATAACGACAAATTAGAAAGCTTAGGGACATTCTAGAACCGTTAGTGTATTCTCTTTTACCACATAGACTGACTAGTCAGGTCTCAAACCATACATGGTTGTCATCTTATTAGGCAATTAATCTAATATAGCACTGGGCGTGCCTGTATATATATATATATATATATATATATATATATATATATATATATATATATATATATATATATATTTTTTTTTTTTTTTTTTTTTTTTTTTTTTTTTTTTAAGATGTGCATCCCAAATAGGAAATTAGATTATAAGGCCATACTTTTTTATTCGTTGGGTTACGGGCCCACCGACAGTGGAAAACCCGAAATCATAATATAATAACAACCGGCGAAATTCCTCTTTTTCATTCCCGCCGGTCTGCCGATTAGCGTTGGTATAACGATTAAAGAAAGAAAAAAAAACTGTTTGTACAAAACATACAAAATCTTGGTACATAGAGTAGCTTGTGTACTCATCAGCCTGGCCAGTGAGAAGGTATCAATGAAACAGTACTGATTTTTTTTTTTTCTCTGACCTGACAACATGGCCTGTGTTTGGGGCCTTTTTTCGCCCTCCAACATAAGGGGAAGGATCAATGGTGCCCGTAACCCAATGAATTTAGAAAGTCTGGCCTAAACTAACAATTTCGAAAAAACATTGTCATTAATCCATTTCATTATAATTTAAAAGCAAAATATATGTCGTTATTGTTATCGATATCTTTGACCTTATCGTTATCAGTCCCTGTGCCTTTATCGTTACATTATCGTGGAGGTAAAGTATGTGTCCAGGGGCCTGCAGCCTGACCATGGACCTCCTACTCGGTGAAATTGAGTTGTTGATGTCACTGGCAAACAAGTGATTTGGTCCAGCAATCGTTGCTTTCCAAGTGATGTTCTGTGCATCTATTACAATTATTCTATCATTTTTCTTCCTATTAAGGTTAGACTCATAGACGTCTAGTTTCTAACTTCTGCTTTTTGGCCTCTCTGCATACAGATATATAATTTACTAAATCTCTCTCTCTCTCTCTCTCTCTCTCTCTCTCTCTCTCTCTCTCTCTCTCTCTCTCTCTCTCTCTCTCTCTCTCTCTCTCTCTCTCTCTCTCTCTCTCTCTCTCTCTCTCTCTCTCTCTCTCTCTCTCTCTCTCTCTCTCTCTCTCTCTCTCTCTCTCTCTCTCTCTCTCTCTCTCTCTCTCTCTCTCACTCTGGGATCGGCCATTTCTGACTGTGAATATAATCACACCCGCAATTGGCCCCCTACTATTTCGAAGAAATTATAGAAGATCCAGCGAGCTACTATCTTCCAGCCTTAGCTGAGCACAATAAGCACCAGGCATCAGTTTTGTGGTTTAAGTAGTTTTTAGGGATAAAGGACTTAGTCAATATTTGCCATAAGAAAATTGGCCAAAACCCTTCTGTCCAGTGCTCCGCCCGCGTGCGCCTGCGCAATTCGAGGGGTACGATGTGTCTTAACGTCATACCCATGTCACTGCAGCCCCACTAGCACCAATTCCCTACATTCTTACAAATTGCTGAGGCAATATGGCTTATTCTGGACCAGCCATCCTCACCGATATTGATGCCGATTTCGCTCTCAGCAAAGACGAGGACATCACTGAGCAACAATGGCCTTCATTGCCAATCCACGCGCAACATGTTGGTACCGCACCATGACAGCCGCTGCTCCCTGCTACCCAGCCTACCACCGCCACCACCACTGCCACCACTGCCACCACTGCCACTGTAGCCTCCACCGCAGCCACCTCCACCGCCGCCACCCCTACCCCCACCCACACCGCCACCAAACGATCTACGGACCAGACTTCAAACACGAGCAAATCCTATTATCCAGCTTTTAAGTCGTTCAAGCACAACTCATGGCTTCCGATAACTCTCCCCTCTCGCTCTCACCCTCACCCTCTCCCACACAGTTCAACTCCATTAATTGCCAATACTTCGCCTGCTTTCGCCCCCAAGAACTGCTTATGTTAAACTTACCTTCCGTGAGAACTTGACCGTGGATACGAAACTTTGCCGGCTTGCTTAAATTACCAAGTCATTCAGGCTCGATCCGGAGTTAGCTGAGGTGTAAATGTCTGCTGTCACCTCTCGGTATGTGTATATTCCACATAGACGACCCGAGATTATTGAGGGTGCCACGAAGGGTAATTTCTTATCCTCGAAGCTCGATGTTTAGGATTCAATCGATAGACCACGTAAATTTCCCAGGTATCTCGTCACGCGCTACTCTGTCGGCGTTGACCCGTCCCAAACAAACAAAAAATCCGGGTGTATACAGCGTGCGCCGCTTCTACCAACACAGGACACCCATCAACCGCCTTGTTACTGTCTGGAGCCAGCCCCAACCACTGCCTACAGAACATCACTTCAGCTTCTTTCCTTGCCTACCACCGTGCGAGTTTCGAAGGCTGAAGGATGAACGGCCTTGATGCTTCAAATGCTGGGGTGTCGGGCATACATCTCGGTATTGTACTGCTTCCATTGACAAGTGTGGCTGGTGTGCAGGTACTCACTCCTACCGCACTTATCCACATCGCACCCCCTCTCACCCCACCAACACTAATGAAGCTTTTACAACCGACCAGCTTCCCACTCCCAGTTCATCCATGTGGAAATGTCCCCGCTGTCACGAACCCGGAGTGAATGTATGGCACGGATGTACAAAGCGCGCTCAGGCGGCCACCGCCCAGACTGCATATGCGCCAACACCACCCAATAGGTCAGATCCAAGAGTCGTCCCACCGCTGAAACCCTCAAACCTGCCTGACTCGCCGCAAGTAATTGCCCTCCGCGATGCCGTTGCCAACTTAACGGCACATGGCACAGTAATTACAACGCACTTTGACGCAATTAAAAATCACATCGATAGCCTCGCCGTACAACAAGCCTCCACTGAGCACACCCTAGCCACGCTTGTCGAATCCCATCAAGTTGTCATCATGACTGTCACCACCTTCTCCGAGAAACTGGAAACCCTCACCAGCTGGTTCGAAAAATTCAGTAACCTCCAGCACCCTGCCCTAGGAGATGTCTCCCCCTCCCCGAACCGCAGTTGGCTACCTCTCCTCGGGTACATCCGCCGCCACCACCTCACTCATTTACCCACTGGGGGTGCCACACACTCCAGAGGGGGCACGCTCGACCACATCATCATATCTGGTCTAGCAGCAACACACGTTCAGTGATTTCCCATACAGACTCTCTTCTCTGACCACATCACACTTGGACCCTTGTACTCCCTACCAAGTGGGCCTTCTCCTCTTCACACCCGCCTCCGCATTTCCATTCCTCCGAAGTACTGCCCCAACTACGTCTTTTACATCTCCACTCTTCTATCAACATTTGATCTCCAGTCACCTGAGAACCTCGTTACTTCAACACATGATTTTACACCCGCTATGTCATAAGTCTACGCATCAAAATATGCCGCGAACTCCACGACTGGACGCTGGACCGATGCATCCTACAGGCGCAAAAGAAGGCTGAGAGAGATGGTCTCGTCTTTCAAAGGCAGCCAACACCTGCTAATCTCCTCCAATACCAGATATCTAGAGATGAGCTTTTGCCCTACAGCAGTGTACCCATACCGAGTCGTGGCGGAAACATATCGATAGCATTAACCACCAGACCAGCGTTGGCTCCATATGGCACCTGATAAAGACATCAAGAAGAAACCATCGAGTGCTCTCCACCACAGCCCAGCCAAGACTTGCTAAGTACTTGGTCTGAACAAATACAGGCAAACAATCTCCCCGCCCCCATTCAAGAGACACTTTCCACCCACAAGAATATCCGCACCCTGCGTCTAATGGCTGCATTATTACGGACGGATGAAGATGACGACGTGCCCATCACTGAGGACGAACTTCGTCGTGCTCTTGTCACAAGCAAAACAACAGCTCCCGGGGATGATGGCACCACCTATCAAGTTTTCCGCCTGCTCCTTAAACTCCCTGCCAATCCCTTGCTGCAACTCTACAACCTCTGCTTTAGCAAGGGACATGTAACACGTGCCTGGACATCTAGTACTATTTTGCCTACCCCCAAGCCTGCCACAGACAACCTCAGACCTATTTCACTCATCTTCTGTTTCTGTAAAGTCCTCGAACGTATATTTCTCACTCGACTTATGTTTTGCTTACAGGATAAGCTATCACCGCAACTGTATGGTTTCTTACCACAGATGAACATACACCACTGCCTGAAGGACCTACTGCCTGATGGACCCACCGGCTGATGGACCTACTACCTGATGAACCTACTGCCTGATGGACCTACATGCCCGTTTCTCCCTTACCAGTGTGGTAACGTTTCTTGATCTTAAGAGTGCTTTCGACGTAGCCAACAGGGAGATTATTCTCGACCAGCTCGTAGAATTTGGCGTCCAAGGCAACCTGCTGAGGTGGATCCGTGGCTATATCTGAAAAAGGACTTCACGTGTATTATTACATGGAACGTGCAGTACCTTCAGGGAATTCGAACCTGATACTCCACAGGGTGGGGTTTTAAGTCTCTTCCTCTTTAGCGTCCTGATGCACCACCTGCTATCCCTTCTCCTCAACATTCCCGGCATAGCTGTCACCTGCTGCGCTGACGATATCTGTGTGTACTCCACCTCTGCTGCCGACCTACAGCGCCTCCTTCACTCCTTCTACGAGTCGACATCCGCCTATGGCCCCTTCCTTTCCCAGAAAAGAGTCGAGTATTCTCTCCTAGGGTCCCCGGAACAATGCCAGTGTTCACTGCAGGACACAGTGTCATCCCGCCTTGCACACAGTACCTGTAGCTGGGAGCGCTAGTACCCATCACTCCAGCCATACCTGCTCGGCAGCGCATCCATCCCATCATCCAAGATCTCTTCCACCAATTAGAACAGCGCTTTACTCCCTTTAAATTGCTCACCAACAATGCCGCTGGACTATCCATATACTTGACAAAAACTCATCTATGTTGTCTTCATTCGGTCAATCATAGACTATCTCTCCCAACTCTCCAAGACCTCCTTGGTGCATTTAGAAATATTCCAGAACAGAGTTATACGATACATTTTTGGATGCCACACCTCCACCAGAGTAGTAAACATGTAGACCGAACTTAGTCCTCCTTCAGTTATTGAAAGAATACACGCTAACATCTCCTCCTTCAGCGTCAAATGCCTCCACTCACCACACCTGGCCCCGCACTATTCCCATATCTCAAGAGCTTCACTTGACCCCGCCACACCCAGCCCTCCGCTGCGTCCCGGTGTCCGCACCCTCGTTAATACAGAGTGCTCCACCCTGCAGCGCCTACATATCGAAGTCCCTATAGCCAAAGTTGATCACGGACCGCCTCCATGGAGGATTCCACAGCCTCATGTCACCTTTACACCCACTTAAAGAATAGACCCACCGTTCCTCCAGAAACAATTAGCCCTGGAACACATCACCGCAGTGTCCTCCTCCGTCCCTGTCACGCACCATCTCTCCGTAGACGGGTCCTTACAGCCAGACGGTAGCGTGGGCTGCGCCATCTACTCACCGGATGTGGAGCCACGTGAGGGAGGCTGGGTTGGTCGCAGGTTACTCAACTCGTCCAGTTCTACGTACTGCGAACTACAGGCCCTCCTACTGGCTGTTAACCAACTGTGTCAGCGGCGACTGAATGGCGTGGTAATGTATGACTTCCAGTCCACCCTACTGGCCATCTCGTTTTTACAACCCATGCACCGCCCCATCATCCATCACATTTTACAACAGCTAGTCACAACTCAAGAACACTCTCTCACCATAAGCTTTCTGTGGATTCCCTCTCATGTTGGAATCGCTGCCAATGAAAAAGCAGCTCTCCTCGCCAAAAATGCCTGTGAACTGCCACTACCCGACAATTCCACACCCTCCTCCCTCTGCTACAAGAAGATCATACACTCTGCCGCTCTTCTAACCACTCTCCTCCGCATGAATGCAGAACGCGCACAAAGCGTATCAATGCAACACTACGACCACTTTCGTTTCTCCCTCCCGAGGTATTGTAAGCACGAGCTCCTTGTTTGCAGACACAATATCGTGACTAAACGGCTTCGCCTGGGTTATAGGCTGCTATGGCAAGTTTCTGAGGCGGGGGACGTACCACATTACTCCACTTGCAAGCTATGCGACAGTCCCAACGCCAACAGTCTCCAACACTACTGCTTCGAATGTCCCTCGGTAAGAGACCTATTGCCCCAAAGCCAAGACTTAACATGTGTGTCACTTTCTCTTAACTGACAATAATCTAGACACTGTCCTAATTCGATACCCATACTTTGGTGGATGCTAAAGCTTACCTCACCTTGATTGCCAATATATTTTCTCTTACAGAATGTAATGGAACTGCCTAGTGTGGGCCTTGTGGTCTCTTGCAGTCTCCTTCTTTCTTATGTTCTTATGTTCTTATTATTGCCGTACAGCTTCACTGTACGTAGTAACGTGACCTGCGCGTCACGCATACTATGTATAAATAGAAATTACCTACTGTACTAGGTTTGTTGCTCTATGAGCGTAATAAATTTATGTAAAATCTCTCTCTCTCTCTCTCTCTCTCTCTCTCTCTCTCTCTCTCTCTCTCTCTCTCTCTCTCTCTCTCTCTCTCTCTCTCTCTCTCTCTCTCTCCTCCTTTTCTAAACATCATCCAATGCTTTCTTTGATATTATAATCATGAAATACCATATTATAAAAATATAAAAATGAATATCGCCTCATCCTATCACATGCCTCACATTAGGCTTTATTTTGAGGTGATTTGTTTGTAAATGCTGAATCAAAATAATGGTTTATAAGATCACACAATTTGATCGCTTGCTGATAACAGCCAGTCAAATAATTTTTTACCTCTTATGTAAATATAGATTACTTTAGAATTTTCTTTAGATTTATCGGTGTTTTCAATTTCAAATTATCCTTTAATCTTGTGATAGTTTTTCTTCACACACACACACACACACACGCACGCACACACGCACACACGCACACACGCACACACACACACACACACACACACACACACACACACATACACACAATGCACATAATACATACTTTTACGGACATTTAAATAAAACACAGGAAGTACTTTAAGTTACAAAAAACTTTATTACAACTCACCGAATAAAAAAAAAATCTATCTTACCACTTACACTTGTACAAAAAAAAATGAGAACACAGTTCTACAGCATCACTGAGTATGAATACAATTTGTGAAATTCTATTCTACAGACCAAAGCCCCTTCCACTGAAATGACGCATTTTGATGGTTCCATTCTGTGTGTCGCCAGATGATTTTATTCACCACAGGATGGTCGGGATTCCATCGATGAACATAAGGATAGGGTGGGAGAGACTACAAGAGACCCTAAGGTCTACACTAAGGAGTTCCATAATTTACCAACTGTCATCCCCCTTTATAAAGTTATCTTTTCTTAAAACAACCAGTCGTTTCAGCGCACACTACATGATTACAAGGTATATTCCATTCGTTAACCACTCTATTGGTAAACCAATTCTTGCCTATTTCCTTCTTAAATCTAAAATTGTCCAACTCAAATCCATTACTACGTGTCCTGCCCCTGCTGTCTTAATGTGATAAAGCTTCAGTGACGTCATCAATGACGTCATCAGTGATGTCAGAATTTGTTCTGTTAAGCGTCAGGCAATTTAATTAACCTTACTATAGGAAAGGGGCTGGCTGCTACCAAAGCCTTCGCCTTTGCCCTGTGCACTCGGATTTCAAGGGCAAATGTCAGTCACCTGGAGCTGTTGGGAATCGAACACGAACGATGAAATCCAGCAATTTACTCTTAGCTACTTTTCTCCAACCTCCAATTAATCAGCGGTACTCCAATTTTTTTTTCACCGTGAAATTACAAAAACAAACCAGATGCTATGGTAGTACACTTAAGAGTCTAGGGATGGAACAATAGCAAAATATCTAACGATTCCAATACGAGTCCTGATTCTCCTCTAAACTTCCGATTTTGATACGAGATTCCGATACGCTCTCAACTTCCGATTCCAATACCTGTAATGCTCATAATTCCTGGTTATTTTCAGGTCCTGCAGTTGGTTTGGGAAACAGATACATTATGAACAAAGTAATTTATCAATAATTTGTCGGGAACGAAGTTTTTAAAGCAGTATCGAGACTCACACCGTAATCGTTAAAAATTTTGGTATCGTCTTATTACTGCTGAAGGGCCACAGTCAAACGATTTGCCAAACTCGATTCGTTAACCCCGGTTTATCAAACAACTGTTTGAAGTGACGTTTGACCCTGTGAATAGGATATTTGGTTGTCAAACACATTTGACAATCGTGTTTGACAACCAAATACCCTATTCACACGCTCAAACATCACTTCAAACTCTTGTTTGAAAAACCGGGTTTGACAAACCGTTTGACCGTATGAATGACCCTTGACGCGCATCTCGTATTTATCCAACACGCTCTAACACGTGGTCTAACATCTCAGACTAGAACAAGGGACCCTGAACTCATCAAGCTTTTATCATCGTCCCATGCAGGTTCATCGGTCTCTCCATTGGTAGACGATACAGACTTTGTACCTCATCTCGATGTATGGGTGAATATATATAAGAATCGTCTTTTCCAATGTAGAAAACAAATGCGAAATTATTATTGGGACAAGAATTAGAGCTTCATAGCTCATTTCAGTAATATAACTTATATAAATAATGCTACACTAATTGGATGAAAAAATAAAAAAATGGAGTATCCGAACACATTGAGTTAAATATTTAAGATAAAAAGAGTTTAATGAATCCAGGTTTAACACTCCTCACAGTTCCGGCCCATATTCAAGAACCCTATGGATCACCCAATACCATCGTGCAGACGATGATCTCAGTAAACACCCATCCTTCATTACAACAGCAGCGCTGTGATCGACCTGATGTAATGTTTCTGAATACGAAACGAGGAACGAATATCTTCAGGCTTTATTACACTGAGCCCACCTTCAGAGTTTTTTCCGCATTAAAATCACTGTGGCAAACTAATTTGTTTTCTCAACAAAAATATATAGAATGTCATTTGATATGCTGGAGGAACATTATTTCCCTCCATCATATAAGATTCCTTCCCGAAAGCTGTGAGCTACAAATCTGCTCCAAATGTCGGAGGGAAAATAGTCCTATGTGATCACGTTTTATTCACATTGGAAATCTTCATTACACGGTCCGGCATGCCATGGCACACCCTAGAGTGCCATAGACCGTGCCACGAGGTAATCTTGAATTTTGTCTAGGTTAGACCGTCTTATTCAATGTACATTTATAAAATAACGCTCGCGAATTCTATGACTGATTATATCATTATGGGAGAGTGTTTGATCTAATTATTCTTCGTCAGCGGTTTGTGTGCGGGAGGGTGAAGAAGTATATTTGATTTTCTCATCCCACGCCATAAAAAAAAAAAAAAAAGTGAAAATGGGGTGGGCTGGGGTGTATAGAAAAGGTGACACAAGTCTAGGGTGCCATAAATAATAATAATAATGATAAATACAATAAAACGTTATCATACATCATCGTCTGGACTATGGCGTCGTGCATCCCATGGGTACATACTGTAAATGCGGGCTGGACAACATAACACAGTTGACGTACAGCAAAGAAGAAAAAATCACAATGTTCACCAAGTTGATAAAGAAAGAACCCTGTTACATAATTTACCACAGACTAACACTGGTCCATGGGATAAGAATAAATAAATAAACAAATAAATAGATAGATACACAAATAAAAGCCTGGCTACAACCAGAAAAAGGAATCCGATTGAGCGTTATTGACTCAAGAAATAAGTACACTGAGTCCAGCGTTCCAAAGGAACGTTTTTCTTCTGATGGTGTTGATCGTTTCACAAGGAACACTGCGGTTCGGTGTCTTCCTGCATTTATTTATTTTTTTTTTTTCCGTAGGCAATCGATAACCCTCACTGACGTCAGGGTCAAAGCCAAGATTCACAAAACTTTTTACGATCGTAAAGGTTTACGATGGTAATGATTAGTTGATGGTTCGGTGTAAAGTCACGAACTCCCCTCTATCAGGGGGTTAGGACGGTGCCCCTTACAGAAGACTTTGTAGCCTGGAATTTAATGAGCCATGCCCTTGATCCAACTCGCTGGCGGCGGATTTCGAACTGCTGTCACATTTACCTTTGCCGCAATTGGATTTTTTTTTCAATCGTAAATACATTAGCCATAACAAAGTTCGTTATATCTCAAATTTCTTGAAGAAATGGAAATTGAATATAAAGCTATTTATGTAGAAAAATAGAATGTGATCCAAATTTTTAAAAAAAATTCTAAATCCCTACAAATGTAGTCTTGTTAAGATTCTTGCCTGTTTTACATCTAGTAGTTATCTATCTAGTAGGTGTTGTACTTCCAGGACTTCTAGGAGAAAAGGGAGTTACTAGGAAACTATGCATACCAGTACCAATGGCTTCATCCCCCTTGGGGGTAGCCAAGTAAAGGCACGTACTCACTCCGACCTATTCTACTCCTATCCATAACCCTTGTGTCCCTCTCATTTTAGTTCATCATGGATGAAGGGTCATCTCTGTCTCCTGCCCAGTGTTGGGAAACTCGCTATGGCTAATGTACTAACGAAATCTAAGAGACCAGTTTCCTACAATCTAATATATAATTTAAGATCATAAAAGCTTTGTGAATGTGAACTTTTCTGACCAATCGATCAATAAGGTTATCCTATGTTCATTTTCCTTTTTTTTCATAGCAGGGACCCCACAAATCATAATGCAGTAATGGAGAATCATTTGGGTTGAATAGGGTAGAGAGGAATAAGGAAGGAGGAGGGGGAGGGGAGAGGTGGATGAAATAAAGAAAGTAGAGGAAAAGGGAAGATACAGGGGAATGAAAAAGGAGAAGAAGAAAGGGAAATAGAAGGGAAGAAGAGGATGCAGAAGGAGGAGAAGGGAAAGAGGAAAGGATAGCGGAAGGAAAAGGGGATGGGGAAGGAAAAGGGAAAGGGGAAGGGGAAGGGGAAGGGAAAGGGAAAGGGGAAGGGGAAGGGGAAGAGGAAGGGGAAGGGGAAGGGGAAGGGGAAGGGGAAGGGGAAGGGGAAGGGGGAGGGGAAGGGGAAGGGAAAAGGAAAGGGGAAGGAGTCGTGGAAGGAAAGGGGGAAGAGAAAAGGAAGAGTACGGTGAAAAGAGAAATGGAGAGGGGTAAAGAGATGAGGTATGTGTAAACACACAATGTAAGCACACATCCTGTCCACATAGCCAACTACGGCAGAACCCGCCAGAAAAAATCATCCTACGTTCAGTTTCCTTTGTGTTCCTCAGATGTTTAAAAAAAAAAAAAAAAAAGACTCATAGGGAAGGGAAGCAAAAAGAACAAACACTGTCATGGTTATTTGCGAAATTTCACCAAATTTCAGTCCTCCGTGGACAGTGTGGACAGGGGGCTTCAAAATACATCACTACAGACATGAGTTTGACTATATAGTACAAAAGGTACAGTCATTTGAAAAATAAACAACATGGCAACACACATGGTGCTTTCATGTCAATGGATAATGAAAGGCAAGAACAACATCTAATAATGAACAAATGCATGCTTCACTCGCACTGACCAACTTTACCGAAACAATTCTAAATATAGTGTATAAATATATCTATGAAATACCTTTGTAAGGGCACTTCTTAGGAGCACTGTACTCTTAGCAAAATCTAAACAAACTAGAGAAGAGCTGACCATCTTTGACTCAGGCTATTCTCTAGGTAATATACCAGGCCTAGCAAACCCTTAATATAGATCACATGAATTATCGTATTTTTTGGGGGGTAATGCCATCTGAAAGAAATACACGTGATGATTTCTGCAAGGATCTCAAGAATTGCGAAGGGCATTTTTTTCATGAGGTCTTCATTGAGCCCTGCCACACTCAAAAATATGAGAGAGGGCAAGTTTTCTAAAACTACACTTTATTACATCCTAAAATGGCAGCCAAAGCCTTCTTACATTTGTAAAGAGTTCACCAATAGCTTCTTCATTGTGATTTATTTGTCACCAAATCACATGCTAATTTGCTAGAGGTAAACGAGGCTACAATAGAAATCTTTAGTTTAGTATATCACAGACAGTAGAGGAGGAAGATAGGACTT
The DNA here is from genome assembly GCF_046742065.1 of Oratosquilla oratoria. NCBI lineage: Eukaryota > Metazoa > Arthropoda > Malacostraca > Stomatopoda > Squillidae > Oratosquilla > Oratosquilla oratoria. The sequence goes on along the minus strand of NC_134781.1, from coordinate 31,811,070 downwards.
AAGCTAAAACGAAAATCTGATGTAGGATCTAGACGCCTTAGAGTCACTTAGGTTAACATTAGACTTGAAATATTACATTCTAAAACAACTATTTCTACACGATCAAACAGAATGTATTTAATCATTAGATGATCATCATACCAACATATCTCTATAAGAGATAAAATCTTGATACCCTAAGGGTTTCACCTGAGGTGAAGACTTCTTTGGATAGGTCTGTCTATATGGCCTCTGGGTATATGGGTTATATGGTGGACGAACAGTAACTGAACGCTTCGTCTCTTTCTTCAATACAGAGTCTTCTAAGTATCACAACATTTGACAGGCTCGGCGGACTTCGACATGACCCTTCAAGGTCACGTGTCTGGCACTTGAGTTTCTGGGAATTTCTGATAGTTCTGGAAAATTTTGGGAGCTTCTGGAAGCCTTTAGGAGCTTCTGCGAGCCAGCCGAATTGAAAATGACGGAAGAGAACAGGAACATTCTGAATATTCTGTATTACTTCACACCACAACCTTTCTGGAAATGAAATTTGTATTTATAAGAAGATAGCTCTGCGGTATTTTTTTCTTTAGATGATTAGCTATTTGATTCAATCAGGCTAATATGAAAGTTGCAGTTTTAGAAATTATGTTCTATGTTGATACTCTGCAAACTAGCATCATGATATAATATGTAATTGGAATTTGTCCGAAATATAAAGATTTTTTTTTTTCCAAATAAAACGTATGAATAAAGTAAACCTCAGCACATGATATAGGCCATTTATATATGAATATAAGAAAAGGAAATGGAACAAAAACAGATCCCCGAGTTGCTCCACTCCTAACATCTAACTGGTCCCGCCCGTAATCCAAAATCTGATTTGATCAATTTCCTCACACACTTTTCCCCTTCACTATCTGCTTCTATAGGTTTGAACAGTTTCTTCTCAATTATGAGGTTCTGTTCCCTTAACTCATTACTCCAACTTACTTATAAGCCATATTTTTTATCGTCTTGGCTTGCACCCTCCAAAGTCATAAAGCCGTTTCCCACCAATCCCTTCTGGTTCAGCCTACTTATCTCTAATCAGGCTTATCTTGCCTTGCCAGAGTCTGTTTACGAAGTTGGAGTTTCTCAACCGACCCATATAATCCATCCCAGCAGACTTTAGTCACACTGTCTTAGAACCTGCTTATGGCACTCTATCACCTTGCATCTAATCTATAGCATTTTTCAACAGATTGTCAGAGAGAAGAAATCATATTATTTGGTGGAGTAAAGATTTTGGCAAATGCGCACATGATCACAAAAAAAAATAATAATCAAAGAAAAGTTGGAATTTGAAAAATAAATCTTAAAGCAACCAATAGTTTCAGCGCTCACTTCATGGCCACTAAGTCGATTACATTCGTTAACTACTCAATTGTGGGAGGGAGTGACAAAGTGTGCAAAGATGGTGTGTGGAGCAAGGAGGATGGGAAGGAATGGAAGAAAGGGTAATGAATGGTGGGAAGATGAAGTGAAGAAGATAGTAGAAGAGAAGAAGAAAGTATTCAGGGACTGGTTCCAAAGTAGAACGAGAGAAACATATGAGAGGTACAAAGAAAAAAGAAGGGAAACAAAATAAGAAATAAAGGAGGCAAAAACTGGAGCAGATGTGAAATGGGGGAAGAGTATAACGGAACATTTTTGAAATAATAAAAATATGTTCTAGAAGGAAGATATGAGAGGTAGGGGAGGTGGGTCAGGTAGAGAAGAAAAAGTAAAAGGCGCAGATGGACAGATAATAACAGAAGAGAAGGTGGTAGGGGAAAGATGAGTAAAGTATTTTAAATGACGGTGATGGGAAATGAAAATAAAAGAGAAATAAGAAGAAATGAGGTGCAAACTACTTTGAAAGTGATGGAAGTAGGTAAGGGAAAAGGGAACAAATGTAAGTGTAGTAGTTTCAGAGGGATCAGCTTGTTGAGTGTAGTTTGGAAGGCATATGAGAGGGTTTTAATTGAGAAGTTAAGAGAGGGACAGAGGGAGTAATTGATAAGGAGCAGTGTGGGTTTAGGGAAGGTAGGGGTTGCGTGGATCAGATTTTTGTGGTAAGACAGATATGTGAGAAAGCTTTAGGAAAAGGTAAGGGTGTTTCTTAGGCCTTTATGGGTTTGGAAAAGGCTTATAACATGGTAGACAGAAACCCACTATGGGGGGTATTGCGGATATATGGGATTTGGGGGAAAGCTGTTAAGAGTAGTCAAGAGTTTTTACAAGAATAGTTCTGTGTTAAAATTAGAAATGGGGAAAGCGAGTGGTTTGAGGTAAAGGTGTGACTGCCTGCGCTTGTGGCAGGGTCAGAGGAGGCATTAAGGGAGTTAGTGACGGATTTTGGGAAGGTATGCGACAGGAGTAAGTTAAAGGTAAATGTGGGTAAACGTAAGGTGACGAGAAGTATAAGGAGAGAGTATGGCAGTGAGACGTAAGTAAGTCTTAAAGAAGAGAGGCTGGAGGAAGTGAATAGCTTTAGGTATTTGGGATCACATGTGGCAGGAGAGGGAGGAATGGAGGTGGAAGTGAATTCTAATCTGAGAGAAGCAAGTAAATGCTTCAGGGGATTAAAAAGTCATGAAAAATAGGCATTTGAGAATAGATGCAAAGAGGAGACTATATGAAGGGGTGATTATACTGACGGCACTGTATGGTGCAGAGACTTGGAATTTAAGAGAGGCTGAGAAGAAAAGATTAAATGTGTTTGTGATGAAATGTCTGAGAAGCATGGTAGGGGCTATAAGGTTGAATAGAGCGAAAAATGAGGAGGTGAGGAGGAGAGCTGGGATAGAAAAGAAGGTAGACAGGGCTGATGAAAGAGTATTGCAATAGTTTGGACACATAGAAAGAGTGAATGAAGAAAGATTAGTAAAAGAGGTGTGGAAGGCAAAGGTGGAGAGAATGAACTTGAGGGGACGACCGAGGATGAGATGGATGGATGGGATGAAAGGGATGTTGAGCAAGAGGGGAATGTCTACTGAACGAGGAAGGGAGAAGGTAGGGGATAGGGATGAGTGGAGATTGACTGTATATAGATGATACTGTGATGCATGGAAGTGAGTGGATGGGGGATGGGGGTGTTAGGAAGTGGTTATGTATGAATGATATTTTGACGCAGCCCGAAGGGATCTCTCCCCGTCTTATTTTTTTCTGCATGAAGGGACGGAGAGGTAGGGGGGGGGGCCTCAATTAAATGAAGCGGCTTTGCTGTGGATATGTTGTGTCTTGCTGCATTGCTTCTGACCCAGGGCAGTGGGCGGGATACAGGAATGACCCATCATCCATGAAGAACTAAGATGAGAGGGAGGAGAGGGTGGTGGGTGAGATTGAAATGGGTGGGAGCGGGTACTTGTCTTTTGACTTGGTTACTTCCTTTGTAAGGGGGAAAACCTTTGTTATATAGACAGATATATCCATTACTACGTGTCCTGCCCTGTTGTCTTGATATGATGACTTTGTCTGTATCACAAGGGTTCCTCTCACCTTATGGTCGTAGACTCTGTTTATGACGTGCTGTTTCCTCCTGGGATTGGCGGCACTGGGCGAAAGGATCTTGGTTTTACAGTAAGGACCCGGAGGAGGATCCTTCAGCTGACAGAGCTTCTGGAAGAACACACCCCGCATGATGATGGCCAGAAAGCACTTCGGACACTTCACCCTCAGGTTACCCGTGCTTAAGGAGACAGAGGTGTGGCTGTCGAGGATGAGGCCAGTTCCGCAGGCTGGACAGTGGTTTCGAACTCGTGATGTAATGCAGACAGTGACTGTGGGGATTCCCTGTTATCCGAGCGCATGGTGGTAGCAACAGGCGAAGTACCGAGAAAAGAGAAAATAAGATATAATGGGGAACTTGGAGCGTATTAACATAGATATAATAACACACACACACACACACACACACACACACACACACACACACACACACACACACACACACACACACACACACACACACACACACACACACACACACACACACATACACGCATATTTTTCAGGGGGCAGGATAAATGAAATTATGAAATCAATTACCTTTTCTTTGGTGACGTTGTCTATCTCAGATACCATATGGACACTTTCACTTGTTTTCGTTGGAGGATCAACCACACTTTGGCGAGGATTTTCCAGAGTTTCACCCAAACGGTCCTGAGAATTTAGAGGATCTCGTGGAGCTTGAGGGTCTTGAAGATCCTCAGACTTTTGGCTTCCGGTATTCTCTTTGTCTTCTCCATCTTCTGACTGGAGCAATGGTTTTGGGTATGCCTCCTGATACATCTGTTTCTTCTCATTCTGGAGGTCACCTTGAAGATCATCAGGGGTCTGGGGGCTGTATCTTCCATACAAGCTCTTATATCTGGATGTGGAACGAAGGGCATACCTTCCCTGGACTGTTGAAGAAGACCTTGTCTTTACACTTGATTGGCTCGGAGGATTTCTAGAAGGGATGTAACTGTCAGAATCTTTGATTTTCTTTTTCGTGTAGGATGATTTTCTTGAAGTGCCTCTTGAACCACCCTTTCTTCGTCGCGTCTGTTGGTATCTTCCTTGATCTCTGTCGCTGACCTGCTGAGGCTTCCCCCCGCGAGATTCGAAGTTTTGATTTTCCTCGGACCCTGTGCATATAAAAAGTAAGGATGGTAAATAAATAGATACATAATCGTATATATTTAGTCCTTTTATATATTGACGACAGTGTTGACATCATCCGGACAAACTTACCTTCGTAGAATTCTTCCTTATTAAGATATGAGCGCCTTCTGGTAGACCTGGGTGTTCCCGCTTTGGATGGTTCCATGAATGAAACACTTGGCAGGGTTTCAAGACACGGCAGACTTTTATCACTCTCATAATCACTTGGATATGTGAAGCCCTGATGGTCATAACTGTTATCGTTTACATCGTTGTAACCGTTACATAACTCTGACGACGTGTTGTCACTATTTCTTTCAAACGAAGTCTCCACTTCCTTATTCTCAGTTCCAGCATCCCTCTCCAACTGTAACAAAGCCTCATGTGTGGTCTTTTCTTCGACATTCAGTGAACCACCATCCCTTGAATTTGTAGATAGATTTGCTATCTGTTGGGGCTCGCATTCCCTCGAAATATCTCTGAGATCAATGTTTTCTGAATCGAAAGGGATGGAGAAAGGCTCCATAGTTTTATAGGTTCTTCCTCTTTTGATTTGTTTTTTGGAATCGAATCTAGTTCGGGTCTCAAACACCTCTGGGAGTCCTGTGAGATTTCGCAAATTTGTTTGGTCCTCCCGCACGCTGGTCCTCGGTGATTCAAACTGGGGAGATGGGGTTTCGTGACTATCAGTTTTAAGTTCTCTTAAATCGACAATTTCTTCTCGCCCCATCATTTTGTCAGTTGTTGTATGTTCTCTCGGTTGGTCATTTTCTTGCTCTGCTAATATATCAACTAATCTGGACTTGGTTGATGTGTCATTTTCGTGGTCTGACAACCTATCAGTTTCATTGTATACCATCGGTGTGTCATCTTGGTGTTTTGTCGATTTATCATCTTCGTCATGTTCCGTCAATCCTCCAGGTTCATGCCTGACCAATTCATTAACATTCTCAAACTTAGCTGGCATACCTAAGTCTCGTTTCGTTAATCTGTCGACTTCCTCGCATTCCACATACTGGTCACTTTTGAGTTCAGTTGATTCGCTGGCTGCATTGTGCCCCTCTGGTGTGTCAACTTCATATTCCATTAAGTCGTTTAAGTTCTCGTGTTCCGACAATACTTCATCTTTGTGTTCAGTCCAGTTGTCAGCTTTCAAGGGTCCTAAAATGGTATCACCTTCGTGTTCATAAAAATTTTCATGTTCTGTTGATGCGTCAACTTTCTTAATATCTTGGTCTGTCAACTTGTCTGTTTTCTTTTGCTCCTTTGATGTCTCATCTTTGCGTTCCACTGACTCGTATTCCATTGGTGCGTGAAGTTTGCATTCTGACAGTGTAACTTCACCGTGTACTGTCGATGCATCATCTACGTGTACTGCCATTTCATTAACTCCCTTATGTTCTATTGATGCTTCAACTTCACATTCCGCCACTTGGTTAGCTTCCTTGTATCCCGCCGATGCGTCAGCTCCGTGCACTAGCAAGTGACCAACTTCATTGTGTTCCATACATGGATCGACTTCGCTTTCCGTCACCTCATCAACTTTAGAAGCTGTTGATTCAATATTCCCATGTCTAACCAACTGATGATTTTCTGAAACTCCAGCAGATTCATAAACTTTGTGAGTTTTCGCTTCAGTTTCCTCACGTCTCGTAGGCTCATCATCTTGGATACCTACTGGGTCAATTTCGTGACCTGTCGAATCCCAAGCTTCTTCGAGTCGCATGGGGTTATCAACTTCGTAACCTAACGGTTCCTCAACTTCTCTGAATCTTCTTGAATCTTGTACTTTGAGTCTCACTGAGGCCTCGACTTCTTGATCTACCGACTCCCTAATTTGTTCCTGACCTACCGAGTCATCAATTTTGACTTCTATCAGATTTCTAACTTCATGATCTGTCAATTTACCAACTTCTTGTTCTGTCAATTCCTCAATGTCATGTCCTATTGCGTCATGAACTTCATGATCTTTCGCATCACCGTTTTCTTGTTGGCCTATTGGATGATCATTTTCGTGGTCTACTGAATCCTTAACAATATGTTTTTTCGCGTCTTCAACATATTCTACTGAATCCTCAATTTTGTGATCATTCAAATGATCATTTTCGTAATGTCCTGTCAAGACAATGTCTTTGTCATCCACTAAACCATCGACGAAGTCATCTTTCGATTCCCCATCATGTTCTATGAATTCTTCGATTTTATGGCCCCTCAATTGATCATTGCCGTGTTGTCTTGTCGAGGTATGAGGTTTGTGATCATCTGATTCCTCGATATCATATTGTATTGAATTCTCACCTTTGTCACTTGCTGATTTATCGGGTGCATCACTTGTCGAGTCTTTATGATCCTGATCTATCAACTCGCCCCCATCCACTATCGAATCACCAAATCTAAGTGGCGTGGGCACAATTTCCTCTTGACAAACAATGAGACTCATGGTGTCATAATCAACTCTATCATTTACTGACTTTTTTATCTTTTTATTTATTGCTGATTTAACTTCATGTGCGAAAACCCTTTTTACTTCCATTGATCTATCATCATCTACAGATCCAACTGAATCTATGTTGAGTCTCGGTGACTGATCATTTCGTTTCAGAAAATGAAGAGATTGGTCAACTTTAAGGGACTTCAGCGATTCACTAATTTCATCTTGTGCCATCAATTTATCATCTTCTGTGGTAATCGTCGATCTCTTAATTTCCCCGTGTCCTATAGATTTATCTAGGTTTTCAAATTTCATTGGCTCATAAAGTTCTTCTTCCTTCGCCAATTCATCACTCTCGGATCTTAATGATTCCTCACCTTCCTCGATGCTTTTCAATTTATCTTCGATTTCCTTTAGTTCACCTTCCTCTTGTCTTGACAACTTATTATTTTCTCTCGACCTCTTTTGTTTACCAGCCTCCTCTAGTCCCGTCAGTTCATTATGCTTTTTGGATTTGTGTAATTCTTCACCCGCTTCACGTTTAGCCAACTCACCTTCTTCATGTCCCGTTGATCCATCAACTTCATCAATCCTTCTCGATTCATCTTCAATTTTTAGTTTATTAGCTTCCTCTTGTCCAGACATCTCATTATTTTCTCCGGGTCTTTTCCGTTTACCTGCCCCCTCTTGTCCCGTTAGTCCATCATACTCTTTGGGTTTGTGTAATTCTTCACCCACTTCACGTTCCATCAATTCACCTTTTTTATATTCCATTGATCCATCAACTTCATCGATCCTTCTCGATTTCTCTTCGATTTTTAGTTCATCCGTTTCCTCTTGCCCTGACAACACTTCCTCTTGTTCCATCAGACCATCATACTCATTGGGCTTGTGTAATTCTTCACCCACTTCATGTTCCACCAACTCGCCTTCTTCGTATTCTGTTGATTCATCAACTTCATCGATCCTTCTTGATTTATCTTCGATTTTTAGTTCATCCGCTTCCTCTTGTCCTGACAACTCATTACTTTCTCTGGGTCTTTTCTGCTTACCAATTTCTTCTTGTCTCGCCAGTCCATCATACTCTTTGGGCTTGTGTAATTCTTCACCCGCTTCATGTTCCATCAACTCGCCTTCTTCCATTGATTCGCCATCTTCATCGAGTCTTCTCAATTCATCTTCGATTTTCTTTAGTTCATCAGATTCCTCTTGTCCTGACAACTCATTATTTTCTCTGTGCCTTTTCTGTTTACCAACCTCTTCTTGTCCCATCTGTCCATTATGCTCCACGGGCTTTTGTAAGTCTTCATCCACTTCATCTTCTACCAACTCACCTTCTTCATATTCCGTTGAATTATCGACTTTCTCCTGTTTTGTAGTGTCACAAATCTCTTTGTGTCTCATTGATACATCATTTCCATCACGTTCTGTCAAATCATAAAACTCGATGGGCATCGCTGATTTATCACCTTTGGATCCCCCAGCTTTTCTAGGTCTCACCTTTTCATAAACTATTTTTGTTTTTGCGTAGTCACTTTTATGTTCTGCCCAATAATCAACTGCTTTTATTGCCATGGACTCGTTAATCTGCTGGGAATGCAAGAATTCATTAACTTTGTCTCCCGTCGATTTTCCCCTTTTGCGCATCACCGAGCTGTAATTTTCTTTGTCCCACACTGAACTTTCATTTTCTTTACACTCCAATGAATCAACCTTATCATAGGGCAATGCGTCAACTTTGTATATCGATGCATCTTCATTCCCCTCCTTTTCCTCCTCACGACTGTAGATTTCTGGTGAGAAGAACTTACTTTCTTTCTCAAAGCCTTCGGAACTGTCTGCGAGATAAAATAGCTCCTCATAAAACTTGGTCACGCGAGACTTCTCTTTTGGATTTGTAGAGCTATCAGCAGCAGCTATTTCCAAAGTAGACATGGAAACCTGGTCAAATTCAGCGACATCATGTGCCGTCGGGTTCGAATAGCACTCTTCCGTATTTAAAAACTTCCTGGCGTTCTGACCTAGATGGGATTTTTCAGTTTTGCACTCATAACACGCATGACACCTTTTGCGGCCTTTTTTCAATTTCTTCGAATCAATCTCAAGCACCTTATTGCGCTTTTGAACGCGGCTGAATGACATGTTGGCGTTCAGACTTTTTGAATGTTCGTTAGTCTTGTCAACGGAACATACCGCATCTTTTTGCTCAAGATCCCTAAAGTTCATTGACTTCATTAGTGCCTCTTCTTTTATTTCACAACAGATGTGCTTCTTTACATCCATAGCTTTGACGGTCATTAGCATATCTCTTGGATCAGACTTGATATTTTTATGGTCACCTATGTCAATTTTTGTTGATTTGTTTGTCGTTTCGTACTCCTCATTCGAACATGAGACCTCTGCATATTCAATGATGGGGCACCCTTCTTTTCCAGTTGTTATTTCTAAATCTTCACCTTGTATATCTATACATCGCCTTCCTTCGCATGGCATTCCTTCTTCAGCCACACATTCCACTTCTTTTAGTTGTTTGGCTGAGCTACTATCATCAAGTAAAGAAAAATCTTTATCCTTGGTAGTGGACATTTTCAACTCATTATTTGATAGATGTGTATCATGTCTTATATCAACAATATTCTTTGTTTCAGAAGATATTGGGAGACTTTCAGCATGTACAAGATCCTCTTCTCCCAAAGTAGTCTGTTTGGAACATTTCTTTAAAGTTTCCTTTCTTTTCGATGAAATTAACAGTCCATTCGTAAATGTGTTGGCATTCTGCATTCCTGTTTCTGACGTACATTTTGGCAAAGAGTCCTCTTCTCTATTACAATGGTCAGGGTGTGCATATTTTGAATGATATCTGCATTTAGACTTATTTCTGTTTCTCTCCGAACAAATAATTTTGTCTAAGTAATTCTCTCCTTCAGTGATAGGCCAGTCCAAATTCACAGCATCGAAGCTCGTATCATTGTTGTCTCTCGTACCTTGAATGGATTTTAAAACTTTGGTCAAAGATTTTGTTGAACTATTTTCAATATCAGTTTGTGATTTACCCTTAAACCTGTTTTTAAAATCTTCTGAAGGACTGTGGCATTCAATACTCCTTTGAGGAGGAGGATGATGATGATGATGATGATGACACCCTTTGCCTCTGTCAGTAGTAGGTTTTTCGCTTCTTCTACTGCGACTACTGGAGGAATATCCTCCTTTTCCCGTCATTTTATATGTACATGTTCTTTGCCGAGGGGGTGAGATCGTGCTCTCTCTAAGATGTTGTAAAGAGCTGTGTTTCGAGGCTGAAGTCTGTCGAAGAGGGGAGAATCTCGATGCAATATCAAAATGTTCAGGTAAAGTATACCTTGGAGGTGATGGTCTATTCGAGGGTGTCCAATGAGGAGATTTACAACTCTTTCTTGATTTGTTTGATTTAGACCTCCGTAGTGACTTGTGCTTGGAGAAAACATTGTGACTAGAACGATGACTCCTCCTCATCGGCGACTTATGCTGAGGTTCTCTGGCACATGAGAGCGATTTTTGTGAGTCTACGCTCTGCCGAGACGCCCAGCTGTACCTTGAAGGCGGTGAACCATGTCGAGAAGTGGAAGAACAGCTCGAGAGTGATCTGTGTCGACAGGGAGATCTGTCTCTCGTTGGTAAGATACTCCTGGGAGGCAACTTGTGCTGACTTGAAGACCTGTGTCTCGTCAACAAGCTACATCTAGATGGTGACCTATGGGGAGAACCCTGTCTCATTGGAGATTCGGATCGAGGAGAAACGCTTCCCGAAATTCTGTTCCGAGAAGGACAGTCGTATTTTGAGCTTAAATAGCATTTGCAAAGTGATCCGGAACATGAGTTTGAACTCGTTTTTGTGAACGATACATGTCGAGGAGGTGATCTGTGACTTGGGGGAGAATTGTGTCTTGAAGGTGAGTTCTGCGGATGTCGATTATTCAAGGGTGCTTTCTGATCAGGTGGGGAGCAGTTTCTTAGCGAGGCACTTTTATTCAGAGACCCAGTAACTGCACAGTCTTCGAATATTGGACTTGAACCACACCTTTTCGGGGAACCTTCCCTTGAAGAATTAATTTCCTCCGTAGAAGAGGAACAAGAGTAACAACTGTTATCATCGGGAGACATTTTCCGCCTATGGGTGGATTCTTTAATCGACAGCGACGGTCGATATAATGGAAGCGAACTTGTGTTCAACTCTCTTCTCGATGGGTAACTTTGCCTTCTGGATTTTTTACTTTCGACAGGCGAGATGATCTGGCAACAAGATTGGCAGCGTAAACGTTTCTGTCTCACATCCTGTGTCGAGTGTCGCTTCTTGCGGGAATTGTGGGAGAAATTTCTCTTCTGAGTGTAGTCATCATCTTCTTCTTGGGTCTTATGTTTAACTGTGTTTCGAGAACCGTGTTTACCTGTAGAGGACGACGGTAGGGATTTCAAAGGTTCCTGCATTAGAATGGATAACAATCGGTTTTCTTTTGGTAGTGCAGGCTGTGTATTGCATGGTTGGTTTGATTTACATTCATTTTCATGCAAATTAGTTTTACTGTCTTTTTGACCTACTTCCAGAACTTCACTCTCTTCCTGCTCTTTCGAAACTACTGATTCTGAAGTATGTGAAGGGCATGATGCTGGTTCATCTTTGAAAAATAAATCAATGTATTTCAGCTTGTCTAGATAACACTGGTATCTCATTTCTAGGTTCCTGACTCTTGACCTGTTATTGTAATGTTTTCCAAGGACGTAATACGATGTCTGGTTTGAATCATCTTGTTTGCTGTCTTGTGCTTTGTCGTCCTCTTCGTCTGTGTAGGGACTGAGGCTGCCAAGACTATTTACTTCCGCAAGTGACATTAACATCTTTTCTTTTACCATAAGTGTTTCATCGTTGTCACTATCTGCTGTGCCAGTCTCGCACTTTTTGGATGGAGAGTCAACTTTGTTCGAGGATCTTTCGACGTACCAAGTTCTCAGAGGAAGATTTCGGGTTTGATTATGTCTACTTGGGCTCAAAGACATTTCACTTTGTTTTGTTTTGGGTGCATCGCGGTACTTAAAATCTTCGCCCTGTGGCTGATTAGTTTGTTTTTCACAATTAGGGAAGTACCAATCGCTGGGTAGCTTCTGTTCTATTTCCATTTCTTTTTCAACGGCGAGTTTCTTCTCTAGCACCGTTAGTTTATCAGTCAATTTTTGCCTGTGTATCATCATTTCACTTTTATCGCTTAAATCATCTTCCTTCGGCATTTTCAAGTTTCCATTGCAGTGGGTACCTTCTGCGGAGGATATGTCTGTGGATTTCCTTGCTTGAGTAAGAGGGAATTCCGCCCTAGCTAATGAAAAAGTTTTTCTATGCTTAATGTTGAATGATATTTTTGATCTATTCTGATTAATAATGTCTTGTTTCAGAGAATCCATATTTTGCGATTCTGATACGCATTCTATACTTTCCTCAGTCTTGAAAACTGCGTTACTAACTGAGACACCTAAACATGACTTGCTCTGGGAATCTCTGATGCCACTGTTGTTATAAACTTCTTCAGTGTCCTTCATTAGATCCTGTGACGTGGATGAGACCTTATCTGAGTCACCATCAGACCTATCACGATTTGCATCCTTTTGACTCACGCAGTCATTGATGGACATTTTACTGCGCCTAATTCCAACTTCACGGAACGTGACTTTCTCAGAACCCGGTGGAGATTTTGGTTTTGTCATATTGATGGCTTGGGCTAACATAGCCCGAAGATTTCCTCGTCTTTTTGACAAAACGAACGTTTTCCTAGTGTCAGTGGATGAAATATTTTCTCTTGGCGGATTGCTGGCATTAGCGTTCGTGTCCTTATCAAGTAGTAATGACGTATTCTTCTTCGATGCTCTGACGTCACTGCGATTTCTGTTTTCATGGCTGTCTTTGTTTGCACTGCATTCTAAGCCAGCCGTTCGTTTTGGTTCCCGATGAATGTCTTTAGAATTACCTTGCTCCTTAGAAACTTTTGGTAAATCTTTAGTTGTTTTTTTCTGGCAGGATACTCGAAGTCTTGGATCTCGACAAATTTCATCGGTGTTATTATTTACGCTGAATTGTTGTCTTTGGTACTCGTAAATTGAAGCCTTGTGAGAGGAATCAGAGCTTCCTGGCTTGTTAGTGTCTGCCTTTTCAGGATTTGTTGCACCCGTTACTGAGTCTGGTAGTGTAATTTCAATAAGACCACGGTTTTTGAAAGGATAACTGTTTTGGTTATCTCCATTTGAATCATGACGTTTTCTATTATCAAGAACTCTACTCTTTGGCTGGATCTTATCTGCTGAGCTCTCTGATGACGAACATATCCTAGAATACCCTTTATCTTCTGATGAACTTTCCTTTTCATAATTCGTGGAGTCTTGCCATGGACTAAGATGCCACTTGATGGTTGCATCGGACGGAGTAGCTTGAGTTTGTTGGTATTGTTGGACGTGTGGTGCACTGGAAGACCACATGGTATCCATGTCGCCATTTGATGGCAAAACAGGTGGCCAAGGATGTATCATGTTATCTCCGGGCACTGTATGGAAAGGCCAGGAAGATTCTGCTGGGGCATCTGGTTTCATTCCTGCTGACCACACGGATGTATTCGGATAGAGTTGTTGCTGAGAAGAGACCAACAATGCTCCTGTTCTGTCAATCTCCGGAGTGTTACAGTGCCAAGCTGGTCCTATGCTTACATTGTTTGACACTGTAGAGGGCCAACTAATGTCTGTGGTGCATGAAGGATAGCAATTTGCTGGATTTTCTACGTGTTCCATAGTTGTACCGGGAGGAACACTGCTACCAAGAAATGTCGAACCAAGATTGCAATCTATCACAGGAGCTTGTAATGCAGTCTCACTGTTACGTCTATTATAATTTGAATATACTTTATCACAACCATTTTCTTTTAGTTTTTTAGGAACTGAACTGTCTCCCCTTTCCTCGTCCCATTTTCTCTTCTCCACCCCCGTTCCCCACTCGTCCATATTCATTAAATTTTCATCTGCAGAGCTTGTTTTTTGTAAGGTGCAGTTTTGTCCTGGAGAGTCCACATCATCTTCTTGTATGAACGGGTCATATAGTTCCTCATCAACAGTGTTCCACATTACATTCTCTAGTTGTTGGACATTATTTGTTTTCTCTGCGTCTGATCTATGCTGATTCGAACTGATTTGATTTACTTTTTGACTCTGGTTATTGTCGGAGTCTTCTTTTTGCCTAAGTTGATCATATTCACTCTGTGTTACAGTGCATTTGCTATACCTAAACATTTTTGAGTGTTTCATGCTTGTCACGTGCAACGAAAGTTCTGGTCTGGTCGCAAACTTCAAATGGCAAACTTGACAGGTGAGATGATACTTGCAGTGGTAGAAGCAATGCTTCAACCAGCTGCTCTTGGAGATGAATAATTCGCTACACGATTTACACTGGAACACAGACCATGTCCCACGGGAGGACGGCTTCTTCCTACAGGATTTATCATTCTTTTCGAAATTCAGGTTGTTCTGCATGGCGGGATTCTCCCTCCCACAACTATCTCCACCCTCGGAAGACATTAGGTTCTGCTGGAGTGACGAGAGGCAGAATCTAAGGGCTGAGCCGGGTGATTGTGTTTGAAGCCATTGCAGGACAGGGTCGGTGGAATTAGCTGAGAGCTGGTTGGTGAAAGGTGGAGGGAGAGTGAGTTGACTACTTAGCGATGAGTTGCTGGCTAATGAGAAAGCGGCAGCCAAAGGAAAGCAGCCGGAAGGGTTGACGAAGGGCACGTTAGGTGTAAATTGACGCAGGTACCAGTTTGCATCGATTCCGGGACCATTGCGCCCGGAAACGCGGTTCATACTGAAATAGAAAATAAAAAGAAAAGATATAAAAATCATTGTAATCACAAGTCAGAATGGCTTTGGTATGCTGGCAGCCCACTCTTTCAACTGAAAATGAAGTGCGGGTATTCAAAATGGGTGAGTATTCATCCTGGGATGAAGAGAGTCAATGCTGATAAGTTTTGTCACTACTTTCGGAAATGCTCACTGAAGAGTTGCCTCTGTTGGATCTCGTTAACGATTTTTTTTTTTTTTTTTGGGGGGGGGAGGAATTAGAGGCACCATCTGATTATATAACTGTAAAAAACTTTTTCCTATATAATAGGGGATCCCGAGTCTAACCCAATTCCACCCTTCAAAAAAAAAAAAAAAAAAAAAAAAATTGGCGAGGCATAGTTCCTATAGAGTAGGACCTGAGTGCTAGAGCGGATTTATCCTCACTGTTCATATGGTAAATATGAAGAAGTAACCTCCACATCACTTATAATAATTGGGGCAGATGAGAACATCCCTTTAGGCCGTGTATTCCTCAATATGTCCATAATATTCTATTGTTCATTCCTATTATTTACACCCTTCCCTGTTTGATAGTGTGTGTGTGTGTGTGTGTGTGTGTGTGTGTGTGTGTGTGTGTGTGTGTGTGTGTGTGTGTGTGTGTGTGTGTGTGTGTGTGTGTGTGTGTGCGTGTGATTCACATTGGTCTTTGGATCACGTGTTGGACTCGTGATCGACAGCAATTTTCCCTCCCGGAAGAGAGCTCGTATGACCGATGTATGGGTAATGCTATGACCTTACACGCACACACATCCCGAACTCCCCGCCCACGAGAGTTGAAGTAACGACTCGAAGCACAGCGATACTGAAATAATTTCAGCCTTGGGCAGGAGTCGAACCAGGTACCGCCGGTACCGCCTTACTGATATCTGGAACTCTACCAACCGCGCCATCGATTGTGTGTGTGTGTATTTACCTAGTTGTATTTACCTAGTTCTATTTACCTATTTGTATTTTACGGAAAGGGGAGCTATGCTCGTGATGTCCCGTCTTCATATCTCATTTTATCTATACTGTTTTTAAATTCATGTATTGTTTTTGCACACACCACTTTCTCAACTAACTTGTTCCAAATGTCTATTACTCTGTGGGGAAAGCTGTTCTTTTTCAGGTTTCTTCTATATCTGTCTTTCTTGGTTTTCTTTCCGTGTCCTCTTGTATTTCTACTATCCCATTTTATTTTATCTCTATCAATAGTTTCTATGCCTTTCATGATTCTATAAATAGTTATCAAGTCTCCTCTCTCTCTTCTTTGCTCTAATGTCTGTAGCTCAAGTTTTGCTAGTCTCTCTTCATATAATAGTTCTGAGAGTGTTGTTGCTAATTTTGTAATTGCTCTTTGTATTCTATCAAGTTTTATTATACATTTCTTTTTTCGTACTTGGTGACCACGTCGTCGCTGCATATTCCAATCTTGGCCTTATCAAAGTGACTAGTATTTTCTTCACCATTTCTTCGTCCAGGTATGTAAACGCCACTTTGATTGTTCTTATTGAATTATAAGTTTCTCCAAAAACTTTGCCTATATGTTTCTCAGGGGACATATTATTCATAATAATGACTCCCATGTCCTTCTCATTTTCTATTTTTTTATTTCTTCTTCTCCCAATTTATATGATCCCACTATTCTTTTTTTGTTTCTTCAAATTTCATTATATTACAATTCTTGATATTGAATTCCATCTCCCACTTCCTACTCCATTCCCATACATTATTGAGATCACTGTAGCGACTCACAATCTTCTTCAGTGTTCACTTTTTTCAACAATTTTGCATCATCCGCAAAGAAGCTCATATAACTTTCAGTTCCTTTATCAATATCATTAATATATATAGCAAACATTATTGGGGCCAGAACTGTTCCTTGTGGAACCACTTATCACTTCATCCCAATTAGAGTGTTTGTCTCTTATCACCAGTCTCATTTTTCTTTCATGCAAGAAGTCTTCCATCCACTTCAATAGTTTGTCCTGTATTCCTCCTGCAGTCTCTAATTTCTTAAGCAACTTCTTATGTGGCACATTATTAAAAGCTTTTTTCCGATCTAGAAATGCACAATCAGCCCACCCATCTCCTTCTTGTATTACATCTATTAGTCTTGAATAGAAACACATTAAGTTTGTGACGCATGAACGTCATTGTCTAAATCCAAATTGCCTTGGATTTAGTACTTTTTTTCCAAATGCCTTACCCATCTAATTTTGATCATTCTTTCACAAGTTTTAGCTATCGTACTTGTAAGAGAGACCCGTCTATAGTTAGTAGGGTCTTCTTTGTTTCCCCCTTTATATATTGGTACTATATTTGTTCTTTTCCAATCTTCTGAATTTTTTTCTTCTTTCAATGAACTGTTTATCAGATTATGTATTTTGTCTGCTAGTTCATTCCTGCATTCTCTTAAAATCCAGCTTGCCATTACATTTGGACCATGGGATTTTCTGACATCAAGATTACTCAAGTGATTCATTATTTCATTTATCCCTTTGGTCTTTTAACTCCCTACATCTTTTGTTGTACCATCACTTTATATACTCTTTTTCTTGCTTTTGTCTTGGAACATACTTTTCCACTCATTTATAATTTTTTTGTAAAAATATTCCATATATCTTCTACTGTTGTTTCCTCTTTGTGTATTTTTTCCCAGTCAGCTTTTTGAAAGATTTTTTTTATTCTATTAAAAAAAATTCATGCATCAATCTTCCCTTTCTATATTATTCGTTTTTTTTTTTGTGTGTGTATTTTTCCTCATTTAGTTCCAGTTCAACATATATGTGGTCACTTTTACTTATTGGAGTCTTATATTCAATCTTATCCACTATTTCGGGTTCTGATGTGATTATAAGGTCCAGTCCCAATGGTTCTTCCTCATTTCCCTACCTAGTATTCTCTTGTATCCATTGCGTCATTGCATGTTCTATAATCATATCAAGTAGTACATTTCCCCATAGGTTGTCTCCACCCAGCAGATTTCTTTACAATTAAATTCACCCATTATAACTATTCTTCCTCCATCTTCCATAATCTTATCTAGTGTTATCCTTGTGTCTTCTAATATATTTTTGTGTTCCTTCTCTTCCCACGAAGCCATTTGTGTTCCTGCTCTTCCCATCCCTGTCCTCCACTTCCATCATAATCATCTCTACTCTATTCTTTCCATATGTGACATTCCTTACATTTATAGCCTTTATAGTCAGGAACATAGTTCCACCCCTTTGTTTTACCTCTCTGTTTCTAGTCCAATAATTATATGCACCATGTCCTATACTGTTGGGTGGTAGTGGACCTTTCAGTTTTGTCTCTACAATTCCCATTATGTCTGGTTCTTTTTCCTTCAGATTATCATTCAGTTTGTTCAAGCCTGTTATTAAGCCATCTATATTTGTGTAAGATTCTTTTAATTTTTATGCTACTTCCATCGTGTTTTCTTTTTCCCTTCTATTTTTCTCTGCTTTTAACCATTTCCTCACTTTCATATTCACTACTCTCCAATAGAATTTCTCTTTTTCTGACTCTGTTCTTTCTCGTTTTTTTTTTTCTTAGCTTCTAGTCTTTTTGTTTTTCCTCCTCTCTTTCCTCTTTATTCATTTCTCTTTTTATCCATACCTGTTTATATTGATCACTGTCTGCTAGTTTTCCTGTTTTTGCTAAGATATTCTCTGCTGTTGTTTGTGACCTGAATCTAACCTTAATTGGTCTGGTCTTATCTGTATTGTATTTCCCTAGTCTATGTATTTCTTCTATTTCTTTCCTTATTTCTGGTTCATCTTCTTGAACAACTTTTAATATCTTATTCACTTTTTCTTTTTCTTCCTTTATTCTTGTAGTCCTATTTAGATTATACTTCTCTTTCATCCCTAATATAATTATACATTTCTTTTTTTCCGCTAAGTCTTTTACTGTATTCTCCTCCTCTCTCATTACTTTAATAACTGTGTCCATAGTTTGTTCTTTCATCTGCTATTCCATTAAACCTCTAAATTCCACTTTATTGTTCTCTTGTACTTTTTTCCAACCACTTATCTCTTTTGCTATGGACTCTTTATTCTCTTTATTACTCCTCTTCAATTCTTCATTCTCATCCTTTACTTCTCTTAACTGTCTTTTTAATTCTACTATTTCTTTAGTTAGGTTTTGATTCTCCTTCTTTAGTTCTTCCAGTTTATCAACTCTCTTAGTAATCAACTTTATTTGGTTAAACTTAGCTTCCCAATTTCCATTCATTTCTTTTAGTTTCTCCTCTAGATTTACTAGTCGGGGGAGGTTGTCATTTCCTCCCTCATTAAATCCATGAAAATAGTTATCTTCACCTTCCTTTGCTCTGCTCTTATCTATCTTTCGAATTTTTTCCACATCGACTTCACCACTATCGCCAGGCCGTCTTTTGCTGACATGCCGTCTGATTTCCTGGGCCCTATTTTCCCCTTCCTCATTTCCTTCCATTTTCCTCAGTAATCACTCCCCTTCTCCTTTTTCTTCACCTTCCCACTACACCACGAGCTTTCCCCTTCCCTATTAATACAACACAGGTACTTCCTTGTCGTTGTGATCATCGAAATTTGAAGATATCACCGGAGTCCAGACTTCGCTGCCACCCCGACCGACGTGTGTGTGTGTGTGTGTGTGTGTGTGTGTGTGTGTGTGTGTGTGTGTGTGTGTGTGTGTGTGTGTGTGTGTGTTCACCTCGGATCTGCTGCAGCCTCTTATCGAGACAGACAGACACCACCCTACGGCAGTGAGCTCAGAGCTCATTATTAGCAGATCTCTGGGTAGGTCTGAGACCACTCACACTCCACACACCGGGAATGCAAGGTCACAACTCCTTGACTAACGTCCCGTACCTACTCGCTGCTAGGTGAACAGGGGCTACACGTGAAAGGAGACAAACCCAACTTGTCTCCGCCCGGCCGGGGAATCGAACCCCGGTTCTCCGGCTTGTGAGGCCAGTGCCTTACCAATACGCCACCGGGCCGTGTGTGTGTGTGTGTGTGTGTGTGTGTGTGTGTGTGTGTGTGTGTGTGTGTGTGTGTGTGTGTGTGTGTGTGTAACAATACTAATAATAAAGTGTTTATAATCTGACAATGAAACAGAGATACACTGACAATATACAGTTTGAGGCGTGTAGAATAGAAATGGGAAAATGCTTGCGTCATGCGTAAGCCATTTTGCCTCTTAATATCAAGAACCATATTTCCGCACTAATGAGATGTACCATTTACCCATTTCTATTCTAGACGCCTCATATGTCTAATATCAGAACTAGTGTAATTTAAGTGAATAATGTGCAGGGCGTTGTTGTTCGCATATTATGGTGGCACTGTGTGTGTGTGTGTGTGTGTGTGTGTGTGTGTGTGTGTGTGTGTGTGTGTGTGTGTGTGTGTGTGTGTGTGTGTGTGTTTGCGTATGTGTGTATATAAGTGTGTGTGTGTGTGTGTGTGTGTGTGTGTGTGTGTGTGTGTGTGTGTGTGTGTGTGTGTGTGTGTGTGTGTGTGTGTGTGTGTGTGTGTGTCAAACTAAAATGGCTACAAATTCAGCCTTCTAGTCAAGGTCAGCTTTGTGTTCCGTGGTTGATAGAAACAGGGTTTCATTTCGATGAGCGCAATGGCTCTACCACTCCAGGATACAAAGATCAACATCGTACGTCCGCTATTGTTGTTATTCGTAGATCCCGACGTATAAGACTATGGATATGAATAAGGAGGGAGGGAGGAGGAAAAAGAAAAGGAGAATAAAAAGAGAGAAGAGGAGAAGATAAGAGGGAAAAGGAGGAAAAGGAAGAAATGGAAGAGCAAAAATAACGAGAGAATATGCCACTCACGGTAAATGAAATATTCTATTGGTCTTGATGTTTGCTTACGATACACTTGGTTAACGTGTCGTAGGTCCAGAGTTGTGTGCACAGGCAGACACTTGTGCACCATCACTTATCATATAGATGGACTGGGTCAATGCAATAACACAATAGATTTGACTCACTGCCAGAGTGAAAGAACCGAGGATCAAATTTAGTGGTTGTAATGGACCTACGAATACTATACTGTAATATACAGAATTCCATTCTTACCATCGGGAAAAAAAATGTACCAGTCGTGTCTGACACAGGGCCTGTTAACGGAGTACAGCCTCAACCAAAACTTTTCGTACACCTTCCGGATTTCAATACTCAAAATAAAACTTTCATGGAGATTACTAAACATAATTTTGTAACACCCTGTACTGTAAACCAATCATCATATTGAAGATCATAACAAACAATCAGTAGCGAACATTATATTTACAAAGAAACAACCACGTGTGCTCACAGACTTGTGTGAGCAGCTGTTCAAACAATACTGATTATCTACAGGAGATAAGGCTCCGTCCCACGCCACCATCCATGAGGTCTCGATCGGGCATCGGACAAAAACTGTTGTATTTATGTGTTATTGTTGCTTTGCAAGAATTGTATTAGAGGTCACTCCAAGAAAAAAAAAATATATATATATATATATATATATATATATACAGACGTGTATATATATATATATATATATATATATATATATATATATATGCAGAAAGATCACTAAAACTACACGTGATCCCCAAATTTTCCTGGTAACCACTAAGGAAATAGGGAGGAAATGGTAATTCCCAAGCGCTTTCGTGTTATTCATGTCTTCAGGGGAATACAGAAAAGTTGGTGTTACAAAGAGGTTTAAAAGTTATACACTAGGAAAGGAAGTGACAAAGTACAAAAAGTCACAAGATTATTCACTAGGAAAGGAACTGGCATATTACAAAAAGTCACAAATGAAGAAGAATAAATCTTAGTACAAAAAGTCACAAATGAAGAAGAAATCTTAGAGAGCAGCACAATTTTGGTCACTTACAACCTGATTACAATTTTGTTAATGATAAAATGATCTAATTTATAAATGTCATTACTGATATTAAGATTAGAAACTTCAGAATGTTTTATAACACTACTTTCTATTATGTTACTATTGACAATGAATTACAAGAAATAATAACGGAGGGATTAGTCCAATTAATACAATGATTGAAATTTTTCATGTGAACAAATAGAGCATTGGATTCTTGTGCAGTTTTAACACTACAAGCACCTGGCTTACGCCAGCCCTGGCTACGCCAGGGGTGCTTGGCCTTCGGCAAGACCCGCTGCGCGGATCGCTCGCTTCGCTTTCGTGTTACACGGGCAGTTCTAATCTTTAATTGTTGGTCTCTGTCATAATAAAAGTATAGGACCAAATACGAATTATCATTTCTCCGTTTCGGCGCCCCTGGAAACGGACAGAGGCATTGTGTCCAACGTGCAACCTTGACCACGATTGGGGTACTTTCTTTTAAATGTCTTGAACCTACGCTCTAAATAGTACAACTGGTATTGCCTGTGTCCTCTTCCACCATTACCTCAAAAAATTTTGTAGCCAGCGTAATAGTGCTTTTTGAAATTTTCTACAACCTCGGAAGAAATACGAACACCAAGAACTTCGAGATCTTCGAGACCTTCCAGAAGTTCGAGACCTTCCAGAACTTCGAGACCTTCCAGACCTTCGAGAACTTCGGCACTTTCGAGAACTTCGGCACCTTCGAGAGCTTTGGCACCTTCGAGAACTTCGGCACCTTCGAGAACTTCGGCACCTTCGAGAACTTCAACACCTTCGAGAACTTCGGCACCTTCGAGAACTTCGGCACCTTCGAGAACTTCGGCACCTTCGACAACTTTGGCGCCTTCGAGAACTTCGGCGCCTTCGAGAACTTCGGCGCCTTCGAGAACTTCGGCGCCTTCGCGAACTTCGGCGCCTTCGAGAACTTTGGCACCTTCGAGAACTTCGGCACCTTCGAGAACTTCGGCACCTTCGACAATTTCGGCACTTTCGAGAACTTCGAGAACCTCGACACCTTGGAGAACTTCGGCACCTTCGAGAACTTCGTCACCTTCGAGAACTTCGGCAGCTTCGAGAACTTCGACACCATGGCTTAACGATGATCGTTCTTTACTCAACGATGATCGTCCACGGCTCAACGATGATCGTCCATTGCAAAACGATGATCGTTCAGGGCTCAACGATGATCGTCCATGACTCAACGATGAGCGTCCATGGCCTAACGATGATCGTCCACGGCTCAAGGTTGAGTCGTCGAAATCGAAATTAGTCGATCGATCGAATCGAAAAAAAAGTCTGACAGAAAGACAGACAGACACGAAACCGCTTTTATTTATAAGACAACAAAAATTTACGATGAAATGACTTTATTGATTCCTTGATGGAGAAATCCTTGCAAGTTTGATATAACGTTGGAAATTTAGCGGCATGTTCTCGTTTTAAAAACACAACTTGCTTTTTATTTTTCGACAGGTGCTGTTTTGTTATTTTTTTCGTTTCTGTAACCCATTTCCAAAAATGGCGGTTTCTTCGTTTCATTACTGCTGAAGTTTCAGGCATCTTTCACAGGTTGAATGTACACGTGCCCTTGATATCACGTCGGGCCCTGCCAAAAAAATCGAATAGACCTTTACTCTCGGACAGGGGTCAGCATGTCCGCATTCTGCCGGGTTCTGACGGATTGGGAAAAACGATCGGGTCACAGATTTTTAGTAATAGAGATATTTATGTTGTTTAATTCTAGTTGATAGTTCTTTGCCCGTTTGTCCAATGTGAAAAGTATTACATTGGACAAACAGCGCTCTAATGGGCAATTTTTTTTTGCTGTGTCTATTAGCGTGAAGTGGTGGGGAAGCACCAGGTGGGAGAAAGTATTTGTTGTTGTTGTTGTTGTGTGTGTGTGTGTGTGTGTGTGTGTGTGTGTGTGTGTGTGTGTGTGTGTGTGTGTGTGTGTGTGTGTGTGTGTGTGTGTGTGTGTGTATGTGTGTATGTGTGTGTGTGTGTGTGTGTGTGTGTGTGTGTGTGTGTGTGTGTGTGTGTGTGTGTGTGTGTGTGTGTGTGTGTGTGTGTGTGTGTGTGTGTGTGTGTGTGTGTGCGTGTGTGTTTGTGCGCCTCATGCATTTGTTCCATCAACCGCCAGGCGATTTCATTCAGTCAAGGCAAACCGCTCTCTAACCCCCTACACCTTTCACGACGGGCTCAAAGCCCGTGGGAGTGATACTTCACTCAAAAAAAAAAAAAAAAAATCACCCCCCCCCCCGTCCCACACGTATTGGCGGAAGGAGAGGAGAGATTTTTCTTCTTTTTTTTTGGGGGGGGGAGGGGTAAAGGTAACCCAACAACTTCACCCTCACCCTACCCCCAACTCCTCACTCCTTCCCCCAACTCCCCCCCCCACACACACTCACTCTTCCCAACACCAATTGCATCTAAACGTTTGTTTTATTCAAGGAAGTATTCTAAACGGCTGAAAACCTCTTT
>NC_134781.1:31774222-31781722 GCF_046742065.1 Oratosquilla oratoria | reverse complement strand
GGATGTAACACTTCACCCCATACCATACAACACATAATGGAAGACTGCATTATACACAATCATGCACGCAAACAACACAACATACACTCTATAAAGGATTTGTGGGAAAACCCAGTCTCGGCTGTGGCCTTCCTTGGGGAGACGGGACTGCTCGGACAGACAGTCTAGGGAACGACAACAACAACAACAACGAGCTCTGAGCTCTCTTACACGAGGGAAATAGCTGTCTATCACGAGTCCAACACACATCCAAAGAGACCAACACACACACACACACACACACACACACACACACACACATATATATATATATATATATATATATATATATATATATATATAATATTCTATTTTCCAGCCATTACCTGCTCTACGAGGTGACTAGACATGATTGCCATTATCGTAGCTTTGGGATTTATGAGCGTATACCCTCAGTGTCGTCATGCGTTGATTCCCTGGCGGAATTCGGACCCCCATCTATTTTTTTTTTTTTTTTTTACATTCCTTACTAGGAACATCCCTTAGGGTGAATGAAAATATGTTGAATTAGCCTTAGATAAATTGAAGAAATAATCTCTATTGAAATTACATTTCTTAGGTTTCTAAGAGACAGAGTGGAAAAAACTAGAAAGGAAGTTTCAGAGCATAAGGATTAAACGAAGAATAATCTAGTTAAGTCTTGTCAAATTTAGAATTCTAAATAAAACTTTCTTAACATATTTCTGACACTCTTGTACACTGTGTCGTGTGTTCCTTGTGAGTATGTTAAATTCTAGAACCGTACAATGTTGTCAAATCTAAATAATCAAATTAATTTTCATTTCTTTAGTATCATAGGCATACATTCTAGATGCTATTTTTCAATTTTTCATGTTAAATATAGTCTTGTTTATATTGCTTATGTAAATGTGTTAATTTTACATAATTTATGTTTTGTTCGTATTTTGAAATCTGGCACCATTATACTTCAGACAATATAATGTATACATATTGCCTTAACTTAAATATTAGTATCAGGTTAATTTTTTCATAATATATTCCCTATGAGAATTATAATGAGTTGATTTAATCAAAATATCCATTTTGCAATGTTGGAAACTGAATTTAACTTCACGAATCTTATGTTTACAAGTGACGTCACAGCGAGGGGTGAGTCACCTTCGTCGAGTAGTGTTATTACACGTGTGTTTTCGCGGTGGAGCGGCGATGACGTCATCAGCCCTATGACGTCTCGAAGGCAATGACGTCATGGCGGTACTCTTTCTACTGAATTTGATTTGATTTTTTTTCGTTTTCAACATGAATGAAAATATATATTTCTTATACTTTGTTATGTGAATTAAAACAGCATATAAACCAATGGTGTTGCCTTTGTTGTTTTTTTTTATGACGTCGAGTCGTTTCTGTTTGCACTACATTCGAGTTTAAAATAAAACAGATAAACAAAACAGTCACACAAATAATTATCCACACATGAACTCACTACAAACCAAAAAATTAATCACAATCAATTGTGCAAACGGCACCAAAATAAATTAAATCCCTCATAGAGGATTTCACAAAACTATAGATGAATCAAAAGACCAGAACAATGTATGAAGCACGGAATCTTCTGCTGCACTGCGGTAATGCTCCGAATGGCGACCAATTTAAGGTCGTTACTGCCACTGAAATAGATGACAAAATCACCCTTGACGACAACCACGCTCGACACAAACGCCCCTTGACGGGTGACACATTTTTTTGTCGCCAGACGATTTTATTATTGTTACCAGTAACTATATTCTTCTTCTTATTATTATTATCATCATTATCATTATTATTTAGAATTGATAGTGATGACAATGTTTACATACGACTCCTCATATCACGCATTTAATTCTCTTCCGAGAATTTTTATTTACTGTAGAGAAAATGTCTTCTATGATTCCGTGAGCCGAAATAGATTTCACATCCCATCAGGTAGTAGGTAGTAAAATACCTGTCCCCCCTCAGCTGAATAAAATCATCTAGCGGTAGCCGGTACGAAGCCAAAGGAAGACCAGTACTCACAAACGAGTCAGACAGCTCCGACTTCATTACACAGACGGCAGGAAGAACCTCCCACGGATTAGGTACAACCTACGTCAGGCAGTTCCTCCCAGTGCAATGATACTGAGAACCTGCAAGCTTGTGAGTGTGGCTTTTGCATCTGTGGCTGATGGGAGGGTGGAGTTGGAGGAAGAGGGTGGAGATGGAGGGGGAGGGTACGGGGGAAGTGGAGAGGGAGGGGGAGGGGAGGGGAAGGGTACTGGGGAGGGGGACGGAGAGGGGAAGGGGGAGGGGGAGGGGAGGGGAAGGGTACTGGGGAGGGGGACGGAGAGGGGAAGGGGGAGGGGTAGGGGAAGGGAAGGGGCAGAAGGTGTGGCCTTCTATCTACCAGATGTTACTTGCTCACTTCGCCTCACACAGGTGTTCCGTGCGTGTGTGTCTGCGTGCATACATGTGTCATCGTTCTTTTGGTAACTTTTTTTTTCAATTGGTTAACCTTTGCAATGCTTGTAATCTAACCCCTATATACCTTCTATGGAATGGTTAGGTTAGGTTGTCAGGTTAGGTTACGTTAGGTTAGGTTTGGTGAAGTTAGGTTAGGTTAGGTTAGGTCAGGTTAGTGTATATTAGATTAGGTTAGGTTTAACTAGACAGATGAAGATTATGTTAAGATTAGGTTACTTTAGGTTAGGTTAGATGAAATTAGATTAGGTAGCAGGGTGGCTGGTATTACGCCGTTGGAGGTGGAGGGAGTGGAAATGGAGGAAGTAGAAGAGGAGGAGGAGGTGGGGGTGGAGGTAGAGATGGAGGAGGTGGAGATGGAGGTAGAGATGGAGGAGGTGGAGGTGGAGGAGATGGAGGAACACGTGGAGGTGGAGGTGGAGGTAGACGGTATGGACCGGGGGAGAAATGATGTGGAATGCGCGAAAAATCGGGACGATAGAAGTGGATGGAATAACTTTGTTGGCACGGTGGAGGGAAGGGAGCGCTGGGGGAAGAGGGTCAAGGGGAGAAGGGGATGGGGGGGAAGGGGTTAAAGGGGGTGAGGGGAGTAAGTAGGCACACGTTAATTTGAAAAATTCTGCCTCGCATTCGCTTAGCTTTGAGTTCGAATCCCGTACTCTCCCATTCCCACTTGCAGGGACAGTTTATTACCTACCCCCGACTGTCCCCGAAGCGCATAATAGCCGCAGCTACTCAGCGCCTCCTGGCGTAGGCTCCTCACCTCTATAATACAAAGAACATTGACAAAGGGAATGGAGGTGGAGGCGGAAGTGGAGAGGAGGAGGAGGAGGAGGTGGAGGTGGAGGTGGAGGAGGAGGAGGAGGAGGTGGAGGAGATGAAGTGGAGGTGAAGGAGGAGCAGGTGGAGTGATGGAGGAATAGTGGAAACAGAGAGACAGAGAGGAGAGAAAAGCGAACGGGGGTTAAAGTACGGGATGAGGAAGAGTGAAGGGTGCAGAGGAAATGTAATGTTATAAAATCGTAGCCTAACCCCTTATGTTAATAAATCGTTTGACAACATGGTGACCTTGGCACGAAAAGTGACAGATAGACAGACAGACACGCAGGCATATTTGCGGACAAATTAACAGACAGACAAGAGATAGATACACAGAGCCAAACCAAAAGACAGACAGACGGGCAGACACAGACGGATAGACAGATAACTAGACAAGCAGGAAGATAGATTGATCAAAAGACAGACAGACAGCCAAACCCACACACCCGCACATACACATGCACAGACAAAGAAACAGACCACACACACACACACACACACACACACACACACACACACACACACACACACACACACACACACACACACACACACACACACACACACACACACACACACACACAAGCAAGCAAGCAAACAAACAAATAGACAGACATCAAAAGACAGACAGACAGACAGACCCGACGCTGAGCTGGAGAGCGGAAGGAGCTCAGCTGTCGCGTCGTTCATATCCACGTGGTCGAAAACACGTGTGTAGGTTGCAGTAACACACATACGCACGCACGCACACACACACACACACACACACACACACACACACACACACACACACACACACACGCACACACACACACGCACACACACACACACACACACTCACACACACACACACACACACACACACACACACACACACACACACACACACACACACACACACGATCGGCAGAAAGAAGGCGATGATTGGACCCCGGAAAAAAAACTAAATATTCGTGGATTCAACGACGAGGGAGTACCTGTGTTGTATTATTAAGGAAGGGGAAAGCTCGTGGTGTGGTGGGAAGGTGAAGAAAAAGGAGAAGGGGAGGGATTACTGAGCAAAATGGAAGGAAATGAGGAAGGGAACGAACGGGCCCCGAAGGGCAGAATGAATGTCAACAAAAGGTGCTTAGACGATAGAAGTGAAGTTGAAGAAATTAGTAAAAATGTAAAAATTAGAAATATGGATAAGAGCGGCGCAATGGAAGGTGAACATAATTATTTCCATGGATTTAATGAGGGAATAGATGACAAGCTCCCCCAATTAGCAAGTCTAGAGGAAAAACTAGCAAAAATAAACGAACAGTGGGAGGTTACGTTCAGGC
The DNA here is from genome assembly GCF_046742065.1 of Oratosquilla oratoria. Taxonomy (NCBI): domain Eukaryota; kingdom Metazoa; phylum Arthropoda; class Malacostraca; order Stomatopoda; family Squillidae; genus Oratosquilla; species Oratosquilla oratoria. Next base: position 31,777,085 of record NC_134781.1, on the reverse strand, counting down.
AACTTGCACTGTTTACACAAAGAGTTGATAAACTGAAAGAACTAAAGAAGGAAAACCGAAACCTAAATAAAGAAATAGAAGGAATAAAAAGACAGTTAAAAGAAGTTAAGGATGAGAATGAGGAATTAAAGAAGAAGAATAATGAGAATAAAAAGTCCATAGAAAAAGAGGTAAGTGATTGGAAAAAGTTCAGGAAAATAGCAAAATTGAATTTAGAGATACAGTGAAACAACAGATGAAGGAATACACTAAGGACACAGTTATTAAAGTGGTGAGAGAGAAGGAGAATATAGTAAGAGATATAGTAGATAAAAAGAAATGTATCATTATGTCAGTAATGGAAGAGAAACAATCCAAATAGGACTACAAGAGTAGGAGAGGAGAAAGAAAGAGTAAACATGGTACTAAGAATATTTCAAGAGGGTGAACAGGAAACAGGAAAAGAAATTGAAGAAACATATAGACTTGGGAAATACAATGTAGACAAGACAAGATCACAAACAACAGCAGAGAATATCTTAGCAAAAACAGGGAAACTAGCAGACAGTGATCAGTACAAACAGGTATGGATAAAAAGAGAGATGAATAAGGAGGAAAGAGGGGAAGAGAAAACAAAAAGAATCGAAGCTAGGAAAAAAAAACGAGAACAGAACAGAGTCAGAAAAAGAGAAATTCTATTGGAGAATAGTGGATATGAAAGTGAGGAATGGTTAATAACAGAGAAAAACAGAAGGGAAACAGAAAACAGGATGGAGGTAGCAGAAAATTAAAAGTGTCCTTCACAAATATAAATAGATCGATAACCGGATTGAATGAACTGAATGGTTACCTAATGGGAAAAAAATGACATAATGGGAATTGTAGAGACAAAATTGAAAGGTCCATTACCACCCAACAGTGTAAGACATGGTGCATATAATTATTGGATCAGAAACAGAGAAGTAAAACAAGGTGGTGGAGCTATGTTCCCGACTAAGAAGAATATAAATGTGAGGAATGTTACATATGGAAAGAATAGAGTGGAAATGATTGAGGTGGAAATAGAGGACAGGGACAAAAAGAGCAGGAAATTTGTGGTAAATAATGTGCCTCCTGAAACGGCTTCGTGGGAAGAGAGAGAACACAAGAATATGTTAGAAGACACAAGGATAACACTAAATAAGATAATGGATGATGGAGGAAGAATAATTATAATAGACGACTTTACTTGTAAAGAAATCTGCTGGGAAGAAATGACAGTGATGGATGGAGATGACCTATGGGGAAATGTACTACTTAATATGATTATAGAACATACAATGACATAATAAATACAAGAGACTACTAGGTATAAAAATGAGGAAGAGCCATCGAGACTAGACCTAATAATCACATCAGAACCTGAAATAGTGGACATGATTGAATATAAGACACCACTAACTAGAAGTGACCACATATTAGTAGAACTGGAACTAAATGAAGAAAAATACATGAGAAAAAAACGAACAATATAGAAGGGTATGAATGATGTATGGGGAAAAAATTGATAAAACGAGAAAAAAAAACAGACTGGAAAAGGACATACAAAGAGGAAACAACGGTAGAAGAGAAATAGAAAATTTTGACAACAATTTACAAGGAAGGAGTGGAAAGTATGTTCCAAGACAAAAACAAGAAAAAGGATATAAAAAATGTTGGTATAATAAAAGATGTAGACAGTTAAAAGATAAAAGGGATAAAGTTTGGATAAAATGGAGGAAAGACAAAAAAAACGAAAAATGGAAAATATATACTGATTATAGAAATGAATATGTACAAATGCGCAGAGAAGAAAAAAGAAAACACGAAAAGGATGTCAGAAAAATGTAAAGATCAACTAAAACTATTCTATAGATTTGTAAACAAACTGAAAAACAAACAAGAATTAGTGAAACTACGACAAGGAGGAACATAATACACAGAGGAAATAGAAATGGCAGAAATAATGAACAAGCATTTTAAATTGGTGTTTACGAGGGAGAACATACAACTGAGAGACGACGAATGGGAGGGGAAAGTCCCCCCTATGAAAGTAGAAGTAACAAAGAATGAAATAATGAATCACTTGAGTAATCTCGATGTCAGAAAATCGCATGGTCCAGATGAAATGCCAAACTGGATTTTGAGAGAATGCAGGGACGAACTAATAGACAAAATACATAGTCTAATAAGCAGTTCATTGAAGGAAGGAAAAGTTCCAGATGATTGGAAATGAACAAATATAGTACCAATATATAAGGAGGGAAACAAAGAAGGCCCTACTAACTATAGACCGGTCTCCCTTAGAAGTACGGTAGCAAAAATTTGTGAAAGAATTATCAAAATTAGATGGGTAAAGTATTTGGAAAAAAATAATGTACTAAATCCGAGGCAGTTTGGATTTAGACAAGGAAGATCATGTGTCACAAACCTAATGTGTTTCTATTCAAGACTAATAGATATAATACAAAAAAGAGATGGATGGGCTGATTGTGCCTTTCTAGACCTGAAAAAAGCTTTTGATAAGGTGTCACATAAGAAATTGCTAAAGAAATTAGAAACTGTAGGAGGAATACAGGGCAAACTGCTGAAGTGGATGGAAGACTTCTTGAATGAAAGAAAAATGAGAGTGGTGATAAGAGACAAACATTCCAATTGGGATGAGATGATTAGTGGAGTTCCACAAGGAATAGTACTGGCCCCAATAATGTTCGTTATATATATTAATGATATGAATGAAGGAATTGAAAGTTATATGAGCTTCTTCGCAGACGATGCAAAAATGTTGAAAAAGTGAATATCGAAGAAGATTGTAAATCACTGTAAAGCGGTCTCAATAAAGTATGAGAATGGAGTAGGAAGTGGG
>NC_134781.1:31766722-31769222 GCF_046742065.1 Oratosquilla oratoria | reverse complement strand
TTCCTGACGCTAATACACAGGACTCACTAGCACTGCCAAATTTCTCTCGTGCTCAGTTTTCTCTAAAAACGTGTTATCTAAGCCATATTTGCTTTTTGTGTTGTGTAAATCTACGTTTAACACACTGTACTTTGAGATATTAAATTTCATTTGCCATTTCACCGACCATGTGAACAATTTCTTAGTAACCTGCAGTATCCCGGCATCTTTTCCTGATCAGATTTGGCGTCCTACTTTGGTGTCGTTCGTAAACTATTAACATCACTACTGTTCCCTTTGTCCAAGTCATTTATATACATAATGAACAATAAGGGACCCAATACCGAGCCCTGGGGAGTTCCACTTGTAACACTCCCCTATTTGAATTTTACGCTGATTCCTGTCACTGATCCATGCTCCAATCCATTCAAACTCTTTTCCTCCTTTACCATGGGCTTTGACTTTGTTTAGTAGTCTCTGGTGGGGCACCTTGTCGAACGCTTTGTTAAACTGTAGACATTAGTGTAAAAAGACAAGATTTACACATGAATTACCATCCTCGGTCCCATGCTGTGAGTCACGAGTCAAATTAGGTCTTTCGATGTGATCTCTGATTGATTTTAGCATTTTACCTGTAGTTATGCATACGCGATTTATCCTTTTTGAAAATAAAACCAAAGTTTGCCCGCTCCCAAGAAATAGCCATGAATCCTGTTTCTACCGACTTATTATTTCCCTTAATGGGTTGCAAATTTTAATTTTACAATCTGTGAGAACTCTCGGAAAATTTACGTCTGGACCCGGAGATTCTATAGCTTTAAGTCTATCAATCTAAGTACTTCATCCATACTAATGAGGATATTAGTTAGTCTACTTTCCTCATCCCCATTGAAGATTGGGTTGCAGTCAAGTACTATATCTAATCTCTCTTTTATAAATACCATGAGAAAACATTTATCAAAGGCCTCGTTCATTTCATCCTCCGAATCTATCAAGACATCTTCGTCGTTTTTAATCTGGCCTATCCTTTCCTTATATTTTTTTCTGTAGAGATGAAAGAAGCCCTTTGGATTGGATCTCATTTGTCTGGCAACCTTAATTTATTAGTTACGTTTCACTTTGCAAGTGTTTTTTTTTTTTTTAACCAGTCTAGCTAAATTGTTATATTCAGATCTTAACTCTGTATCCTCGTTTTTCATTATGACGTAAAGCCTTCTTTTTATTCCGATCTCATTTTTTAGCCTATCTGTCATCTACTTAGGAGTATCTGTATGTGACCTGACCTGGGTATTGCATATTTTCGTCTGTGACCCAACCCCGGTCTAGAATTTTGACTGCGCTAATATCGTTATCTGTGTACCTGACCTCACTATACCTGACCTCATGTAGACAGAGTCATGTCATGTCATGTCATGTCATGTCATTGTTCTCCGGGCTGGCCTCGTAATTGACCAATTGTCCTTAATACTCCCTCAGGTATGTATATGCAGACAACTGATCACAAATCTCACGTACAACCTTAAATCCACTCTCACCAACTCGTTCCCACATTTTCACCTACAAATGTACGTGTGTATATCTAATGAGAAAATGACGTTTATTATTTCATTCTTGAAAATTAATTTCCTGTTAATAAATTAGCACATACTTTGGAAGAGGAGGTCCTCTACCGGGGCATGCCGAGTTTCTTCCCTGCCTGAACAACATAATTAGGTAAAATTATATATACATACACATATACAACCATGGTCACTGTTCTGAAGAACAGTTCCTATGTAAATAGACAGAAAAGAGGTCAAGTTGCTATATTGTAGCGGACAAGGGGTGCCTGAAGATCGGCAGTATTGAAAAGAAGTGTTGATAAGACGGAAGGCTTTTGGTCTTCCCTTACGCAAGAGTTCAGGGGGAGGCGGGTTACTCCATGGACGTCTAGAGGGGAGGGGGGGTTAAGAGGGCGGTTGCCTTTCCCCCCCTCCACTAGAAATCCGGAGTGTGTTGTTTGAAACTTTGCCGGTCTTCATTTATCATTTTGCTAAATTTTTAAGTTACAGAGTATCAGTGTATGATTGATTTTTGACTGCAGTTCTGCAATTTATGTACATATGTTAAAGTTGACCTTGAGTTGATCGTTTCGTCAGCGACAGTCGACAGCTTCAATTCTTGTTCAACGAATATAAGCATATATTCATTTATCACTTTATGAATTTAACAATGACTCCTATGCGGCCAATTTGAAGTGTGTATCTCGATACATCTCTATGCCATTAACCATAAATCTTAATGCCTTTGATTCTTTTCCCTGCCTCTACAAAAATTCCTGCGACTCCCCCGAATCACCACGAACACGAAATACGTACACCATGCATACCCCGTACAGGGTTATCATATAAGAAGGTGCTAGAAAATGTGAAGGCGGTAGAAAACACTTGGTTTCAATAAAGTTGTTCCAGAAATAGTTGAGATATTAGTTTTTGAGCTGATAATAGAAATAAATGATAAAAGTGAAGAAAAACTTCAACTC
>NC_134781.1:31751722-31764222 GCF_046742065.1 Oratosquilla oratoria | reverse complement strand
AGTTGGAGGTGGGTTCCGTTTGGTTGTACAATGGTTAATAATTTTTAATACAATGAACTAGCACATTATTTTTATTTATTTATTTATTTTTATTTTTATTTTCATTTTATTTCATTTTATTTTATTTTATTTTATTTTATTCTATTTACCTGGATATTTATCTTTATATTATTTAATACTATAAGTTATCTTATGACACTTTTTAGGATTCCCACATTTTTACACCACTCACTTCACTTACACTGTTACACCCTCGATCAACATTCCACACACACCGGAGCTGTTTTATAATAACATCACAAAAAATTATTGTATACTGTATTATCACTATTGTTCATTGTATTAAAATTTATAAACCATTGTACAACCAAACGGAACCCACCTCCAAGGAGGGAACGCGGTCTTACTCAGACTATGTATACCGCCAGCTTTACTCCAGAGTCACATACCTCTGAAAAGCATAGAGCGAAACCGGTCAGGAATAAACTCAGGAACTCGTAACTAGACCCGTGACTTCTTTTTCCACCTACATATATATATATATATACATATATATACATATATATATACACATATATATATATACACATGTATATATATATACATATACATATATATATATATATATACATGTATATATATATATATATATATATATATACATATACACATGTATATATATATATATATATATACATATACATATATTGGAAAACAGCAAACACCAGATTCAATTGAAGGGTGTTTGCTGTTTTCCAATGGATCCCAGATTCCAAATATACATATATGTATACATATACATATATATCTATACATATATATATGCATATACATATATATCTATACATATATATGCATATATATACATATATATACATATATATACATATAATATATATATATATATATACATATATATAAATATATATATATACATATATATACATATAATATATATATACATATATATAAATATATATATATACATATATAAATATATATATATACTATATATATAAATATATATATATATACCTATATATATATACAGTATATATATATATATACATATTATATATATATATACATATATATATATATATATATATATATATATATAGTATATATATATATATATATATATATATACAGTTATATATATATATATATACAGTTATATATATATATATAAACAGTTATATATATATATATCTATATATATACATATATATACATATATATATACACATATATATATATACACATGTATATATATATACATATACATATATATATACATATCACGTGAAAACCACTGTTGGAATTAAAAAGACAGGATATTTTTTTACTCCAACAGTGGTTTTCACGTGACTGACAAATGTGTGATTACATTTTTTACCTGTAATGAATATATATATATATATATATATTATATATATATATATATATATATATATATATATATATATATATATATATATATATATATATATGCAATCTGTTCGGAAAATCGAGATGAATTAGCTCCGGTCTTCAATAAAATACGTTTACACGAGAACTTACTGCCCATCTCTACCATTATATATATATATATATATATATATTATATTATATATATATATATATATATATAATATATATACATATATATACATATATATACATATATATACATATATATACATATATATATATATACATATATATATATATATATATATATATATACATATATTATATATACATATATATACACATATATATACATATACATATATATACATATATATACATATATATATATATATTATATATATATACATATATATGTATATATACATATGTATATATACATATATATACTGTATATATACAGTATATATATATATATATATATATATTATATATTTTATATACATATATATATATATATATACATATTATATACATATATATATATATATACATATATATATTTATATATATGTATATATGCGTGTGTGTGTGTGTGTGTGTGTGTGTGTGTGTGTGTGTGTGTGTGTGTGTATGTGTGTGTGTGTGTATGAGAATATATTAGATGGGGAAAGGTAAACGTAGATGGGTTGGGAATAAGTTCATTTCCCTAACGTTGTGACCACCTTGGCCTTCTTCAGTGGTCTCGACACTAGGCTGATAAATTTATTTCCAACCCATCTTTGTTTACCCTTCCCCGCCTAAGAATCTCACATTTGTCTTCAATATATATATATATATATATATATATATATATATATATAAATATATACATATATATATACATATACATATATATACATATATATATATTTATATATATACATACATATATTTTATATATATACATACATATACATATATATATACATATATATATGTAATATATATATATATATGTATATATATATATATGAATATATATATAAACACACACACATACAACATTTACATATATATTGAAACATTCTGACAGGTTGACGTTAGTGGAGTAGGAAACACGGAAGTCTTAGTCTTGAATTTATTCCTGACTAGTTTCGCAGGTATGCTTTAAAAAAGCATATCTGCGAAACTAGTCTGGAATAAACTCAAGACTAAGACTCCTGTGTTACCTTCTCCACTTGCGGAGAGGTCGGTGGCTGATACCAGCCGACCTCTCCGCAAGGACGGAACGTGGACCTGACTCACTATATACACCGCCAACTTCGACCCAGAGTAACACACCTCTGAAGAAGCTATTGTAAGCGAAACCGGTCAGGAATAAACTCGATAATCAGATGACGACCCGTGTTTCCCCCTCCACATACATATATGTATGTACATATATGTACATATATGTACATATATGTATATATGTACATATATGTACATATATGTACATATATGTACATATATGTACATATATGTTGTACATATATGTACATAATCATATATTTATATATGTGTACATATGTATGTACATATATGTATGTACATTTTGTATGTACATATATGTATGTACATATATGTATGTACATATATGTATGTTATTATGTATGTACATTATGTATGTACATATATGTATGTACATATATGTATGTACATATATGTATGTCCTTTTATGTATGTCTGTGTATGCTGTATGTATGTACATAGTATGTATGTACATATATGTTGTACATATATGTATGTACATATATGTATGTATTGTGTACATTATGTATGTACATATATGTATGTACATATATTTTATGTATATTTAATATGTATATACATTATATATATACATATTATAGTACATATATACATATTTACATATATATATTATATACACATATATATACATATATATACATATATATATATTATATATATAATATATAGTATACATATATATCATATATATATACATATATATTAACATATATATACATATATATATATATATATATACATATATATACATTATATATATTATATTTCTATATATATATACATATATATATACATATATATATATATATTTTTATTATATACATTTTATTTATACATATTATATATACATATATATATATTATACATATATATATATTATATATATACATATATTTATACTATATATGTATACATATATATATACATATATATATACATTTATATATTTTATATATATACATATATATATACATATAGTTACATATATATATACATTTTACATATATATATACATATATATACATATATATACATATATATACATATATACATATATATACATATATATATACATATATATATACATATATATATTATATGTATATATATATATATATATATATATATAAATGCTCCTTATATTGATATGCTAAAAATTTCCTTTAGCAATGAGATCGCATATCAGATAGCAATCCCACAATATTTAAAATCTATAAAAAAATATCTATTTAAATCAAATAAATCTGATTTAAATAAAAAAAAATCTCTTTTTTTAAAAACAAAAAAATATATTTTCTATATTTTTTTAAATAAAAAGATGTTTTATATTTTTTTGAAAAGATACAAAAATCGCCAAACCTTGTTTCCACTAACCTCATACAATAATGCCTGTTAAGTCTGGCTAAAATTGGCATTTCAAAGTATAACACTGCCTTAAAAATAGTTTCTTATTTCACTAAAGAGTTCATAGGTTGTATTTCTGCATTGAATAAGTCTTAGGGCGTATGTAAACGTGAGTCCTTTATACAATGGTAGTTGGAGTCTGTGATTATGTGGTAGATATATTGTGGTCACTTGAGTCAATGTGTGGGGGTAGTGGGGGGGTTTGATGGGGTCCTAAGAGTATTTGGGGTGGTTTCTCTTTGATTAGCTTTGGCCGCCGCGTGGGGTAAATGTTAGGGTATGGGGATTGGATGCTAGGGCCTACGCTAGTGGACCCTGGGAGCAGGGGGCGATAGGCGGTGGAAGGGTGTGGTGGGTGTGTGTGCCTGTGTTTGTTAGAGTGTGTGAGGTGTGTGATTGGTGTGTGTGTGTGTGTATAGTGTGTGTGAGTGTGTGTTATATGTTGTCTATGTATGTGTGTCATGGTGTATGTGTGGTATGTGAGTAAGTGTTATGTGTGTGGTTGCTGTGTATGTGTGTGTGTGTCTGTGTGTGTGTGCTGTGTGTAGTTGTGTGTGTAATGTGTGGTGTAGTGTGTATGTGTGTGTATGTTTGGTGTCTGTGTGTGGTGGTATTGGTGTGGTGTGTGTATGGTGTGTGTGTGTATGTGTGTGTGTGTGTGTCATGTGTGTGTGTGTGTGTATGTGGTTGCGTGTGTATGGTGTGTGTGTGTATGTGTGTGTGTGTAATATGTGGTGTGTGAATGTCTGTGTATGGTGTGATGGTTTGTATGTGTGTGGTTTATGGTATGTTGTGTGTGGTGTATGTGTGTGAGTGTGTATGTGTGGTGATGTGTGAGTATGTGTGTGTGTATGTGTGTGTGTATGGGTGTCGGTTGGTGTGTATGTGTGTGTGGGTGTTGGTGTGTGTATTGTATGGGTGTGTGTAAGTGTGAATGTGTGTATGTGGTGTGTGTATGTGTGTGTGTGTACTGTTGTGTGTGTGTTTGTGTGTGTTGTGTCTGTGATGCGTGGTATGTGTGGTGTGTATGAGTTGTAGTGTGGTGTGTGAGTTTGTCGGGGTGAGGGAGTACTGTGTGTGTGTGTATGGTGGTGTGTGTGTGTCGTGTCGTGTCGTATGTGTGTGTGTTAGTGTGGTGTGTGTGTCTGTGTTTGTGGTGTATGTTGTGTGTGTGAATGTATGTGTTTTGACTGTGAGAGATAGTGTGAGTATAGTGTGTGTATGATGTGTGTGGTGTCAGTGTGTGTGATATTGTGCATGTGTATGTTTGTGTCATGATATAGAGTGTGAGACTGTAGTTTGTGAGTCAGTGTGATAGAGGTTGTGTTGAGTGAGACATAGAGATTTGATTCATTTGAGTATTGTTTGACTGTATCTGGGTATGTACATATGTTTAGTACAGTGATAGGAGTAATGTGTGTGTGTCAGAGTGTGGTTACATATGTTTATACAGTCTTCAGGTGCTAAGTGTGTGTATAAAGATATCATGTGAATGTGTGTGTGTTATATGTGTGTGGTTTCTGTCAGTATGTATATTTATGTGTGGTGAGTGATTACATATGTGTGTATTTATACATGTGTGTTATAGTGTATATAGGTGTATACATATCATATATGTGATATACATAATTAGTTAGTGACTGTGACTTGTGTGTGAGATACAGTTTTATTGTATATCTTATATGTATTTTAGATATATATATATTTGACATAGTTATAGTATATGATGTGTAGTTATATATGTAGTTAGTTATATACATACACATATATATATAGACATTGATACGATATTGATACATTTACATATATACTTATGAAGATTTATTGTCTGTCTAGTAGAGGGAGACATGATTTATATATACATATCTATTTATACATATATATATATATACATTATTATATATATACATATATATATATTCATATATAGTATACATTATATATACTATATATATATATACATATATATATATACATATATGATATTACATATATATATTATATATATATATATATACAGATTATATATGAATATATATATATACCCATAGAGATATATTTATATATATATGTATATATACATATATATAGTATACTTATTATATATATATATATATACATATATATACATATATATATATATATTATACATATATATATATAATTATATATTTTCATATACTATTTATACATATATATATATACATATTTATATAGACATATATACATTGATACATATATATATTACAGTTATATATAATATATATTCATATATACATATATATATATACATATATATATATACACATAATATATATATATATACATATATATATACATATATATATTATTATATATATTATATATTATATATAGATATATACATCTATATATAAATTATACATATATAATATACAGATATATTTATATATACATATATATATATATATATATATATTATATATATATATTCTATACATTTTTATTGTATATTTTGACACTATATGTATACACACACACTGATTATATATTTTATTATATACTTAATATATATGTATATATATATATATAATATGTATACACACATATATATATATATATTATACATTATATGTATATATATATATATATGTATACACATTTTTATATAATATATTTACATGTTATTTTTTATATATAAATGTATACAACATATTATATTATAATATATATGTTATACATATATATGTATATATATGTACATATTGTATATATATATATATGTGATATATATAACATATATGTATTATATATATAATATATATATGTATATATACATATATATTATATATTCTATATGTATATATACATATATATACATATATATATATATATATTTATATATAGTTATATATATAGTTATATATATATATAGTATATATATATATATATATATATTACAGTTATATTTTATATATATATATATACAGTTTATATATATTTACTTATATATATTTATATTTTACAGTTATATATATTATATATATATATATAGTTATATATATATATATATATATATATAATACAGTATATATATATATATAATAATCACGTGAATAACCACATGTGTGGAATTTAAAAAGACAGGACCTGTTTTTTACTCCAACAGTGGTTTTTCCCCCACCAAACCCGTTGGATGACAAATGTCGTGATTACATTTTTTACCTGTAATGAATACATATAATTATATATATATATATATAATATATATATATATATATTATAATATATATATGCCAAATCTGTTCTGGAAATATCGAGATGAATTAGCTCCGGTCTTCAATTAATAATACGTTTACCACGAGAACTTATGCCCATCTCTACCATTATATATAATATATATATATATATATATATATATTATATTATATATATTATATATATAAACATCTATACATTATATATACATATATACATATATTATACATATATATACATATATATACATATATATATATATATTTATATACATATCTTATATATATTATACATTTATATATGATATATTACATAGTATATTATATACAATATATATACATAATATGATACACATAATATATACATATATATATATAATACATATATATACATATATATAATAATTTATATATCATATATTACATATATAGTATGTATATATATACACATATGTATATATACATATATATATATATATATATATATACAGTATATATATATATATATTAAATATATTTATATACATATATTATAATATATTATATGTTATTTAATATATATATCATTATTATTATTACATATATATATATATACATTATATATATATATTATTGTATATATGCGTCGTGTGTGTGTGGTGTGTGTGTGTGCGTGAGTCGCGTGTTGCGTTGTTTTGTGTCGTGTGTGTGTGTGTGTGTGTGGTGTGTTGTATGAGAATATATTAGGATGGGGAAAGGTAAAACGTAGATGGGTTTGGGAATAAGGTTAATTTCCCTAACGTTGTTGACCACCTCTGGACTTCTATCAGTGGTCTCGACACTAGGGTGATAAATTTTATTTCCAACCATCTTTGTTTTACCCTTCCCCCGCCTTAGAATCCTCACATTTGTCTTTAATATATTTATATATATATATATATATATATATTTATATATGTTAAACTATATACATATATATATACATATATATTATCCACTATAATTATATATATACATATTTACCTCTCATCACCCTACCCCTCTCCATACCTATATATAATATAAACCGCTCCCCCCCTACCCCCCTCCACCTTCCCTCCAACCTCACCCTCCCCCACCCCCCCTATCCATACATATATGTATATATATATGTATATGTATGTAATATAGCTATATATGATATATATATTTATATATATTATGAATATATATATAAACACACACACATACAACATATACATATATATTGAAACATTCTAGACACGGTTGGACGTTAGTGGAGTAGGAAACACGGAAGTCTTAGTCTTATTCCTGACTAGTTTCGCAGGTATGCTTTAAAAAAGCATATGCTGCGAAAACTAGTCTGGAAATAAACTCGAAGACTAAGACTCCTGTGATACCTACTCCACTTGCGGAGAGGTCGGTGGCTGATACCAAGCCACCGACCTCTCCGCAAGGACGGAACGTGGACCTGGACTCACTATATACACCGGCAACTTCGACCCCGTGTAACACACCTCTGAAGATGCTATTGTAAGCGAAACGAGTCAGGGAATAAAACTCGATAATCAGATGACGACCCGTGGTTTCCCCCCACCACATACATATATGAATTACATATATGTACATATATGGTACTTATATTGTACATATATGTATGTTACATTTATGTATGTACATATATGTATGTACATATATATATATACATATATAATTATACAAATATAATATACATATATATATACTTTTATATATACAAATATATATACATATATATCTATTACATTTATGTGTGTATACATATATATATACCTTATATATATACATATATATATACATATTATATATACATATATATATACATATATTTATTTACATATATATATACATATATAGTATACATTTATATATACATATATATATACATATATATATACATATATATATACATCTATAATATACATATATATTATACATTATATTATATACATATAGTATATACATATATATATATACATAATATATATACATATATATATATACATATATATATACATATATATATACATAATATATATTCATATAAATAAACATATATATATACATATTCATATACAAATATATATTAACATATATATACACATATATATACACATATTATAACATTATATATATACATATTTAGATTATAATATAGATATACAAATATATATACATATATATATCATTTTATTATACCATATATATTCATATATATATTACATATATATATACATTATATAAACATATATATACATATTATTGTATACTCTATATATACATATATTATACATATATATATACATAAATATATACATAGTACTTTATACATATACATATATATACTTATATATATACATATATATTATACATTATATATAATACATATAATATATATAAATATATATATTACAATATATATATACATATATATACATATATATACATATATATACATATATACATATATATACATATATATATACATATATATATACATATATATATTATATGTATATATATATATATATATATATATATAAATGCTCCTTATATTGATATGCTAAAAATTTCCTTTAGCAATGAGATCGCATATCAGATAGCAATCCCACAAGATTTAAAATCTATAAAAAAAAAAATCTATCTTAAATCAAATAAATCTGGATTTAAATAAAAAAAAAAATCTCTTTTTCTTTAAAACAAAAAAAATATATATTTTCTATATTTTTGTTAAATATAAATAAAAAGATGTTTTATATTTTTTTGAAAAGATACAAAAATCGCCAAACCTTGTTTCCACTAACCTCATACAATAATGCCTGTTAAGTCTGGCTAAAATTGGCATTTCAAAGCATAACACTGCCTTGAAAATAGTTTCTTATTTCACTAAAATAGTTTGTATTAACTTAGACTGCATTGAATAAGTCAATAGTTGATAAATTTGTCCTATATACAATGTTAGGTTTCTAGTTTTGATATATTTGTCCAATATAAAATGTTAGGTTACAAAGAAAGCAATGGCCTCCGCTAGTGGACCCAGGGATCTGGGTGCGCACGTCCTGTGTAATAGTGTAGTCCTTGATATATATTTTATATTTATATATATTTTATATATATATATATATAGATACTATATTATATTTTATTGATAGTATAGTATACATAGACTTTATTTACATATAAATGTATATATATACATGTTATCATAGTTATGATCATATATATATTTATATACTTAGATAATATACATAGTATTTATATATATACATATTTGATAGTTATATACATATTTATATACTTGTATTTATATATATACTTTATATATATACATTTTACATATTTAAATTGAGTTTGTACATATGTTGTTGTTTGTCATATATTTAGATACAGTTATTATAATGATTTTTATATAACATATGTGATACTGTATAGTATACTGTGTCTATATTGATTATATTTACATTTATATACATATACATATATTGAGACATAGATATATATATACATATATTATATATAATTCATAAAGATATACTGAGATTTATATTTATACATTGATATATAGTGAGATTATATATATATATATACATATTTTACATAGCATTTATATATACATATATATATACATTATATATATACATACATATAGATGTATACATATAGATTTACATATATAATAGACAGAGATAGATTTGACATTTTTATAGTTTATACATATTTATATATACATAGTATTATATACATATATACTATAATTATATATATACATATATATATACATATATATAATATACATATAATATTTATACATACATTATTTATATTATACATACATTATATATATATATACATATATATATATACATATATATATATAGATATTATATACTTATATATATATACTATAATATATATATATACATATATATTTATATATATATACATATATATACATTATATTTATTACATATATATATACATATATAGATACATATATATATACATATATATATATACATATTATATATTACAAATATATATATATTATATATATTATACATATATATATATACATATATTTATATCATATATATATATAACATATATATATATTACATATATATATATATACATTTATATATACATATTATATATATACATATATATATATACATATATATATATTACTTATATATATTATACATATATATATATACATATTATATATATTTATATACTTATATTATATATATACATATATATATATAACATATATATATACATATATATTTATTACATATATATATACATTATATTTATATACATTTCCCTATTTATATATTACATATATTATATTACATATTTATATATATTCATATATATATATACATATTATATATACATATATTTATAGTGTACATCTATTATATATACATAATATATATACATTATATTTACATATATATACTTATATATATATATATATATACTTATATATCTACATATATATACATTTATATATATATACATATATATATATAATTATACTATATAAACATATATATATATACATATATATATATACTTATTTATATACATATATATATATACATATATATATATATATATATACATATATTTACATATATATACATATATACATTTATATATATACATATATATATACATATATATATATTTCATATATATATACATATATAGTTTACATCATATATATAGACTATATATATATATACATTTATATATATTACATATATTTTATACATATATATCTATATATATATATATACATATATATATATATATATAATATATAAATATATATATACATTTATATTAGATATATTTTATACAGATATATGTATATATACTTATATGTATTCACACACAATTATATATATATATACATTATCATATGTATAGATATATACTGTATACTCTCATATATATATATAATATATACATATATATGTATTAATATATATATATGTATACACACAGTATAGTATATATATATAGCATACATACATACAATATAACAAGGCTTTTTTCACCCCTTCCAAGGTAGGTAGCCAAAAAGGGAAAGGCATAAAAACACTCCCACCCATTTCATCC
>NC_134781.1:31731101-31751222 GCF_046742065.1 Oratosquilla oratoria | reverse complement strand
TTTCTATTGTGATATTTTGAATAATGGTCCTTGATCGCTCCGTCCTGTTGGTGAAAGGTTAGTCTTCGGCTGAGAGTACATCTGGTGTGCCCGACGTATGTGATATTGCGAGACGTACAATTCTTATATGTACCAACATTTGTATTCATTATTGCAGAAATTTTGTCAATCCTGATGATGTCTCTTTGAAGACGAAAGCTCGAGAATATTAAATGGAAAACTTTGGAGAACTTGTATCAGCTCACCCTACAACTGGAAAAAAGTTGATAAGACAAATAGAAAACATTAAGAAAAAGTTTAACAATTGTCAGAATGCTGTCGTATTTAATTCTACATGCATATACATATACATATACATATACATATACATATACATATACATATACATATATACATATACATATACATATAGTTAGGCTGGTCTTGTTGGATAAACTTTCCTAGACTTTCTCTAATTATTCTATATATTATATTCTTTCTTAGAGGCTGAGGAATTATATAGAGAACTCCATAACTAACATAGTTATTTCGAACATCCATTTGCGCATCCTCAGGACATTACTGTATGTACTGTAGGTAGACTCAAGGTTGACATACCCTCTGTCTCGTTCTTGGATGGACTATGTTCTACCTGGGACAGACCACCTGCTCGTGAGGGAATGGTGTTTGTGTGTGTGTGTGTGTGTGTGTGTGTGTGTGGTGGTGGGGGGGGAGTGAGGTATTTAGGAAAATGAAACAACAGTCATGTATGAAAGGGGGCTACTGCCACTGAGAACATTTTAGAGAACACACTCTCAAGGTTAGATTTTATAAGAGATGCCTTGGAGTATTAGTTACTGGGTTTTCAAAAAATAACTTTCATGTGCGTCTTTCTTTCTTATGTTTTCTTTTTCTCTCTCTCTCTCTCTTTGCTCTCTTGTATCATAATTTCCTGCTGTAAGGCCTCATGTGGAAACTGTGTAAAATGTAAATATCACGCCGCATCAAATGTCTACAAAACTTCGACATTCAACAAAAAATAGGATATGAATAATAAAATAAGATAAAACAAAGCAAAATCAAACAAAATTAAATGAAATAGAATACATAATCAAATAAGAAAATAAAAGAAAATAAATTGAAAGGACAATAGATGAATAAAGGAGTATATAAATAAATGAATAAATAAGTAAATTAATGAATAGATAAATAAATGAATAGATAAATAAGTAGATAAATGAATTAATTAAGATAAATGAATAGATAAATAAACAAACAAATAAAATAAAAGGTAACTGAAATTAAATAAGTACATATATGTTTTCTGACCACACTACTTTTATTTCTTATCCAGGTGCTTCCACAAACTTGTATAGAAAACTGTACTTCTTTATAGCTTTCAAACATTGTGTATGCGTATTTGTGTTTTTTTTTTTGTGTGTGTTTACCTAGTTGTATTTTGCGGGAGAAGAGATATGCTCGTAGGGACCCGCAGTTGCATCTTTCCGCAT
The DNA here is from genome assembly GCF_046742065.1 of Oratosquilla oratoria. Lineage (NCBI taxonomy): Eukaryota > Metazoa > Arthropoda > Malacostraca > Stomatopoda > Squillidae > Oratosquilla > Oratosquilla oratoria. The sequence continues at coordinate 31,749,732 of NC_134781.1, read as the reverse complement.
CCAGTTCTTTCTTAAAGTCGTGTATAGTTTTAGCACTCACTGTTTTCTCTTTCAATTTATTCCATGTATCTATCCTCTTTTTCAGATCTCTTCTGTAACTGTCCTTCTTAAGTTTCTTTTTGTGTCCCCTTGTATTTCTTCTGTCCCATTTAAGTAGATCATCCCTATCAAGGATTTCCATCCCCTATATGGATATCAAATCGCCTCTTTCTCTTCTTTACTCCAGAGTTAATAACTTTAGTTTGTCCAATCTTTGTTCATATGTCAACATGCTGAGTGTTGGTGCCATCTTTGTTAGTGCTCTTTGAATTTTTTCTAGTTTCTTTATTTTATTTATTTATTTATTTATTTATTTATTTATTTATTTATTTATTTATTTATTTATTTATTTATTTATTTATTTATTTATTTATTTATTTATTTTGTACTGGGTGTCCATAGTGATGCTGCATACTCTAATTTTTGGTCTTATCAGTGTAACTAGGATTTTCTTCACCATTTCTTCGTCCATGTAGTCAAAGGTCACTTTCATTGATCTTATTAAGTTATAGGTTTCTCCAACTATTTTGTTTACATGTTAGTCTGGTGTCATGTCATTTTAAAAGATCACTCCTAGGTCTCTTTCTCAATTTACATTTGTAACTTCTTTTGTTCCAATTTTGTATTTACCGGATATTCTATTTTTGCTTTTTCCAAATTCCATTATACTACATTTTTTAATGTTGAAATTCACTTCGTTCTTTTTACTCCAATTCAAGACTTTGTCCAGATCTCCCTGAAAAGATTTACAGTCTTCTTCGTTACTCACTCTCTTCAATAGTTTTGCATCATCTGCAAAGAATTTTATATAGCATTTAATTTCTTCATCCATGTCGTTTATATAAATATCAAACATTATCGGAGCCAATACAGAGCCTTGGGGTACTCCACTTATCATCCCTACCCATTTTGAGTTCTTTTCTCTAATTATCACTCATTTTTCTTCCTTTCAAGAAGTCCTCCATCCATTCCAATAATTTTCCTTGTATTCCCCCTATTAATTCAATTTTTCTTAGTAGTTTTTTGTGTGGTACTTTGTCGAAAGCCTTTTGTAGGTCCAGGAAGAAACAATCTGTCCAGCCATATCTTTCTTGTATTATGTCTCGCAATCTTGAGTAAAAGCATAGTACATGATCTTCCACTTCTAAATCCAAATTGGTTGGGGTTTGATATTTTGTTCTTTTCCAAGTGTTTAGTCCATTTGTTTTTAATAACTCTTTCGCATATTTTTGCAATTGTGCTTGTAAGGAATACTGGTCTATAATTTGCTGGATTTTCGTTATTTCCTCCCTTATATATTGTTACAATATTAGCATTCTTCCAGTCTTGTGGTACTTTTTCTTCTTTGAGTGAGAAGTCAATTATCTTGTGTATTTCATCTGTGAATTCATCTATGCATTCTTTTAATATCCAGTTCGCTCTTCCGTCTGGCCCATGTGACCTTTTGACATCAAGTTTCTTTATTTGGTCCCTTATTTCTTTGTGTCACCATTATTTCTTCCATTTTAGGGGATCCTTCCTGGTGACTATCATCCCACAATTGTGAGCTTTCAACTGTAAAATCAGACTTAAAGTGTCTGGTCATTATTTCGGCCCATTCTACATCTTCTGTGTATTCTTGATTTCCTTCACGCACTTTTATTATTTCGTGTATGTCTTTTAGTTTGTCATCTACATAACTGTAGAACAGTTTAGGTTGATATTTGCATTTTGCTATTATATCTTTTTCATAGTTTCTTTTTTCCTCTTTTCGTATGTTTACGTATTCATTTCTCAGTTTAATGTTTGTTTGCCATTTAGTCTCATTTTTGTCTCTTTTTGACTTTCGCGTTCCAATTTTCCACTTTTTTTTTTCGTTTGGTCAGTCTCTTTGATTGATTCTTCCATCTTTTTTGTTACTGCTTTCAATTGTTCTTTTACCTCTTTTTTCAGTTCATCATTTGTAATCTTAGCCTCGTTTTCCTTTCTTTCATTTTCTCTTTTAATCGCATTTAGTTCACTTTTTAGTTCGTTTAATTCCCTTTGTGTGTGTGTGTGTGTGTGTGTGTGTGTGTGTGTGTGTGTGTGTGTGTGTGTGTGTGTGTGTGTGTGTGTGTGTGTGTGTGTGTGTGTGTGTGTGTGCGTGTGTGTGTGTGTTTACTTACCTAGTTGTATTTACATAGTTGTATTTGACGGGAAGAGAGCTATGCTCGTAGTGACTCGTTTTTTTATCTTTCAGTATCCAGTTTGATCTTAAATTCTTATATAGTTTTTTCGCTCACTGTTTCCTTATTGAATGTGTTCCAGATATCTACCACTCTATGTGGGAAGCTATTCTTTTTCAGATCTCTTCTGTAACTATCCTTTTTCATTTTTTTCATGTCTTCTTGTTTTTCTTTTATCCCACTTTAGTAAATAGTTTCTTTCGAGGGATTCCATCCCTTTCATAATTCTGTAGATGATCAGGCAACAGAAGAAAAGATAATGTGGAATTAATCACAGTTAAAATCGAAAACAGCAGTATGAAAAGTAGAGGGTTTATAGTTGTTTATGTGCCACCAAAAACTAAGACCTGGACTGACAGCGAACACTCAAAATTTGTTCCAGGGTTGGTAGTTCGAGTTTCGCCAATCTTTGTTCGTATGTCAATTTGGAGAGCGTTGGTGTCATCTTTGTCGTTGCACTTTGAATTCTTTCTAATTTCTTTATGTTCTTTTTAGTGCTGGTTGTCCATAGTGTCGCAGCGTACTCTAATCTTGGTCTTATCAATGTAACTAATATTTTCTTTACCCTTTCTTCATTCAGGTAGTCAAAGGCCACTTTCATTTATCATAGTAAATTTAAAGTTTCTCCGACTATTCTGTTGATATGTTTGTCTGGTGCCATGTCATTGCTGATAGTTACTCCTAGGTCCCTTTCCGAGTTGACTTTTTTAACTTCCTTTGTACCAATTTTATATTGTCCCGATATTCTATTTTTGCTTTTTCCAAATTCCATTATACTACATTTCTTGATGTTGAAATTCACTTCATACTTTTGACTCCATTCCCAGACTTTGTCCAGGTCATTTTGAAGTGATTTACAATATTCCTCTGTACTTACTCTCTTTAGTAGTTTCGCATCATCTGCAAAGAAGTTCATATGAAATTCCATACCTTCATCCATGTCATTTATATATATGGCAAACATTATCGGAACCAATACAGAACCTTGTGGGACTCCACTTTGTATTTCTTCCCAGGTCGACTTCTTGTCTCTGAGTACCACGCTCATTTTTCTCCCGTTCAAGAAATATTTTATCCATTCCAATAACTTTCCTTGTACTTCACTTATTGTTTAATTTTGTTAGTAGCTTTTTGTGTGGTACTTTTTCAAATGCTTTTTGTAAATCTCAGAAGGCACAATCCGCCCATCTGTCCCCTCTCTTGTATGTATGTGTGTGTGTGTGTGTGTGTGTGTGTGTGTGTGTGTGTGTGTGTGTGTGTGTGTGTGTGTGTGTGTGTGTGTGTGTGTGTGTGTGTGTTTTACTGAGGGCGCAAACAAGAGGCCCAGGATATTCATGAATGCATATTCGCCTATACACGTGTGTGTGAGTGAGAGATGAGGGAATGGGGGAGTGGGGTGAACACATGTGTTTGACACCTCGAGCACAGCTGCTGCCGTTTTCATTTCCAATCCCAACTCGTTTCAACTTACGTTCACCTTTCCATTAGTGACGATGTAATGTCCCGTTTTATAATGATGCACTGCAAGCCACGGTATTGCCTGTACTCATTTTCTCTACGGTATACATATAGCAAAGATTTTCTGTTTCACCACTAGCTTTATTTCTGCATTTTAAGTATCACATTTAATTAAATTACATTCTCAAATAACAGGGAGATAAGATGGAAAAAAATCGAGATTAGAAAATAGAGTTCAGTACATTATTACATTCTATAATCTTTGTACATATAAAAAGTAAAATTTCAAAAAATTCTTATTTTCCAAAATAATTGTGATATCAATATAGTGGTAAAAATAATTTTGTCCGATCGTTGGTTATTTCTAGTCTTTCCAAAGACGAGATTAAAAAATTAGGGAAAGTTTTGCTTGTCCCTTATTTTATATATTTTTTTAATATGGGCAGAAGGCCGTACACCGTGCAAAGCAGGGACCGGCGCACCCGGTGGCTCGTACTTTGGAATATATATATATATATATATATATATGTATATATATATATATACATATATATAAATATTATATATATGTATATATATACATATATATAACAGGAAGTTCACTGGCTGAGTGGGTTAGGGCGTCGTTACTTGCGGCGAAGGTCGAGGTGAGGGAGGTTCGAATCCTGTCACCGGTGAAGTTGAACCAAGGGCATGGTTCATTAATTCCACGCTACAAAGCCCTCTGTGAGGGGCACCGTCCTAGCCTCTCGATAGGGGGAGTGTGTGACGTTAAACCATATATTCATCATCATATAATAAAATAGGAACAATCGTTTTCTGGCTTAACTTTCCTTATAATTTGCTCCGGAGTATGTTAAACAACCATGAAGATACCGCCTTGCTAACACCATTACATATTCATGAAGCTCCTTTCATCAAATATTAATTTCAAAACACCTCAAATGTCCACCTGTGGACATCACTTTCCTCAAGTTTAAACAATGTGTTCATGAGTTTGAATAAATAACTGAATGAATAGATAGATATATAAAAATACAGATGGTAGATAAACATACAAATAAATAACAAATAAAAATCATTAAACAAATAAATCAAATGAATAAATAGGTAAGTACTTATAAATAAATAAATAAACTGTTTTCTTAATATGCTAATAAGATTGATAAATAAAATAATAAATTAATAAACGAATAAATCAGTAAAAATCAAATAAGCAAATAAATGAATAAAAGATTATATGAACAAATGAATACAAACATGGTTAGCTGCACATATGATTCTTTATACATTTCTCTCCTGAACGCCATACCAACAATGTTGCGGCACCAAAAACAAATCAAAAGCTTTTTTCCATCATCCATAATCTACAGACGATAGTCACAATCAAATAATCAAATTAGGCGACTGACTCGGATTGTTGGAGTAAGGTAGTTTTGTAGCCTACCATAAGGAGAAAGAAACCAACGCTGGATTAACAATAATAAATGGATAAATGAATAAATGAATAGCTAAAAAATAGAAATAATAAAAGGTTGTAATAAAAAAGGTAAAAATCATAGAAAAATAGTAATAGAAGTAAAAAAACAGAAATATAACAGTAAAAATAAATATATATATATAAATAATAAAAAACAATAAAAATGAACAATCATAAAAATAAAAGATAATAGAAATAATAATTAAAAATAATGATAACAGAAATAATAAGAGAAATATTAATAACAGAAATAATAAAAGTTGAAGTAATAATAATAGAAATAATAAGAATAATACATACATACATACATACAGACATACATACATATACCAAAGGCTTTTTCCCCCTTACAAGAGAAGTAGCCAAAAAACAAAGGCATAAAAACCACTCACACCCATTCCATCCCTATCACACTCCACTCCCCTCCACCCTCTTCCCTCCCTCTTATCTTGTCACCTCTTGGATGACGGGTCATCCCTGCATCTTGTCCACTGCCCTGGGTCAGAAGCAGTGTCGCAAGACACAGCACATCCACAGCAAGGCCGCTTCATTAAATCGGCGACCCCCACCCCTCCGTCCCCTCATGCAAAAAAGGAGAAGACGGGGAGAAATCCTTCCTACCACTTTTCTCCATTTTCTTTAACTATCTCTACTACTGAGCCACCACCCTTGCATTTACCTCTCGCACCACCCCATCCATGTATAAATTGAACAACCGGGGTGACATAACACATCTCTGACGAAGTCCCACCTTTACCTCGAACCACTCACTCTCTCCATTTCTAATTCTGACACACGCTCTACTACTCTCGTAAAAACACTTGACAGCTCCTAGAAGCTTTCCTCCTATCCCGTATATCTGCAATACTTCCCACAGTGCCTTCATGTCTACCCTGCCATAAGCCTTTTCCAAACCCATAAAAGCCCAAAAAACATCCTTACCTTTTCCTATAGCTTTCTCACATATCTGTCTTACACACATCATCTTTGCACACTTTGTGACTCCCTCCTTCAACCATCTCCATTCCTCCTCCACTCCTACTTCTACTCTATCCTTCACTCCCTCCCACTCCTCTCTCAGGTTCTTCTTGTACCCCTTCTCCTTTTCTTTCTCATTTAAGCAGTTCACTCTAAGCACCTCCCTACCTTTTTTTCCTTTTCCTCTTTCTCCATCTATCCTCCACTCTCAGAATACCTTCAACAAGAAAATTCTGATATTCCCCCACCCTCTCCCCTTAGAACATATACATCCTTAACTCTTCCTATTACACTCCTATCTACCACTACAAAATCCATTAATGCTCTATCTACCACCCTTCCATCCACCACCCTCTCCCATGTGTACTTATGCTTGACTTTCTTCCTAAACACTGTATTTGCTATAATCAACTCTCCAGACACATCTCCACCATCAGCTCTCCACTACGATTCTTTCCTGGAACTCCACACTTCCCAACCACTCTGTTTATTGGTTCATTTCCTACTCTAGCATTAAGGTCTCCCAATACTACTACATTGACGTTTCTCCCTAACCCCTCTATACAATCATTTAAATCTACCCAAAAAGCCTCCCTTTCCTCTACATTCTTCTCACTACCAGGCCCATATGCACTAACAAAAATCCACATCTCCTTCCCCAATTTTTACCTTCATCCACATTAACCTTGAAGAAACCTCCTTCCGTTCCACTACACGTTTACCTATCTCTTCATTTACTAGTATAGCCACCCCTTCTTTCCCTCGCCTTCTCTTCACTCCTGAGAACCTCCCAGCTACACTCCCAAACTCACACTCGCCCCTCCCTCTCGACTTAGTTTCACTTAAAGCCAACACATCCATCTTTCCTCTCATAAACATACTGCCTATCTCTTCCCTTTTACTCTTATCTGTACTACATCCACGCACATTAAAAGATCCAAACCTTAGGTTACTGGTTGGAAAACTCCTAGACACTCTTATGTCTTTACTTTCTTTAGGAATGTCTCCTGTGGGGCTGCAGGGAGAAGGATGCCTAGTCCTAATCCCCGCCCCGTTTTTCTCGCCTCTTACGATTCAAGTGGGGATATTGAAAAATGAAGACATGAATAGGAATGAGGTATTCAAGAAAGAGATGAAGGATCAAATGCAGGCAGTGACCGAGAGAGTGGAAGAAAAGATCAAAGAACATGACTTCCAAGAAATAAACAGTGGAAAGTAGAGCAGGAAAGTGAAAAAATTATCTTTTAAAGAAATAGTGGAGCAGCAGGTCAAGGAGAATGCTAAAGAAACGGTAATCCAAATGATTAAGGAGAAAGGTAATTTGGTTAGGGACACAGTGAACAAAAAAGATGCATTGTAATCTATGCTATAAAAGAAAAGAATGATGCTCCTAGATATCAGAGAGAAATAAGGAAAAAGAGATCGCTAAAGAAATTCTGAAAGAAATTCAAGAGGAGGGACAAATTTTAGATAAATAAATTGAAGAAACATATAGAATAAGTAGATATTCAAAAGAAAAACAATATAGGCCACTATAAGTAAAACTTAGGTTACAAATGATTGGGGGAAAGTACTATCTAGAACAACAAAACTAGCAAACAGTAAACAACACTAAAATCTATGGATAAAAAAAGAAATGAGCGATGAAGAAAAAGGGAAAGAAAAGGAACTTAGAAATGAAGCAAATGACAAAAGAACTGGGACTGATTTTTTTTTTTTTTTTTTTTTTTTTTTTTTTATTAAGTGGTGGACCTGAGGCTGAGAAAATGGTATATAAGGAAAAAGGAAACAAAGCAGACAGAAAAAGACGAGAAAGAAAAAGGTTAAAGTTAGCCTATACCAACATGGAATGATTTCAGGACTGAATGAACTAAATGACTATCTAGCATTAAAAAAAAACAGACATAATGGGAATAGAAAGTAAATTAAAAAGTAATATACCACCAAATACTGTGGGACAAGGTCTATACAACTGTTGGACGAAGAATAGAAATGAAATTAAAAACAGGGTGGGGCAGTACTATTTTTGACTAGGAAAGACTTAAATATGACAAAGATAACAGAAGGAAAAAACAATGTAGAATCAATTATGATAAAAGTTGAAAGCAAGCACATGAAAAGCAAAAAATTTATAATAGTGTATGTGTCCCCCAAAACACAGTCCTAGATAGAAAGCGATCATTCCAAACTGTTGGAAGATACAAAGTATGAACTGACTCATATACTGAAAGAAAGAGGAAATATAGTAATTATGGGTGACTTTAATTCAAAAGAAATGTGTTGGGAAGAAACGACAGTAAAGGGTGGAGAAGACATCTGGGGCAACATGCTGCTCGATATGACCATTAAATACACAATGACTCAGTGGATAAAAGAAAATACCAGATACAGAAACAATCAAGACTGGATTTAATACTTACGTCAGAACCTGAAATTGTGGACAGAATAGATTACAAAACACCAATAGGAAAGAGTGACCATGTACTAATAGAATTCGAACTAAAAGGGCAAATAGACCCAAGAAGAAATGAGAAACGTAGAATAGGAAGACCAATGTACAACAAAACGAATTTTGAGAAACTTAAAAAATTCTTTCGTAACGCAAACTGGGAAAAATTCCTAAAGGAAGAAACAAGGATGGAAGAGAAATGGAATATCACTCACTCACTCCGTTGGATCTTGAACCTCGTGTAGATTCTGGTCCGCCAACAGTAATCCTCTCCATACCCTTCGGTCCTGTGCTGCTTCCATCCAGGTTATTTTATTTATTCCTCTTCTGTCCATCTCCGCATCCACTCCATCTATCCATCTCATTCGAGGTCTCCTTCTGGGTCTTCTTCCAGGCATTCTACCCATCATAACTCGTTTTGGAATTCTATGGTCCTCCATACGCGCCACATGCCCAGCCAATCTCAATTTTGTTCTACCTATAACATCTGTTATTTTCTCTTATTTAGTTAATTCCCTCAGCTCAAAATTGTGTCGCCCTCTCCACCTATTCTCATTTTCATCAAAAACTGGTCCAGTAATTCGCCTCAATATTGTATTCTCAAACACCAGTAGTCTATGTTCCATTTGAAATGGAATATTGAGAAATGGAATATACAAAAAAAAATTTATAAAGAGGGAGTGAACAAACATGTACCACAACAAAAGCAAGAACGAGTATAGATAAAGAACTGGTACAACAAAAAATGTAGTGAAGCTAAGGATAAAAGAGACAAAGCTTGGAAAAAAATACAGCAAATGGCAAACAAACATCAAACTAAGAAACGATTATGTAAAAATACGCAGAGAAGAAAAGAGTACCATAAAAAAGAAATTATAAAAAATGCAAGGAACAACCCATACTATTTTACAGATATGTGGATGTTAAACTAAAAAACAAACAAGAAATAGAAAAGCTGCGCCAGGGAAATTACAAATATACAGAAGAACAAGGAATGGTAGAAATTATGAGCAATCATTTGAAATCGGTATTCAAAATTGAGAACTCACCTAACTGAGGGAATAGAGAGACAGAAATTCCCCCAATGAGGGAAACAACTGTAACACAGAAGGAAATCAGCGACCAGATAAAAAAAATTTGATGTCAGAAAATCGTATGGTCCGGATGGAATTGCAAATTGGATACTGAAAGAATGCATAGAGGAGTTAACAGATAGAATATACAATATAATCAAATGCTCGCTCAAAGAAGGAAAGGTACCATAAGACTGGAAAAGTGCAAATATTGTACCAATATATAAAGGAGGAAACAAGGAAAATCCAAATAACTACAGACCGGTCTCCCTAACAAGCACAGTAGCAAAAATATGTGAAAAAGTTTTCAAAAGTAGATGGGTTAAACATCTAGAAGAAAAAACTATACTGAATCCAAATCAATTTGGATTTAGACAAGGAAAATCATGTATAACAAACCTGATCTGCTTCTATTCGAGACTAATAGAAATAATACAAGAGAGGGATGAATGGGCAGACGGTGTCTATCTGGACCTACAAAAACTATTTGATAAGGTACCACACAAGAAATTAGTAAGGAAAACAGAATTAATAGGTGGTATCGGAGGAAAATTATTGGAGTGGATGGAAGACTTCCTGACTGGGAGAAAAATGAGGGTAGTAATTAGAAATAAATACTCAAAATGGGAAGAAATGATAAGTGGTGTCCCGCAAGGTTCGGTGCTGGCATCAATCATATTTGCCATATATATATAAACGACGTGGATGAAGGAGTAGAGTGTTATATGAATGCCTTCGCAGATGACGCAAAAACACTAAAATAAGAACAGATGAGGATTGTGAATCATTACAGTCAGACCTGGACAAAATCTGGAAATGAACACAAAAGTGGGAAGTGAACTTCAATATTAAGAAATGGAGTATAATGAAGTTTGGAAAAAGTAAAAACAGAATATCAAAAAATTCTAAAATTGGTGAAGAAGTAAAAAAAGTGAACTCGGAAAGAGACCTTGGACATATCAACAAAATAGTCGGAGAAACCTTCAACCTATTAAGGTCAATGAAAGTGGCATTTGACTATTTGAATGAAGAAATTATTAAAAAAAAAATATTAGATACATTGATAAGACCAAAACGGGAATACGCAGCAACATTATGGACACCCAGTACTAAAAAGAATATCCAAATTGGAATTACCAACACTGGAGCAGAGAAGAGAAAGAGGAGATCTATGGCTATCTATAGAATTATGAAAGGAATGGAAATCCTTGATAGGAATAATTTACTAAAATGGGATAATGGAAAAACAAGAGGACACGAAAAGAAACTCAAATGGATAACTATAGAAAAGATCTGAAAAAGAATAGCTTCCCACACAGAGTGCTGGATACCTGGAATAATTTTGATAAAGACAGTGTGTGCAAGCACTATTCAAGATTTTAATAAAAAACTCGATGCTGAAAGATACAAAGATGGGTCACCACGAGCATAGCTTCCTTCCTGTATAATACAACTAGGTAAATACAACTAGGTAAATACACACACACACGCGAGTGAACTAAAATATCTTAGAAAATTATGCATTCCAAGCTGAGACCATACATACATTCAAAACAAGGTATGACAACTGAAGAATAAGAGACAGGACCCACGACTATAGCTCATTTCCATTATATTACAAGCAGGACTTCTAGAACAGGTTTACTAGAAGATTCCTGCTTGATAGGCTGATTACCTCGTTTATGTTGATGCCAATTATACCAAAGTCACGGTCTGCATTGGCGCCGGATGAGGCCAGTTGATGGGAAGTTCAATTAGGTTAATAAAATCACCTGGCGACAGCATCCAGAACATGATAGAGCAACCACCCTCTCCCTTCCCTTGGTTAAAATACTCTCATAACCTCCCGAGTCTAATGACTCATAATAAGGGAGACTTTGCTATGGCCAACAACAACCACAACAAACCGCAACGGCCACGACGGACAGTGTGACATCGGCCTCGCTGGGTAACCAAGAAAATTAAATTGGTATTTTTTCGTCTTTCTACGAGTATTAGGATTTAATACCCTTTGAGTTTTGTTTAAAAACAGGCCCTGAACTGCCAAATCTTGTATTGCTTAATCTGGAGAATCTGTTCATAAGAAAATGTCTTCGCTTATTTCCCACCATTTTCTAGATATTCTGGGCTCATTGGTTAGGTTAGGTTAGGCTAGGTCAGGCTAGGTTAGGTTAGGTTTGGCTGAATTAAGTTAGATTACATTAGGTTAGGTTAGGTTAGGTTAGGTCAGGTCAGGTTAGGTTAGGTTAGGTTAGGTTAGGTTAGGTTAGGTTAGGTTAGGTTAGGTTAGGTTAGGTTAGGTTAGGTTAGGTTAGGATAGGTTTTGTTAGGATAGGTTTGGTTTGATTAGATTAGGCTGGATTAGGTTAGATTAGATTAGGTTAGGTTACTTCAGGATAGGATAAGAAAAATTACGCCAAATATTGGAATATTGGCGTTGCTGATCGTAAATGTCTAATTCATCATGTTAATCGGCAATATCCTCGCCTCATTTAACCAAAAATTTAATTGAAGACCACATACCTACTCAAGACAAGGTCCTAGCGTCGGTCAGTCGTCTGAGGGGGAGGGGGTACCAAATACTGAGATAGTTTCTCATCCACTTGTCATGTACTGTGTGTTCACATGATATACGAAGGCTTTAAGTCCTGACCTTGTTCTCATTGTCCTTATCATGCTGTCCTTGTTCCAAGCATATTCATGTATCTGTAGGCAACGAGAAAAGTAAGTCCTGTTGACCTTATAAAGGTCACAGCTACTACTCCGGAGCTTTTAAGCAACTTCACGGTAACACCTTTTCTCTAAGCAAGGTCACAGTGAGTAAAGGTCATGATTAGTAAACAAAAGATGACTTTGTGCATTCTATCCATGAAAGTCACTGGTTTTCTAATTTTCATGTGTGGTATATTTCAAGGTAATTATTTTTCTAGATTTTATATGCGCTATATTTCAAGGTCATTAGTATTCCTAGTCAGCAAAAGCTATATTCATGTGCCATCTCTAAAGGTCACTAGTTTCCCTAATCATCAAAAGGTATGCTTATATACTAAAGATCACTAGTGCTTCTGGCTTCTGTGTAAAAACAAAAAAGGGCCTTTTATGTAATATCTGTAAAGGTCACTAATTTTCATAATTAGGAAAACGTATATTGATATACTATCTCGAAAAGTCACTAAGGTCCCTAGAATCTGTGATAAACAAAAACGACCTTTTGTATAATAACTATAATGGTTACTAGTTTTCCTAGTTTTTTAAACAAGTGTTTATGTGCTATCTCTAAAGGTCACTAGTATTCCAAGCCTCTGTGATAAATAGAAAAAAAAATTGATATCCATAAAGGCCGCTAATTTTCCTAGTTTTATAAGAAAAAATAGAAAAAATATATATATACTATCTCTGAAGATCACTAGTATTGCAAGCCTCTGTGATAAAAAACGACCTTTTGTATAATATCCATAAAGGTCACGAGATTGTATTTTAGCTTTTGAAAATAAAACTACTTGAAAGGGGGAGACGCACCTTTCTGACTTCCATCGACAGGAGAATCGCTTCAGTTGGGTACATGACAGAACACCTCCCTGGTTCCATCTGACACTTAAAAAAAAAAAAAAAAAAAAAGTCAGACGCAACACACAATTCGAGACGTCATTCGTTTAAGGTCACGAGATGTCAGGTGGGGATCAGGCGATGAAACACTCTTGGAAAGATCTTAAAATCCGAGGAGTTTGACAATGGAGCCAGCTGGGCTGGAAAATAAAAGAAAATGAGGATTGTCAGTAATTTCTTCAGCAAATAAAAAAATAATTATAATAAATAAATAAATAAATAAATAAATAAATAAATAAATAAATAAATAAATAAATAAATAAATAAATAAATAAATAAATAAATAAATAAATAGATAAATAGATAAATAGATAAATAGATAAATAGATAAATAGATAAATAGATAAATAGATAAATAGATAAATAGATGAATAGATGAATAGATGAATAGATGAATAGATAAATAGATAAATAGATAAATAATTAAATAATTAAATAAATAAATAAGAATAATTGAATAATTGAATAATTGAATAATTGAATAATTGAATGAATGAATGAATGAATGAATAAATAGATAAATAAATAAATAAATAAAAATAAATGAGTAAATGAATGAATGAATGAATGGATGAATGGATAAATGAATGAATGAATAAATAGATAAATAAATAAATAAAATAAATAAATGAATAAATAAATAAATTTATAAATAAATAAATAAATAAATAAATAAATAGATAAATAAATAGAATAAAATAGAATATAATGAATAAATAGATAAAATAAATCAAACAAATAGATATATAAGTAAATGAATAAATATGAATATTAATAAATAGATCAAATAATGTAGTAAATGCCTGGTCAGAATAAATTGGTTATGTAACAATAAAGTATCATCGTTACCTTATACAAATATCAGGAACAAAAAGAAGGGTGATTTACGGTATTTCAGTCCCAAATATCAGACCATTTAGTACCAAAGTGTGACCAGCGGTGGTTGATGACCAGATAGGTAAAGGATTTTTTTATGTTCCTACTAAAAAGGCTTGATTGATCTTATCTATATACAGAAATCGGCTCGGGAAATTAATAGCAACATTTATGGATACAATATTTCGGTAAAAAAATCTTGGTAATAGCATTGCATATGTGATAACTATGGATTATTTACATATACATATATATATATATATATATATATATATATATATATATATATATATATGACAATTGCTAAAAAATATTAGTCACATAATAGATTTATAAAGATGTGTATGCTGCTACAAGTACATCTGTGACTTTACTAAAGCCTGCCATGCAAGAAGGTCGCTTGCTACAAAACGAAACTTTAAAAGTGTCATGATGTGGTTATGAAGACTAAACAAAGGAAAAATGTGCATATGAGCATGTGTTGATTGAGAGGATTACAAAATAATAATAGTAATAATAATAATAAGATATATAGAAATAAAGAAAATTAAGTTAGGAAGTAACTAGATAAGTCCAATGTGAGTTGAGAATACAAAGAGGTGTGTATGGATATGCTTTATGTGAGAAAAATCTGTCGAAAAGGTTTGTTACCGGTTGACTGACTGATTCGGTTTAACGTCGCGAACTCCCCCTCCCCTTTATTAGGAGACTAGGATGGTGCCCCTTACAGAAGACATTTACAGCGTAGAATTGAATGAACTATGTCCTTGTTCCAACCCGCTGGCTTCAGGTGTCCGAAGTGCCCTCACATCAACCTTCACCACAAGTAGCGGCGCTCTAACCCGCTCGGCCAGCTAGAGTGTAAATACACTAATTTATTCATCTGTTGAGAATCTAGTTTGGGAGCCGCTCTAGACACTTTGATGTACTAGAAGCTCAAACTTTGGAGGAGCCTAGAAGCAAACTTCGCTAAACTTTGACACTTTATCAGGACACCATCGCCATGGCAACTGGAAACAAACCATTTCTCCTCCTCCTCTTCTTCCTGCTCCTCTTCCTATCCCTCTTCTTCCTCCTCTTCCTCGCTCAATTTTTTTCTTTTTGTTCTACGTCTTTTTCTATTCCTCCTTCTTCTACTCCTTCCTTTTCTTCTTCCTCACATCCTTCCTCCTCTTCTCCTCCTCCTTTCTTTCTTTTTCCTCTCCTCTTTCCTGTTCTCCTCCTCCTCCTTCCTCTCCTGCTGCTCCTTCCTATTCTCCTCCTCCTTCCTTTTCTACTTTCTCTTCTCCTTCCTCTATTTCTCCTCCTTTCTCTTTTCCTCCTCCTTCGCCTTCCTCTTCTCCTCCTCTTCCTTTCTCTTCTTCTGCTCCTGCTCCTACCCCCCCCCACTTTTTTTTTTTTTTTTTTTTTTTTTTTTTGCATATGGTCAACTATAGAATCTCATAACTTTAATAAAAAAATATTTTCATTATTTAATTCTGGCTAGCGTCAAATAATATTGTTCACCTACGAGAAAGCTCTCTCATAAGAACGTAAGAACATAAGAATGAAGGAGACTGCAAGAGACCATAAGGCCTACACTAGGCAGCTCCGTATCCATCACCACCTGTCGTGTCCATCCATAAACTTGTCTAATCGTTTCTTAAAACAACTGATAGTTTCAGCGCTTACTACATGGTTACCAAGTCTATTCCATTCGTCGACCACCCTATTAGTAAACCAATTCTTGCCTACTTCCTTCTTAAATCTAAATTTGTCCAGTTTAAACCCATTACTGCGAGTCCTGCCCTATTGTTTTAATATGATGACCTTGTTTGCATCACCCTTGTTAAAGCCTTTCATCCACTTGAACACCTCTATTAGATCACGCCGCACTCTGCGTCTTTCCAGAGAGTGTAAGTTAAGGTGCCTAAGCTTCTCTTCGTAAGGCAAATTTCTGAGTCCATGTATCATTTTGGTCATTCTTATCTGTACTGATTCTAGTGAATTGATGTCCATTCTGTAGGACGGAGACCAAAACTGTACCGCATAGTCAAGGATGGGTCTAACTATCGCTAAATAGAGTTTAATAATTACCACTGCACTTCTATTCGTTACCGTCCTAGCAATGAAACCTAATGCTCTGTTAGCTTTATTCCTGGCGCTAATGCACTGCTTCCTGGTTTTAATGTCCGGACTCACTAGAACTCACAAGTATCTCTCGCACTCAGTTATCTCTAAAAGCGTGTTATCTAAGCTGTATCTATTTTCGGGGTTGTGTAGCCCTACGTTTAACACGCTACATTTAGAGATATTGAAGTTCATTTGCCATTTCACCGACCATGTGAACAATTTGTTAAGATCATCCTGCAGAATCTCTGCATCGTCTCCTGACCTAATTTGGTGTCCTATTTTAGTGTCGCCCGCAAACTTACTAACATCACTATTTATCTCATCGTCTAAGTCGTTTATGTACATAATGAACAACAAGGGACCAAAAACCGAG
The DNA here is from genome assembly GCF_046742065.1 of Oratosquilla oratoria. Classification (NCBI taxonomy): domain Eukaryota; kingdom Metazoa; phylum Arthropoda; class Malacostraca; order Stomatopoda; family Squillidae; genus Oratosquilla; species Oratosquilla oratoria. Next base: position 31,733,084 of record NC_134781.1, on the reverse strand, counting down.
CCCTGGGGGACCCCACTAGTAACATTGCCCCACCTAAATTTTACTCCATTTAAGGTGACCCGCTGTTTTCTGTTACTAATCCAAGCTCTAATCCATTCTAACACTTTCCCTCCTATGCCATGGGCTTTGATTTTATTTAGTAGTCTCTGATGTGGCACCTTGTCGAACGCTTTGCTAAAGTCAAGGTAAATAACATCGTAATTATTATTATTGTTATCTGACGCCTTATATACTTTAGTGTAAAAGGATAGAAGATTAGTCACACATGACTTACCCTTGGAGAAACCATGCTGTGTATCACGAATTAAATTATATCTTTCGATGTGTTCTCTAAGTTTATTTACTATTATTGATTCAAGCATTTTTCCTATAACCAATGTCAAACTGATTGGCCTGTAGTTGCATACAGATGATCTATCCCCCTTCTTAGAAACAGGAACAACGTTTGCCTGCCTCCAAGCAGTTGGCACAAAACCAGTGTCTACCGATTTATTAAATATTTCAGTTAACTGGTCGCAGATTTCAAATTTACACTCCTTAAGCATTCTCGGAAAAATTTTCGTCTGGACCAGGGGTTTTGTAGCTTTAAGTCTTTCAATCTGCTTGACTACTTCTACTTTACTAATGCTCATATTAGATAGACTACTTTCTTCATCCCCACTGAAAATCGGATAGCAGTCAGGTACTTTATCTAACCTCTCACCGAGAGAAAATATTTGTTAAACTCCTCACTCATTTTCTACTCCGATTCTATCATGACATTTTCATCGTTTTTAATTTGTCTTATTCTATCTTTATTTTTTGTTCTATAGAGATGAAAGAAACCATTTGGGTTAGATCTTGCTTGACTGGCAACCTTAATTGCATAATTACGTTTCGTTGTACGTGTATTCCTTTTAATCAGCTTTGCCATTTCGTTATATCTTGATCTAAGGTGAGTTTCCCCGTTTTTTTTGTTTTGTTTTTTAAGTAAAGTCCTCTTTTCATTCCGATCTCATGTTTCAATCTGTCCGTCATCCATTTGGGAGTATTACTATTTTTCCGTGTTGACTTCAGGGGGATAAATGTATTTTGTGCATCAATAATTAAATCAGTTAGATTGCTATAGATTTCATCCAAGTCGCTGACCTATCTGTTGAGCCCCGGCCCCCAAGTGACCTGACCCAAGCTATGCATATTACCCTCCGTGACCCGACTCCTGGTCATGTACCGAGACCTGACCGCGCCGATAATGTCAGAAATGTACGAAACGCCCGTAACGTCCGTATGACATTTCATATTCAATTTCAGATAGGTTTTTATATTGTCAAAGTTTACTCTCCTGAAGTCTGGTACTTGGACGTTATTCGTACTTTCTAATTCTTCCCAAATAATATCAAATTTTATTTCTTGATTATCGATAGAGCCTAGACTATCTCCCACTTTTACGTTACTCGTTAAGTGTCCATTACTAGTTAAAAGTAAGTCCAGAGTATTTTCTCCCCTCGTAGGATCGGTAATCATTTGTTTTAGGAAATTATCCCGCACCGCATCTAAGAATTGTTTCGCTTCCTGATCTCCTACTCAAGTTTTCCAGTCAATGTTTCTATAATCAAAATCTCCCATGATCACAACGTTTTTGTACTGGGACGCTCTGCGAATTTCGTAAATCAGGGGATCAGTCTCCTCTATTTTCAAGTTAAAAAATACAAACTCCTCTAAATAACTTTGGTTAATTATATAAAATTGTTCTACATACTCGTGGGAGACCATCTTATTTATCTATTCATTTATTTATTTATATATGTTTATTATTATTCATTTATTGATCTATTTATTTATTTACCTCTTTATCATTTTTATTTATTTATTTATTCATTTATTTATTCGTCTATATTTTCATTTATTTATTCTTGTATTTATTCTCTCTCTCTTTCTCTCTCTCTCTCTCTCTCTCTCTCTCTCTCTCTCTCTCTCTCTCTCTCTCTCTCTCTCTCTCTCTCT
>NC_134781.1:31706101-31726101 GCF_046742065.1 Oratosquilla oratoria | reverse complement strand
CCTTTTTGGCTACCTCCCTTGGAAGGGGGAAAAAGCCTTGGTATATGTATGTATGTAGATTATTCTTCGCTAGGCATCGCAAAGACCTCGCAAAAACTTCGCTTAAACTTCGCCAAATACCCCCCAAAATTTGCAAGACTGGAAAATATTACAAAAGTTTGTCAAAACTTTGCCAAAAAATTGCCCCCAAAAATTGCCTAAATTTAGCCAAATGTTGCCAAAAAGTTCCCAAGACTCTTTACCCTAACATCTATTCTATTCTAATTAGAGCATCTACTTATAATGTCCCATTTCTTAGGACTTCATTCTACCGGCCGCCAGATGATTTTATTCATGGTGTAGAGGCTTTAGGAACGATTCCCTCTTTCAGAACAAATTGTTGCCATTCCTTCTAACCTGACTTAGAGGCCACGCTCCTTTCTTATCATAAGCTGTGCCCACGTTTTCATAACATCAGTATTCAGACCTGTTACACTGTTATACAGTATTATACTGTTATACACCGTTATCTATTGAACCAAACCAAACAAAAAATAACACGATGTTCTTATCCGTGTGAATAAGACGGATCTCCAGTTATCGACCAATCAAGTGGTCGAGGGGGGCGGAGCTTATCTGATAGATTGGCGTGAACGGGGGTTGACGTTTATGTTTTGTTTTTTGCCACCGCATCTGATCTTTTCCCGTTGTACAAGTGTGAAATAAAAATTTTCTTCAAATCTTCTTATACCTCCTTCTCTTTCTCTCCCTCTCTTCTCCCTCATATTTCTCTCTTTCTCTTTCTCTCTTTCTCTTTCTCTCTCTCTCCCTCTCATTTTATTTATGTATACATACATACATACATACATAAATGCATACTGTCCACACACACACACAAACACACACACACACACACACACACACACACACACACACACGCACGCACGTACACACACACACACATATATATATATATGTATATATATATATATACATATGTATATATATATATACATATATATACATATACATATACATATACATATACATATACATATACATATATATATATATATATATATATATATATATATATGCTAATAAAAACACGGGTACGTGTGTTCACTTATGCAAAGTAGACCACTTGGAAAAAGAAACTAACGAAGCAGAGCGCTTTCGTATATTACATCTTCAGTGCAACAAGTACATAGTGATAGGAATACATAGACAATATATACATGATACAAAGGAACAAAGACAGTTTGAATATGCGTAGCGACCAATTACCCCCTGGAGAGAGGAAGGTCATTGTCAATTATCTTACGATGGTGGGGCGACATCAGGTCACAGTCGCCAAGGGTCACTGTTTCTACTAATGATATAGGGCGACATTAGGTCAATTCGTTGGGTTACATTTTACCTGATATTATCTTACTAATTTCTTGACAAATGAAATTATCAAGTTTGTACAAGCCTTTATGTAGGTTGGTATTTTGATTACTGGTGGTATGAATCAAACTGCACTCTATTAAATTTCTTGCTATTATGTTGTTGGTATAATAGATTGCCTGGGCATTACCCCAATCAACTGGATGATTATTTAATTAAATATGCTTGAATATACCACTAGAATGATTGCCATCCCCAACATTTTTCTTGTGTTGTTCAATTCTAATGTTTAAGGGTTTGGCAGTTTGACCTATGTAAAATTGATTACATATTTTTGCAAGGAATTTTATAAATGCATCCTTTTTTTAATTTCAATACTATTGTTGATGAGTTTATGTTTTACTGTACTATCATGTTTAAAAACTACCTTTACGTTAAATATTTTTAATAATTCTGTGATACTTAACAAATTTTCTTGAAATGGTAAAATTAAAACATTATGATAATTGAAAGGTGATTTAGGCTGAGGAGTTAAAAATGATTTCCTTGCAAAATTGTAAGCAATATCAAGGAATTGCTTAGGGTATTTTAATTCTAGCCCAATGTTAAAAACATTTCTGATTTCTTCGTCAATAAATTCAGGACTACAAATACGAAAAGCTCTTAAATACACTGAGGCAAATACTGTACGTTTAATATTATTTGGATGAGAAGAATAATAATGAATATATGAACTTACATTGGTTGGTTTACGATATACTTTAAATTTAAGGCTATTGTCATAACGTAGGATAGTGCAATCTAAGAAAGGTAAGGTACAATTTTCTCAATTTCTAAAGTAAATTTAATAGAATCAACAAGGGTATTCAACTTAGTTAAAATATTATGGACATTTTTTTCTTCTGGCCAAAGACATAAAATGTCATCAATATACCTAAGCCAAGGGATGTTAGGGGGGAAGATTGTGCGTAATATTTTAGTTTAAAAAAAATTCATGTATACATTACTTAAAACTGGGGATAAAGGGTTTCCCATACTCATGCCGAATTTTTGGGAATAGAAATTACCATTGAATTGAAACTTACAATCTTTGACACATAACTTAATTAGTTCAATCAATGTAGATGATGGCAATGGAAGAACATGTTTATTAAGTTCATCTTGAAGGTAAAATAATAAATCATTTATGGGAACTTTTTTTAATAAACTGACTATATCAAAACTAACCAATGTAAACTTATAATTAGGTTTAATATTATGGAGTTTGTCTATTAAATCAGAAGTGTTTGTAACATGAGAAGAAGAGATTGTACCTACTAAAGGGCTAAGGATAGTAACTAGCCATTTGGAAAGCTTGTAAGAAGCGGAACCAATTGACGAAACAATAGGTCTAGCGGGGTTGTTACATTTATGAGTCTTAATGAGACCATACATATGTGGCAAAGGGGGACTAATTGAAATGAAATTCTGTATGAGGTCTCTATTCTTATGAAGCAGTTCTTTTAATTTCTTATTATAATAACTATTAACTGCTTCTGTAGGATTTTTGTTAAGAAGTGTGTAAGTATTGTTATCATCTAATAAATCATTCATTTTTCTAAGATAATCAACCTTGTTTAAAATATCAACTGTATTAGATTTATCTGCTTTAGTGAAATGTAAATGATTATCTTTTTTAAGACTAATAATTGCCTTCTGAAAACGTTCTGGGCAATTAGGAACAACCTCTTGTGATAAAGCACTATCCTACGTCATGACAATAGCCTTAAATTTAAAGTATATCGTAAACCAACCAATGTAAGTTCATATATTCATTATTATTATTCTCATCCAAATAATATTAAACGTACAGTATTTGCCTCAATGTATTTAAGAGCTTTTTGTATTTGTAGTCCTGAATTTATTGATGAAGAAATCAGAAATGTTTTTAACATTGGGCTAGAATTAAAATACCCTAAGCAATTCCTTGATATTGCTTACAATTTTGCAAGGAAATCATTTTTAACTCCTCAGCCTAAATCACCTTTCAATTATCATAATGTTTTAATTTTACCATTTCAAGAAAATTTGTCAAGTATCACAGAATTATTAAAAAGATTTAACGTAAAGGTAGTTTTTAAACATGATAGTACAGTAAAACATAAACTCATCAACAATAGTATTGAAATTAAAAAAGGATGCATTTATAAAATTCCTTGCAAAATGTGTAATCAATTTTACATAGATCAAACTGCCAAACCCTTAAACATTAGAATTGAACAACACAAGAAAAATGTTAGGGATGGCAATCATTCTAGTGGTATATTCAAGCATATTTAATTAAATAATCATCCAGTTGATTGGGGTAATGCCCAGGCAATCTATTATACCAACAACATAATAGCAAGAAATTTAATAGAGTGCAGTTTGATTCATACCACCAGTAATCAAAATACCAACCTACATAAAGGCTTGTACAAACTTGATAATTTCATTTGTCAAGAAATTAGTAAGATAATATCAGGTAAAATGTAACCCAACGAATTGACCTAATGTCGCCCTATATCATTAGTAGAAACAGTGACCCTTGGCGACTGTGACCTGATGTCGCCCCACCATCGTAAGATAATTGACAATGACCTTCCGCTCTCCAGGGGGTAATTGGTCGCTACGCTTATTCAAACTGTCTTTGTTCCTTTGTATCATGTATATATTGTCTATGTATTCCTATCACTATGTGCTTGTTACACTGAACATGTAATATAAGAAAGCGCTCTGCTTCGTTAGTTTCTTTTTCCAAGTGGTCTACTTTGCACATATATATATATATATATATATATATATATATATATATATATATTTATATATATATATATATATGTACATATATATATATATATATATACATGATGAAGGAAGAAAAATAAGTCACGGCTCTAGTTTCGAGTTTCTGAGTTTATTGCTGACCGATTTCGCTCTATGCTTCTGAAGAAGCATAGAGCAAAACCGGTCAGGAATAAACTCAGAAACTCGAAACTAGACCCGTGACTTCTTTTTCTACTTTCCTCAACTTGACACAATGTCTCAGCATATATATATATATATATATATATATAAATATATATAATATATGTATGTTTCATTAAAAGTGATGGCTAGTTGTGCATTAATAACTTTCTTAATGGTATTTTCCATATACCTTATTAAGGATTTGTTTTCCTTAGGAAGGAAATTTATGGCTTGGCTGTATGTAGTCATATTAGCTAGATCGCGATTTCGGGTTCAAGACCCTTCTTCAGTAGCTATAGGGATAAGAATTAATCCGAAGATTCTAGTAAAGATCTAAGTTTTATACTAGAGTTCCTATACTTGCTAATCACTGGGGGAGGTCACCTGGTATTACGGGCAGGGACGAAATGTCACGTGCGCTAGGGAGCCTCCGGGTTTGTGTTGTGGCGGAATGTGGCGTTTTGTCTCGTAGTTGGACGAGTGGCGTTTTGTCTCGTATTGGCGTTTGTGGTGTTATGTCTCATGTTTTTATTTGTAATGGTTTGTCTCATGCTTGGAAGGGCTCTAAGGTCTTCTGCTTGTACATTTAGGTTTGGGCTCAACTCTTTAATATACAACGCTTCTAAAATTGGGAGGCGTCTATCGTCAGTACATAAATCCAAAATCTCGGTGTTTTTCTCTAGTGTCTCTCTTGCTAGTGTTATGCCGTGGGCTTCTCTTAAGTGATTTTTAGGGGCTCCAGATGTCAGGTGGTATGAGAGGCGACGGGATAACCTCATTGTCGTCATGCCAATATAGGTGGATGGGAGGGCTTCACAGTTCCCTCGTGTACATGTGAACCTATAGATGACATGTGATTTCTGAAGTTCCTTTCTCTCTTGTAGGGGGCTGTTTCTAATAAGAAGGTGGCTAGTTTTCTTAGTGAAACAAAATGAAAATTCTTTTAATACAACAGTGTACACAAAACCCACTAACCCTGGACACTGCCTTAATGGATCCAGTGAGTGCCCTCAAAGATATAAGGACTCTACCATCAGTGCCTATATTCGAAGAGCACTAACTCACTGCAGCACATGGACACAAGTGCATGATGAAATCGAACGTTCCACTCAAGTTCTGATCAATAACGGCTTCAATGAAAAAGAGATACATTTTCAAACAAAGAAAATAATGGACGACTGGCATAACAACAACAATGATAAACAAAATAAAGAGAAAATCAACATATATTATAAATCCACTTTTTCGTCAGCTTATAAAGAAGATGAACGCATTATGAAACAAATTATAAAAAGAAACATTAAACCAGTCAATCCAGAAAAAATACTAAATCTAGTGATTTATTATAAAACTAAGAAAACTAGCCACCTTCTTATTAGAAACAGCCCCCTACAAGAGAGAAAGGAACTTCAGAAATCACATGTCATCTATAGGTTCACATGTACACGAGGGAACTGTGAAGCCCTCCCATCCACCTATATTGGCATGACGACAATGAGGTTATCCCGTCGCCTCTCATACCACCTGACATCTGGACATTTCGTCCCTGCCCGTAATACCAGGTGACCTCCCCCAGTGATTAGCAAGTATAGGAACTCTAGTATAAAACTTAGATCTTTACTAGAATCTTCGGATTAATTCTTATCCCTATAGCTACTGAAGAAGGGTCTTGAACCCGAAATCCCGATCTAGCTAATATGACTACATACAGCCAAGTCATAAATTTCCTTCCTAAGGAAAACAAATCCTTAATAAGGTACGTATATGGAAAATACCATTAAGAAAGTTGTTAATGCACAACTAGCCATCACTTTTAATGAAACATACATATATTATATATATGTATATATTTATATATATATATATATATATATGCTGGTACATTGTGACAAGTTAATGAAAGTAGAAAAAGAAGTCACGGGTCTAGTTTCGAGTTTCTGAGTTTATTCCTGACCGGTTTTGCTCTATGCTTCTTCAGAAGCATAGAGCGAAATCGGTCAGGAATAAACTCAGAAACTCGAAACTAGAGCCGTGACTTATTTTTCTTCCTTCATCATATATATGTATATATATATATATATATATATATATATATATATATATATATATATATATATATATATATATATATGTTGAAAGTAGACCACTTGGAAAAAGAAACTAACGAAGCAGAGCGCTTTCTTATATTACATGTTCAGTGTAACAAGCACATAGTGATAGGAATACATAGACAATATATACATGATACAAAGGAACAAAGACAGTTTGAATAAGCGTAGCGACCAATTACCCCCTGGAGAGCGGAAGGTCATTGTCAATTATCTTACGATGGTGGGGCGACATCATACTACATACATACAGCCAAGTCATAAATTTCCTTCCTAAGGAAAACAAATCCTTAATAAGGTACGTATATGGAAAATACCATTAAGAAAGTTGTTAATGCACAACTAGCCATCACTTTTAATGAAACATGCATTAGAGAAAAACTCCTGCCAAAATACACTGACAATATATATATATATATATATGTATATATATTTACATATATATACTTATATATCATTAAAATGAATGGCAAGCTTGTTATAACAGAGCTTGCCATTCATTTTAATGAAGTATGCTTGAGGGGAAACCTCCTGCCCATTTACACTATGAATATATATATATATATATATATATATATATATATATATATATATATATATATATATACATATATTTACATACATATATTTACATATACATATATATATATTTATATATACATATATACATTATATATACATATATATATATATATATATTATATCATATATGTATGTATGATTGTGTGTGTGTGTGTGTGTGTGTGTGTGTGTGTGTGTGTGTGTGTGTGTGTGTGTACAGTATCCGTTTCGATTATTTTTATAAATGACTTCCCGTAGTGTTCACGCAGTGCTCACTAGGCTAGGGGTTGCTTGAAAGTGTACCCTTGTCCTCTTTACACCCAACCACGTACGGAATGCATTCTATTATTACAATGTTAACAGAGAAAGTCACATGATTGTGTGTGTGTGTGTGTGTGTGTGTGTGTGTGTGTGTGTGTGTGTGTGTGTGTGTGTGTGTGTGTGTGTGTGTGTGTGTGTGTGTGTGTGTGTGTGTGTGTGTGCGCGCGCGCGCAGCACATACACTTCCTGCAATTTTAATCCTGAAATGCTTCCCCCAAAAAGGGCAAAATAGATCAATGATAATGTAAATTAATGAATGAATGTGTAAATTAATAAATGAAGAAATAAGTGAATAAATAGATAAATAAAAAATAAATTTATAGATAGGTAAATAGATAAATACACAAAATTTATAAATAATCGAATAAGAATAAATAAATAGATATATCAATCAATAACATAGATAAGTAGATATACAAGAAATTGAATGAATGAATAAACAAACGAAATAAGTGGATAAATAAATAAGTAAATAAAAAGATTAACAAAGAAGTAAAATGAATAAGGGAGGTTGCCAAGAATAAATCGGCAAGTCTATTTATATACCCAGGGCTTTTTCCTCCTTATTAGAGAGGTAGCCATTTCAAAAGACACGAGCCTACTCCCACCTATTCCACTCCCACCCATCCCACTCCCACCCATCCCACTCCCACCCATCCCACTCCCACCCATCCCACTCCCACCCATCCCACTCCCACCCATCCCACTCCCACCCATCCCACTCACACCCATCCCACTCACACCCATCCCACTCACACCCATCCCACTCACACCCATCCCACTCACACCCATCCCACTCACACCCATCCCACTCACACCCATCCCACTCACACCCATCCCACTCACACCCATCCCACTCACACCCATCCCACTCACACCCATACCACTCACACCCATCCCACTCACACCCATCCCACTCACACCCATCCCACTCACACCCATCCCACTCACACCCATCCCACTCACACCCATTCCACTCACACCCATTCCACTCACACCCATTCCACTCACACCCATTCCACTCACACCCATTCCACTCACACCCATTCCACTCACACCCATTCCACTCACACCCATCCCACTCACACCCATTCCACTCACACCCATTCCACTCACACCCATTCCACTCACACCCATTCCACTCACACCCATTCCACTCACACCCATTCCACTCACACCCATTCCACTCACACCCATTCCACTCACACCCAATCCACTCACACCTAATCCACTCACACCTAATCCACTCACACCTAATCCACTCCCACCCATTCCACTCCCACCCATTCCACTCCCACCTATTCCACTCCCACCCATTCCACTCTCATCCTCCACCCTTTCTTCCCTCTCATTTTAGCTCCTCATGGATGACGAGTCATCCCTGTACCCCGTCCTTTGCCACTTCTCTTAATCAGCGACCCCCCTCCCCCCCTCTGTGTCCCCTCGGACATTAATTAGTAAAAGGTCTCTCGCAACTGAGTCACACTGTGTGCGAAGTTGGCGACCTTGATTGATGCTATTCGGCTTCTAGAATCCCACTAACCCTCCGACACCTATGAAATATGCTCCACCTCGTTTTCTAGCTCGCCCAGCATCTAAACGAGCTCTGGTTTGTTGATTACAGCCTTAGCTTTTGAAGCTCTGAAGGCTGCAGTCACATTAACTCTCTTCTTTCTCCTAATGCTGGCAGTTTCAGTTATCTAGTACTTCTTCTTATGTTCTGGAAACCATGTTTGTTGCTGTTCTTTGTATTTTCTATTTCTATTTTCAATCTATTCATTTGTTTATATGTTTATTTGCTTATCTATTTGTTTATTCATTTGTTTATTTACATCTTATTTATTTTTTCATATACTTATTTATCTATTCATTTAAACATTAATCTATCTATTCATTTATTTGTTATATCTTCCTTTTTGTATGTGGAACATACCACTGCAGCAGACACTAATCTGGGAAGCATTAGATTTTTTATGCTTGTGAGGTCCCTCTTATATTCGTCAACAATTTATATATCTCGTATTCACCAAAATCATCATTACTACTACTATTACTCTTGTTATTACTATTACTGATACTATTACTATTTCATTACTATATTATATATATATATATATATATATGTATATATATATATATATATGCATATATGTACATATACACACATATATATATATATATATATATATATATATATATATATAATTTATTTTAAGTGAGAAGTTTTCTATTACTTTCACCCAAGATCCTTTACCTCCATTGCTTCGTTTCCATAATATAGTTTGGTAACCATAAAATTCTTCGTTATAACCATTTCCAGTATTTTGCAATTTTTTGCTCTAAAATTAATCCTCCACTTCTAGTTCCATCCATTAATCCTATACAGATATTCCCGTAATAACAGTTATTCCCGTATTCTAATCCAGTCGTGATTTAGGACCGCCATCTAATACAGTCGATTGGTGTAATTATTTATTCCATCCATCAGGTTAATGTTGATCAGAAACATTACTGGTTCCAACACGGAGCCCTGTGGTACATCACAAGCTTCCCCCCAAAGTGGCATGTTTTCTAACTGTTCTTCATTCTTCAACGATTTCATCAGACCCCAATAGGCCAAGGGCTTTAACGAGGATGATGGAGGCAAGGTCATCATACAAAGACAGTTAGGCAGGACTCGTCGTAATGGATGTAAATTGGACAAATTTAGGTTTAAGAAGGAAAGGGGCAGGATCAGATTTACCAGCAGAGCATGGAATAGACTTGTAACCACGTAGTTAGCGCTGAAACAATTGGTTGTTTTTGGAAAAGATAACTTCAAGGATGGGGATTACAGATGTTAATGAACATGGAACTACCTAGTGTAGGCCTTATGGTCCCTAGCAGTCTCCTCCATTCTTATGTTCTTATGTTCAATTAACTCCTACAGATTCCAATATTCATGTCAATATTTTTGCGAGATACTTTATCAAATGTCTTCTACAGGTATACATTAGCAGGCCACCCATCCATCTCTCGTACTGCATCAATCACTCAAAGATTAAATTAAATTTTCTGAAACCAAATTCTGAAGCCAAGATTTTTCTTCTTCCAAATGTACCAAGCATCTATCTTTTACAACTATTCCACAAATTTGTGCTAGTCAAGTATGTGTGTCTGTGTGTGAGTGTATGATTCTCATTGGTCTTGGTTCACGTGCTGGACTTGTGATCGACAGCAGTTACCCTCCTGGATGAGAGCTCAGGGCTCATACAGTCCAATCTTTAGGTAATGGTGTGAACTTAAACATCTTTTGCAGTAGTCCGTATGTCTCTCCCACAATCTTTGCTGATATGTCTGTCAGGTGACAGGTTTTCTTTCATCAAGACTCCCAAATCTTTCTCCTCTTTTGTTGTTGTAACGGGTCCACTTCCCAAGGAGTAGTTTAAGGATGGCCTTTTGCCACTACTGTCCATTTCCAGAACTTCGCATTTTTTTGGTATCAAACTTCATTTCCCATTCTTGGTTCCATGCAAAAAGTGTCTGGGTCTCTTTTGTAATAGTTTGTCGGCCTCCTTTTTCACTCTTCTCGTAATTTTTGCATCATCTGCAAATATGTTGGCATAGCTTGTTGTTCCTTCTATCATTTCATTGACATAGACAAGAAACATTATGGGTGCAAACACTGAATATTGTGGTACTCCGCTAGTTACTGCTCCCCATCTTGACACCTTATCCTTTACTACTGTCCTCATGTATCTTTCCTTCAAAAAAATTGTTCATTCATTGTAGTAGTTTGTCTCTCAGTCTTTCAACATGTTCCTATTTCCCCATAAGTCGACATTGAGGTACTTTGTCAAATGCTTTCTCTAAGTCGTGTGTTGTGTGTGTGTTTGTGTTTGTGTGTGTGTGTGTGTGTATGTGTGTATGTGTGTGTGTGTGTGTGTGTGTGTGTGTATTTACCTATTTTTACCTAGTTGTATTTTGCGGGAAGGGGAGCTATGCTCGTGATGTCCCGCCTTTGTATCTTGCAGTGTCTAGTTTGTTTTTAAACTCATGAATGGTTTTTGCGCATACTATTCCATTGTCCAGTTTGTTCCAAGTGTCTAAAACTCTATGAGGAAAACTGTTTTTCTTCAGTTCTCTTCTATAGCTATGTTTTTTTATTTTCTTTCCATGTCCTCTTGTGTTTCTTTTGTCCCAGTTAAGTAAGTTCTCACTATCGAGTACCTCTGTGCCTTTCATGATTCTGTAGATGGTCAATAGGTCACCTCTCTCTCTCCTTTGCCCCAGTGTCGGTAACTCCAGTTTAGCCAATCTCTCCTCGTATGATAGGTTTGCAAGTGCAGGTGCCATTTTTGTAGCTGCTCTTTGGATTCTTTCTATTTTCTTTATATTCTTTTTGGTACTGGGGGACCACAATGTCGCTGCATACTCTAATCTAGGCCTTATCAATGTAACCAATATTTTTTTCATCATGTCTTCGTCCAAGTATGTAAACGCCACTTTTATTGATCTTAGCAAGTTGTAAGTCTCCCCGACAATTTTGTTAATTTGTATATCATAGGACAAGTCGTTCGTGATAATTACTCCCAAATCTTTTTCGGATCCTACTTTCTTTACTTCTTTGGTTCCAATTGTATATTTTCCTGATATTCTGTTTTTGCTTTTTCCAAACTCCATTATGCTACACTTCTTAGTATTAAAGTCCACTTCCCATTTCTGACTCCAGTTCCATACCCTATTTAGGTCTTCTTGCAGTGCTTCACAGTCCTCATCAGTTTCTATTTTCCTTAGCAGTTTGGCGTCATCGGCAAAGAAGCTCATGTAGCAGTTCACGTCCTCATCCATGTCATTCATATAGATAGCAAACATTATTGGTGCCAGCACAGATCCTTGCGGTACTCCACTGATCACCTCTTTCCAGTCTGAATATTTTTCTCTGAGCACTACTCTCATCTTTCTACCAGTCAGAAAGTCCTCCTTCCATTTTAGTAGGTTTCCCTGTATTCCTCCTATGTGTTCCAGTTTTTTTAGTAGTTTTCTGTGTGGTACTTTGTCAAAGGCTTTTTGCAAGTCTAGGAATGCACAATCAGCCCATCCATTTCTTTCTTGCACTATGTCTATTAGTCTTGAGTAAAAGCATATTAAGTTTGTGGAGCATGATCTTCCTTGTCTGAATCCGAATTGTCTTGGGTTTAATATGTCATTGTCTTCCAGATGTTTTACCCATCTATTCTTGATTATTTTCTCACAAATTTTGGCTATGGTGTGTGTGTGTGTGTGTGTGTGTGTGTGTGTGTGTGTGTGTGTGTGTGTGTGTGTGTGTGTGTGTGTGTGTGTGTGTGTGTGTGTGTGTGTGTGTGTGTGCGCGCGCACGATTCACTTTGGCCTCGGTTCACACATACACACACACACACGTTTGTGTTTGTGTGTGTGCATGCGTGTGTTTGTGCCTGCGTGAGTACGTGTCATCCATATATCACATCCGTTTCCCAGGCACATGTGCATGTCAGTGTGTGCAGTCCGCCTTCTCTACCCCAACGCAAGCTGCGCCATCAGTGTCTAGACTCCACGTAGGTCACACATGTGACCTGCTGTAGGACCCCCGATGACCTCATCGATGACCTGAGCAACTTCGAAAGTGTTCGATGTACTGTACAAGAGAATACAGTCGCCTCCACTTCCGAGTACTGCGATAGTCGTAGGTCCCCGCATAGTATAGTTACGACCTTCTTTACGACATCGCAAACCTCCTCGTATCATGTTTCTGAAGTTGTTCCAAAAAACATATATTCAAAATGAAGAACAAAAGTGAAAAATTAAATTAAACAAAATAAAATAAGTAAAATAAAAACTAATAAAATAGAATAAAAAAATAAGTAAAATTAAATATAATAACCCAAAACAAAATAAAATTAAAAAGATAAAATAGAATAAACAAAAATAATACGGAAAATTAAAAATAAAAGAAAACAGTAAGAAAATAACGAGAAAACAATCAAAATTAAAATATAAAGCAAAACTGATTTTTAATAAAATTTCAAAGAAAAATAACAAATAGTAATCATCCCATTTATTATGTAATAACAAGAATAAAGGAGTAGATAATTAAATTAACAAATAAATAAATTAATAAATAAATCAATAAACGAATATAACAGGTAAATGAACAAATACACAAACGAACAAATAAAATAAATGAGCGAATGAAAAATGACATACATAAATAAGATTGATAAATAAAAAAGAAAATTAATATTGAAATAAGAATGCTAAATAGATGAATGAATGAATATAATAAATAAGTAAAAGAAACAAATACAAAT
Source organism: Oratosquilla oratoria (assembly GCF_046742065.1). Lineage (NCBI taxonomy): Eukaryota > Metazoa > Arthropoda > Malacostraca > Stomatopoda > Squillidae > Oratosquilla > Oratosquilla oratoria. Next base: position 31,712,447 of record NC_134781.1, on the reverse strand, counting down.
GGATAGATAATAAATAAACAAATAAACCAATCAATAAAGAAACAAATACACAAATAAAAATCAAATCAATAAATGTAAACATAAAAACTTACTAGACAGATAAAAAAGTAAATGAAAATTAACAAACAAGTGGATAAACAAATAGACAAATAAATTAGATAATGAGTAAATAAATAAACATATGAATAATATTAATGAAAAATAAATAAAAGGATCATCGGCTGAACTGGTGGTGTACGAGCACAAAGGGCCCTGGTAACAATGTTCCACAAAGAGCAGAAAGGAAATGTTATATTTTTATTTTTCACTGGAGCACGTGTGGCTAAACTTAGGCAGCCTGAGCGTGGCGCGGCATCCTGCTAATTTGACGCGCAACGCTCAGGCGCCATAATGACGACCGTCATTTTAACGCTGCGTGTGTAGGACAACGTTTGCGAGTATAGTTATCTAAAAACGAGCGTCTTTTTCGACGGTCGTCATAAATGACGCACGTCACAAAGACGCTCCGTGTGTAGTCTGCCTTAGTGTTACAAAGACGCTGGTGCCCTGGACCTTAGTATGTTGAGCAAAAAACAATAAATAAATGAATAAATAATAAATGAATAATAGATAAATAAACAAATAGATAAATGAATAAATAAAAATAAAACAAAATAAATAAGTAAAAATAGAATAGAATAGAAAAAATATAATTATATATGATATAATATATAATATAATATAATACAATATAATATAACATAATATAATACAATATAATATATAATATAATATATATACTATATTAGACAAAATAGAATAAAATAGATAAATAATAGAATGAATAAATAGACAAATGAAATAAAATAGAATGAAATGAAATAAGTAGAAGATAACAAGTAATTCTATAAAGATAAATTAGGCAAATCAAATGAAAATAAATTTATAAATAAATCAATAAATGAAGAAACAGGTCAGAACAATTAAACAAAGAAAAAAGTATATGTATATAAACAAATAAATACATAGATAAAGACCATTACTAAGGACTTTATTCTGCCAAACGCCAAACGATTTTCTTCACTTAGGATGAGCCCCAAGCCACATGATTCTACGTCACATGTCACACCACATGTGGTTATGAACAAAGACATGCATAGTCACATTTGTTCTCCTGAAATTATGTACTCACACACGCTGATGTTCATATACGTACATAAAAGAATAGACATATAAGGAGGCACGCACATGCTCCCACGCGGGTACACACACACACACACACACACACACACACACACACACACACACACACACACACACACACACACACACACACACACACACACACACACACACACACACACACGAACGAACGAACTATCGACCTGTCAACAGCTGTCAGCTAGAGTTCCGTAGGCTGCCGAATAAGACAAAAATTCTCAACAGTGCAAGGAAAGCAAGAGGCCTGGGTTATATTGAGTGAGAAGGGGAGCACTTCTGGGTGCCCAAAATTATCTCTGTGCAGTGTTTAAAGTGCCTATAGTGAGAAAATGCATGGGAATCTAGGCGGATCAGGGGAAAACTGACAACTTTGATTCGAATGTTGACATAAACGCAGAGCCCTCTGGAAGCGCTATACCGGAACTAAATGTAAATAGAGGCTTTGAGACCCCAACGGGGATTGGTAGATTATACGACGATGGCCTATTTTCTGGCTTTGATAACTTGAGAAATAATTAATGGAACTAAGGAGAGAGATTGTGATTTTAAGGAAAGACTATTTTGAAGTCAACAAAGAGGTATGTGAACTAAAGAAGAATTCCGAAATAAATAACAAGTAAATAAAAAAATAAATGAGGCTAAACGTGAAAATAAAAAGATGAAAAACAATGATACTATCATTATTGAGAATTTAGAAAAGAGATAAATCACAAAATACAGGCAATGAAAGAATTGAAGAAAACTTAGGCGAGGAAAATTTGCAGAAGATTGAAATATGGAATGAAAACAGAGAAAACGAAGAGAGCTTTTAAAGAAATAGTATAACAGATGCAGGAAAATGCAAAGGACACAAGTATTCAAGTAATCAAAGAAAAAGTAAATTGAATATGAGATACAGTGGATAGAAATAAAGTGTATTGTAGTACATTGACTAAAGGAAAAACATGGTTTGGTAAGGTACTTGAGAGAAAAGAAAATGGCAAAAACAATTCTAAAAGAAGTATAAGATGATGTCCATGAAGTAAAAAAAGAAAGAGAGAAAGTGCATAGAATGAGACAATATTCTAAAGAAAGAATGGACCGATAAAGATAAAACTAAGATCACAAATGGTACCTGAAGACATACTGGTAAAATCAGGTAAGTTGGCAAAGAGTAAACATTACAACAATATATGGATAAAAAGAGAAATGAATGATGAGGAAAGAAAAAAAGAGAAGACACTAAGAGGTGAAGCTAAAAAAATAAAAACAAGAAGAATGGAGACCGAAAGCAAGGAGTTCTACTGGAAAGTCTTATAAATGAGGCTGAGAAAATAGTACACCAAGGTAAGCGTAACGAAAGGAAAAGAAAGCGGGATGGAGAAGAATTTTTTTTAAAGTAGCCTATAGTAATATAGAGTGATTAATCTTTGGATTGAGGGAACTAAATGATTACCTGTCAGAAGAAAAAACAGACAATGAGAATTGTGGGGACGAGATTATGGGGTTCATTACCACCAAATAGAGTCGGACACGGGTTATATAATTGGATTAAAAACAGAAATGAGAAACAGGGCGGAGAAATCATGTTTTTGGCCAAGAAAAACTTAAATGTGACGAAGGTTACAAAGGGTAAAAACAGTGTGGAAATTATCATGATAAAAGTTGAAGACAGTGACATGATAAGAAGAAAGTTTGTGGTGATTTATGTGCCCCCAAAAAACGGGCGCTTGGAAGGAGGGCGAGCATTAAAATTTTTTAGAAGATACAAGGCATTCATTAAACGAAATGCTGAAGGATGGAGGTAACCTGGTACTTATGGGATATTTTAATTGCAAGGAAATCTGTTGAGAAGAGATGACAGTGAAAGGCGCAGATGTTCTATGGGGAAATGTATTATTTGACATGACTATAGAATATAGAACGACACAATGGGTAAAGGAATATACCAGATATAGAAGTAATTGATAACCTGCAAGACTAAATTTAGTATTTACAAGAGAACCTGAAACTGTGGATAAAATTAAATACAAGACACTATTTGGAAAGAGTGGCCACATACTAATAGAGGTTGAACTAACAGAGGAAATATGTATAGAGATTTATAAGAAATACAGAAAATTAACCAATTCTGCCTGAAAAAAATATAGATACATTGTATGCTAGAAATATATCAAACGCAGGAGCCTCAAGACCGTTAACATAGTTCGTTCGTGACCGTTAATGTTCAGAGCGCACTCCGAATGTTCATTGCGTTCAGTGATTTGCGCTTCGCGCCGGGTTATGATTCTCTTACGATACTATCTCGGAATTAGTTCGTGCATGACCGTGTACTGAACGCGCTCTGAATGTTCTCAGATTTTTTTTTCTTTGTCCAACAAAGAACAAAAGTAAGACACTAAATTTCAACCCGCATAGCTCTCACGTCACAGTGCTCGTGCACGCGCAGTTCGCGTAAAACCAAAAGAACCAAATTAGAAACTCTCACTGCGTGAAGGAATAACAATGTTTATTGTATATACCAATGATTAGAAAGATTGAAATGGTTGGGGCATGCTGCAAGGATGTAATTAGATGGCCGAAGAAAGTGCTCAGTAGTGAATTAGAGATGACGGTCACATGGACAACCTAGAAAAGACTAAAGATGTGTCAATAAAGATGTGCAGATACAAAGAATGGAACAAAGAGAATGGAAGGAAGTGGCACAGGACAGACAAGGCGAGACGTTTCAGAAGTGGTAATGGATCACCAAGTGGCCCGAGGACCAGCAAAGTAATAATGCTTTTTCCCCGTCATATGGAAGTGGCTGACTCACACCACGACTTTCCTCTAGGTAGAAGGAAAATACGGGGCTAATCTAGAAATAAGAGGAATCATTCTCTTCAAGCACGCAACCAATTACTGGGATGAACTTGCCGCAGAGACAATTGCACGGAGTACAATTCTAAGTTTTTTAGATTTAGTTAGATAAACATCTAAACCATGTTCTAGGATATCTATCATTTAATGTTTGTTTACATATACGTATTTTTTCTATTATCTTTTTATCCACTGATCATGTTTTTATGGATCAGTTTGTGTCGTTCTTGATCAAGTTTAGGATTCAGTTAGCTAAACATAAATAAATTCATTTCTATATTTGTGTTTATTTGTTTTTGTTTGTTTGCCTATGTCTCATCAGACCTTATTAGAGACAGGGGATCTCTCGCCGTCACGTCACTTCACATCGCGTAACATTACGTCACGTCACACTTCACGTTACGTCACACCACGTCACGTTACATCACGTAATAGCATCACGTAACGTAACGTCACATTACGAGATATCTCCGTCACATCACGTTACACTACACCATGAGATATCTCCATAAAGTTACATCACATCACGTCACGAGATATCTCCGTCACATCACGTCGTGTAACGTTACATCACGTCACGTTTATCAGTCACCTGACAAATTCTTTCGCATTAAACAAAACCCTGAAAACGATTGTGTCTAAGATAAACGTTATGTTGACGTCATCAAATGTTTACTTCCTACGCTAACGTTCGGGCCACCACCCAACAATGGACGTTACTCGCTTACAACTCTCACTTACTCCTCTATATGTGTCGGTTGCCGGTTTCTTGGGGGCTGCTGGCCTTCTGCAAAGGAAAACAGGGGCAATGGATGGATTGAAGTTGGATGAATAGATACCCAGAGCTAAATAAAATTGTCTGACAACAGCCTGACGCTTAAAGGCGACAAAGAAGAAGAAGAAAAAAAAACATTAATATCATTCTTACAAAGCTAATGAAAACAATGGAAATCAGGGATGCCATTGCACTGAATGTGCGAACACGCCCAGAAAGGAAAGATTTGGCGGTCCAGGATTACTCAAACTCATATGTGAGCCTAAGTGCAGCAATGGTGTGATATGCAGTGTACGTGTATACATGAAGACGCGCACACGTGTAGGCACACACACATACAGGAAAAAGAAAGAACAGGAGGGGTGAAACTTTATGGAAAATGTGTGAAAACTAAAGAAAATTGTAAGGAGGCGATAAAGTTGCTGGTGCAAGAGACGAGTGAGTGGAGAGGGTTTGAGGTGAGGAGAGGAAAAAGGAGAGATAGGAGGGATCGGGGGATAAAGAACATAAGAACGTAACAACACAAGAAAAGGGTGGAAACGCAAGAGACCAGAAGGCCTACACTTATCAGTTCCATATCCTTTATCACCCGTCATCCCTATTGAGTTATTCAATCTTCTTCTAAAACAACCAATAGTTTCAGAGCTCACTACATGGTTACTAATTCTATTCTATTGACTAACCAGTTCTTACCTATTTATTTCTAAAACATAAGGACCTAAGAATGAGGAAAAATGCAAAAGACCATAGGGCTTACACTAGGAAGTACCATGTTCCATACCACCTCTCATCCCTATACTATAATATATCAAATCTCAACGACCAGCAATTTCAGCGCTCACTACATGGTTACTAAGTCTATTCCATTCATTTACCACTCTGTTGGTAAACCAGTTTTTACCGTTTCCTTCTGAAACCTAAAGTGGTCAAATTTACATCCGTTGTGACGAGTCCTGCTCTGACGTTTTAATACGATGACCTTGTCTCCATCGCCCTTGACCCATTTGAATACCTCTATTAGATCACCCCGCACTCTTCGCCTTTCTATGGAGACCAAAAGGGTAAAATAGCAGAAGAGAAACGCAATATACTTCTATGCCTTGGTGTCGTAATCGGAAGTGTGCTTGCCTCGTGGTCGCATAGTTGTGGGTTCGAATCCCGCAATCCTCTCCGATTCCCAGCAATGATTATGATCTGTCCAAACGCGTAGGATAAAGGTGACGGGTTAGACCGAAGCTATTCAGTGCCTCTTGGTGTAGACTCCCCACCCTTTTTCTTTTATGCATGAAAAGACCTTTGTCCATCCAAGCTCAGTTTAGTGTTCCATTCAGATAAAACAAGGTATGAAAAATTTTGTGTGTGTGTGTGTGTGTGTGTGTGTGTGTGTGTGTGTGTGTGTGTGTGTGTGTGTGTGTGTGTGTGTGTGTGTGTGTGTGTGTGTGTGTGTGTGTGTGTGTGTGTGTGTGTGTGTGTGTGTGTGTGTGTGTGTGTGTACCTAGTTGTATTACACGGGAAGGGAGCTATGCCCGTGGT